>NC_050098.1:161896071-162202714 GCF_902167145.1 Zea mays
CCCCTTTGGAGTCACAAAATGCGTAGCCACTTGTTCTCTCTCCATCCAAGTATATGGGAGATAGTAGAAAATGGAATGCACTTTGATAGTACAGATAGTCCCATGTTCATCAATGAACAAATTCATAAAATGCACAAGCTACTACTGTGTTGTTAGCCTCATTGTGCAGTGATGAGTACCATAAGGTGAGCGGCTTGGACAACGCCAAGCGGATTTGGGACACCCTCAAGATCTCACACGAGGGGAACGACGTCACCATGCTCACCAAGATGGAGTTGGTGGAAGGCGAACTAGGAAGGTTCGCAATGATCAGGGGGAGGAGCCAACCCAAACATACAACAGGCTCAAGACCCTTGTCAACAAAATAAGGAGCTATGGAAGCACGCGATGGACGGACCACGACGTCGTCCGCCTAATGCTAAGGTCTTTCACTGTCCTTGATCCACATCTTGTAAACAATATTCGTGAAAATCCTAGGTACACCAAGATGTCGCCCGAAGAAATACTTGGAAAGTTTGTAAGCGAGCTGTAACACCCGAAATCTTGTTTTGGTGATTAGTAGAAGAAATCAAAGTAAAATATCACTAATGGATAATTATACTTTGGAATTCGCCCTTTCTAAAATAAATAGTAAAATTTAAAGCAATGAGAGTTAATATACATATATATAATAAAAGAGTTACAATTTATTATCCCCTTCAAGAAATATATGTACTATTCTCTTTTGAGTTAAAGTCACTTTTGTTAAAGAATACATATTAAATTCTTTCTAAATTAAAAGGGTAAGGCATATGGAATTATCGGAGATACTTTTAATTAGATATACATTCAATATAATGACTTCTTTGGAATAAGTGGATGTGAAGCATCTTATCTAAATAAATAAAATAAATCTTTGCATCATTCTGGGACTATTTTGGTTGTTTCATATAAACTGGACTTTGAAATTCAAAACATTTAAATTTAAAATAGTTAAAACAAATAAAAATTTAAATTAGAAAAGGAAAAAGGACAAGGAAACCTGCGCCTGGGCCAAATATCACCTGTCTCGGCCCATCTCTTCTCTTCCCCCTCAAACGCGCGCGCGGCTCGCCAACGGAAACACCCGTGCGTACCAGCTTCACCACCGCGTGGACCCCGCTGGTCGGCCTCACTCCTAGCGCGGGCTCCTGGACAGGTGGGGACCATAGTCCAGGTTCTCTCTCCCACGGTGCTCCACTTGCGCGTGGGGCCCACTGGCCAGATCGGTCTCCTCCATCTAGTTCACGGACGCGATTTGCCTTCTTAACTGAACTCCGATGCGCACGTCGCCTCAACCACCGAGCTCCTCGGCGTGAATTTCTCTCCCACTCCCCCATAAAAGCAGTCGGGCCTTCCCTCGTCCATCCGCACCGCGAGCACCAACACCTCTACTTGTGTTACCGGGACCGAGCAAGATGATGGCGGGGGTGTGTCCGGAATCGCGGCCAAGGCCGATTCGGACCTACGCGGGCACCAACCTTTAGGTAGATGTCATGGAGGATCGTCCGACCCCCGCGTGGAGATTATGTGGAGTCTCTGCACGATTTGTTGCATGGTGGGACTCCGATTCCTCGTCAGAACTGATGGGTGGCCGCGGATCTGCGCCTGCCCGTGGGTGGGAGCCAGCGTCGCATAAATCGAGGTGAGAACCCTCCCTATGGATATGCCTTCATCTCTAGTGCATGTATTAGTTTCCGTAGGAGAGGTCATGTGCAAGGTCGTGAATCCGGTGGGTCGTGGCAATGGCTGCCGCCGTGGGAGGAAACTCAGCCGCTGTACACTTATGTCTGGAGATTGAAGAACGGGTGTCACCGTAGATCCTAGGATTGAGGGCGTAGGAGAAGCGTGCGCATGTGCCGTCGATCGGCTGTAAGGTGGCCCAGATTAGTTGGGCACATACCCCTTCGCGGTTGTAGGTTCTGACCGTAGATAAGCTATCGGACGGTTTGGTGGTCACGTGGGAATCTGATCGAAGATCTCCGATCCAACGGCCACCAGGAGGCTCCAGTTCACCTAGCGGGGGTGTAATCTGAACCGTTAGATCTTGATCGGGCGGCCCACGCTGGACGGTACCCCTTCGTCATTTTATGTCCGAGCCATCGGATTTTAATCGTGTGGCTCTCGGTAGATTGGATCGTGGGCATTCGTGGACCGTGGATCTCTGATCGTACGGTTGACGTTGCGTACCGGCTTATAAAGCGCCCAGATCTAATCTGCACCATAGGATCTAATCTGGGCGGTCCGCGTTCACCCGTACCCCTTCGGCCGCGTCAACTTACAAAAGAGCCCTTACACTTTCTAAAAATCAACCCGCCATCCACTCCAGCTATTCATCAAGTCTTAGAATACTTGCGTCGTAGCCCCTGTACTTACCAGTAATTGAGGCCTTGTCCAGACAGTGAGAAAAACTTATAAAATAATTTAGAAAAGGGATTTTGAATGTGAAAACAATTCCTAGAACTTGTATAGTTCCTAGAAAATTCATATGGAGCCCAAATTAATTCATTCCAATTCCTAGAATTTTGTAATATTATTGTTTATCAATTAGTACCACTGTTTTGTCATGAATGTCAAATTGAAAATTAATATCTTATTTAATCTTGTACAAAACACATAGAATCTTTAGAAATTCATAACTCCTCTGTTTTAACTCCGATTTGATCCGTTCAAGTTGCGTTAGTTTCGTATAAATATTTACTATGAAATAATAGCATTTATTATACCATGTCCCATTCTTTTATAATTAGATCTTTGTTAACTTATGTTGGTTAGTCTCGTTAAACTACTTATTATTAAAATCATAACCCCTTACTAGTAACTCCGATCATAGTAGTTTTCGATCTCACGATCTCGTAGCGATGCGTAGATTATTATCATACAGTTTGTTATTATGTTTGGTGTGATATTAATTTTGTATATACCATGGTTGTTTGTATTGCTACGACTAGCAGTGAGGTTACGAGGATCTGAAAGTTCATCCTGTCACCTGGATTCTCAAGTGCCAGGCAAGTTGTGCCCTTGATCACTTCTTTTTACCCACTCATGTTCTAATTAATCATAATGATCTGCATAGGTTAATTTTGATGGGACCCAACAGGTTACCTTAGTTTGATTATCTTTATACCTTGTTTTACCACTCAATATTTCTGGGTAGTACTTGCTAGTGCTTTTATGTGGTTTTAGGTATGAAGATACATTATTCATGATCACATTTTTATTATCTGTTTATTATTATTGTTCATGATAAGATCATTATGTTAATTGTAACATGGAGCGACCACCCGGGAAAACAGTGCTACCACAAGGGTTTAATGGGACGCCCTTGGCTGATTAATTAGGAAAGCTAGTGGAAGACTACCTTACCCGAAAGGGGCAAGGGCAGTAGGGGAGTGGTCAGTGTAGGGAGGTCCTTGGTTGATTTTGCTGCGATGGCGGTCAGGCAAGAACCCTGCATTGGAGCTTCCTATAAACTGTAGCGGGTTTTCTGAAGCTAGTGGAACTTTGTAAAGGCCTCATAGTGTTACCCTGCCTCGCCTCCTCGGTAGAGGTGTATGGGAAGTCGCGATCCCTTGGCAGATGGGTAACATGACTTGTGGGTAAAGATGCGCAACCTCTGCAGAGTGTAAAACTGGTATACTAGCCGTGCTCACGGTCATGAGCAGCTCGGACCCTCACATGATTAAATTATGGAACTTAAATTCAATTTGTCATATGCATTGCATCGCAGGTGATGTTGTTACTTTTGTTCTACTACTTAATTGGGTTGGTATTTACTTATACTTAGTAATTGCTAATAAAATTTTGACCAACTTTAAAAGCAATGCTCAGCTCTAACCATCCTCTTTGGTAAGCCTTACACTTCACGTGAGCTCCCACCTTTGGCGAGTTCATGCACATTATTCCCCACAACTTGTTGAGCGATGAACGTATGTGAGCTCACTCTTGCTGTCTCACACCCCCCCACAGGTCAAGAATAGGTACCACAGGATGAGGCGCATGAAGGATGCTGCGATGAGTTCGTGAGAGAGATCTAGGCCGTCGTCTCCCAGTCAACTTTGGGTTGCTGGACCGTTGTCTCCTTATAATATAATTATTTATTTTGTATAGAATTCCTGTTATATAGTAAAGATGTGACATTCGATCATGTGCCATGATTCATCATATGTGTGAGACTTGGTCCCAGCACACCTGGTGATTATGTTCGCGCCCGGGTCTTGGTGCCCCGAAACCCGGGTGTGACAGAAGTGGTATCAGAGGAATGTTGACTGTAGGACGAAACCTAGATAGAACTGGACAACCAATATCTACTTACCTTTGCTACTCTGATTCTTTTCTAAACTTATCTTAATCTTTTCTCATCTATTTCCGCTTTACTCTGATTATTCTTACCTTTTCCTTCTAAAGACAAATGTGGATTTCACACTTTGAAATCCTGTACCTAAAGTGACCTTTAAGAATAGGAGACATACTCTTAGGAACAAAAACAAAAAAAAACTATTTTTATAGTTAACTATACGCTTGAGTGTTTGTTCTTATGATACTTGTTTGATTTGGATCTTTGATTGAGTGTGATGAGTTGTGGAGTAATGTCCACAATTACATCTGCATATACATATAGGGAAAAATACTTATAAAATAACTAGATAAACTAGATTATCCCTCATTAAAGTATCTAGCCTAACAATATCCATCTCATCTTAAAAGATTCTTTCCTACACTCATAGATCCATCTTATCTTAAAAGATACTCATCTTATCTTGAAAAGATTTTATCTTATTCTAATAGAACTAACTGACCTCAAAAGATTCTACCTTATCCTTATGGATTCATCTTGCCCTAATTAGCATATTTATCCCACTCTAGAATAACAACCATGAACTAATCCAAAAAAATTTATTTAGATCTTAACTAGTCTAATCTAGTCATATCCAACCTAATCTAGATTCTATCTAATCTATTATGATCTAATCTAGAGTAAGTTACTTAATGCTGGTACAAAGGATAAGGCCATACTCCAAATTCACTTACGCCTAAATTGGTGACTTAGATCAACTTGGCCATACACAACAACCTGACCTATATAACAAGTTACATAACAACCCAACCAATAGAGTAATGATGGATTGCATAATCTATCAACCCCCACCTAAAACAAACTGTTGACCCACATCATGTAATCTATCTCATCCAAATCTATATTCCCTGAATCCGTTGATATACACTAACCTCGAATCAATGAGACCAAGTCCGGAGAAGAAAAGATCAACCTCGTCAAGGAAGGAGAGAAGTCAAACTCAATCTTTAGATGCATTACCACCCAACATGGAGTTCTTTCTCACCATAAACTTTCTTACCCCAAGCTATTCTTGCCCTAACCTATCCATCTCTTATATCCTACCTAATAAGTAGCTAGATACCTATCACCCATTAAGGACTATTAAAAAAGGGAAATTCTTAAATTTTTAACTAATGGAAACTAAAAGCTAATTTACACATCAATTTCTCTATATTCCTTTTTTAACTAATCTCGAGGACGAGATTATTTTTAAGGGGGGTAGGATTTGTAACACCCGAAATCTTGTTTTGGTGATTAGTAGAAGAAATCAAAGTAAAATATCACTAATGGATAATTATACTTTGGAATTCGCCCTTTCTAAAATAAATAGTAAAATTTAAAGCAATGAGAGTTAATATACATATATATAATAAAAGAGTTACAATTTATTATCCCCTTCAAGAAATATATGTACTATTCTCTTTTGAGTTAAAGTCACTTTTGTTAAAGAATACATATTAAATTCTTTCTAAATTAAAAGGGTAAGACATATGGAATTATTGGAGATACTTTTAATTAGATATACATTCAATATAATGACTTCTCTGGAATAAGTGGATGTGAAGCATCTTATCTAAATAAATAAAATAAATCTTTGCATCATTCTGGGACTATTTTGGTTGTTTCATATAAACTGGACTTTGAAATTCAAAACATTTAAATTTAAAATAGTTAAAACAAATAAAAATTTAAATTAGAAAAGGAAAAAGGACAAGGAAACCTGCGCCTGGGCCAAATATCACCTGTCTCAGCCCATCTCTTCTCTTCCCCCTCAAACGCGCGCGCGGCTCGCCAACGGAAACACCCGTGCGTACCAGCTTCACCACCGCGTGGACCCCGCTGGTCGGCCTCACTCCTGGCGCGGGCTCCTGGACAGGTGGGGACCATAGTCCAGGTTCTCTCTCCCACGGTGCTGCGTTAGCCACTTGCGCGTGGGGCCCACTGGCCAGATCGGTCTCCTCCATCCAGTTCACGGGCGCGATTTGCCTTCTTAACTGAACTCCGATGCGCACGTCGCCTCAACCACTGAGCTCCTCGGCGTGAATTTCTCTCCCACTCCCCCATAAAAGCAGTCGGGCCTTCCCTCGTCCATCCGCACCGCGAGCACCAACACCTCTACTTGTGTTACCGGGACCGAGCAAGATGATGGCGGGGGTGTGTCCGGAATCGCGGCCAAGGCCGATTCGGACCTACGCGGGCACCAACCTTTAGGTAGATGTCATGGAGGATCGTCCGACCCCCGCGTGGAGATTATGTGGAGTCTCTGCGCGATTTGTTGCATGGTGGGACTCCGATTCCTCGCCAGAACTGATGGGTGGCCGCGGATCTGCGCCTGCCCGTGGGTGGGAGCCAGCGTCGCATAAATCGAGGTGAGAACCCTCCCTATGGATATGCCTTCATCTCTAGTGCATGTATTAGTTTCCGTAGGAGAGGTCATGTGCAAGGTCGTGAATCCGGTGGGTCGCGGCAATGGCTGCCGCCGTGGGAGGAAACTCAGCCGCTGTACACTTATGTCTGGAGATTGAAGAACGGGTGTCACCGTAGATCCTAGGATTGAGGGAGTAGGAGAAGCGTGCGCATGTGCCGTCGATCGGCTGTAAGGTGGCCCAGATTAGTTGGGCACATACCCCTTCGCGGTTGTAGGTTCTTACCGTAGATAAGCTATCGGACGGTTTGGTGGTCACGTGGGAATCTGATCGAAGATCTCCGATCCAACGGCCACCAGGAGGCTCCAGTTCACCTAGCGGGGGTGTAATCTGAACCGTTAGATCTTGATCAGGCGGCCCACGCTGGACGGTACCCCTTCGTCATTTTAGGTCCGAGCCATCGGATTTTAATTGTGTGGCTCTCGGTAGATTGGATCGTGGGCATTCGTGGACCGTGGATCTCTGATCGTACGGTTGACGTTGCGTACCGGCTTATAAAGCGCCCAGATCTAATCTGCACCATAGGATCAAATCTGGGCGGTCCGCGTTCACCCGTACCCCTTCGGCCGCGTCAACTTACAAAAGAGCCCTTACACTTTCTAAAAATCAACCCGCCATCCACTCCAGCTATTCATCGAGTCTTAGAATACTTGCGTCGTAGCCCCTGTACTTACCAGTAATTGAGGCCTTGTCCAGACTGTGAGAAAAACTTATAAAATAATTTAGAAAAGGGATTTTTAATGTGAAAACAATTCCTAGAACTTGTATAGTTCCTAGAAAATTCATATGGAGCCCAAATTAATTCATTCCAATTCCTAGAATTTTGTAATATTATTGTTTATCAATTAGTACCACTGTTTTGTCATGAATGTCAAATTGAAAATTAATATCTTATTTAATCTTGTACAAAACACATAGAATCTTTAGAAATTCATAACTCCTCTGTTTTAACTCCGATTTGATCCGTTCAAGTTGCGTTAGTTTCGTATAAATATTTACTATGAAATAATAGCATTTATTATACCATGTCCCATTCTTTTATAATTAGATCTTTGTTAACTTATGTTGGTTAGTCTCTTTAAACTACTTATTATTAAAATCATAACCCCTTACTAGTAACTCCGATCATAGTAGTTTTCGATCTCACGATCTCGTAGCGATGCGTAGATTATTATCATACAGTTTGTTATTATGTTTGGTGTGATGTTAATTTTGTATATACCATGGTTGTTTGTATTGCTACGACTAGCAGTGAGGTTACGAGGATCTGAAAGTTCATCCTGTCACCTGGATTCTCAAGTGTCAGGCAAGTTGTGCCCTTGATCACTTCTTTTTACCCACTCATGTTCTAATTAATCATAATGATCTGCATAGGATAATTTTGATGGGACCCAATAGGTTACCCTAGTTTGATTATCTTTATACCTTGTTTTACCACTCAATATTTCTGGGTAGTACTTGCTAGTGCTTTATGTGGTTTTGGGTATGAAGATACATTATTCATGATCACATTTTTATTATCTGTTTATTATTACTGTTTATGATAAGATCATTATGTTAATTGGAACATGGAGCGACCACCCGGGAAAACAGTGCTACCACAAGGGTTTAATGGGACGCCCTTGGCTGATTAATTAGGAAAGCTAGTGGAAGACTACCTTACCCGAAAGGGGCAAGGGCAGTAGGGGAGTGGTCAGTGTAGGGAGGTCCTTGGTTGATTTTGCTGCGATGGCGGTCAGGCAAGAACCCTGCATTGGAGCTTCCTATAAACTGTAGCGGGTTTTCTGAAGCTAGTGGAACTTTGTAAAGGCCTCGTAGTGTTACCCTGCCTCGCCTCCTCGGTAGAGGTGTATGGGAAGTCGCGATCCCTTGGCAGATGGGTAACATGACTTGTGGGTAAAGATGCGCAACCTCTGCAGAGTGTAAAACTGGTATACTAGCCGTGCTCACGGTCATGAGCAGCTCGGACCCTCACATGATTAAATTATGGAACTTAAATTCAATTTGTCATATGCATTGCATCGCAGGTGATGTTGTTACTTTTGTTCTACTACTTAATTGGGTTGGTATTTACTTATACTTAGTAATTGCTAATAAAATTTTGACCAACTTTAAAAGCAATGCTCAGCTCTAACCATCCTCTTTGGTAAGCCTTACACTTCACGTGAGCTCCCACCTTTGGCGAGTTCATGCACATTATTCCCCACAACTTGTTGAGCGATGAACGTATGTGAGCTCACTCTTGCTGTCTCACACCCCCCCACAGGTCAAGAACAGGTACCACAGGATGAGGCGCATGAAGGATGCTGCGATGAGTTCGTGAGAGAGATCTAGGCCATCGTCTCCCAGTCAACTTTGGGTTGCTGGACCGTTGTCTCCTTATAATGTAATTATTTATTTTGTATAGAATTCCTGTTATATAGTAAAGATGTGACATTCGATCATGTGCCATGATTCATCATATGTGTGAGACTTGGTCCCAGCACACCTAGTGATTATGTTCGCGCCCGGGTCTTGGTGCCCCGAAACCCGGGTGTGACACGGGCGGATGATGATCAAGGAGGCAAGATACGTCGATGAGGCATTGAATGGTCCAATTCATGAGCCTCAATCCATTGCTCTCAAGGCAACAAATAGCAAGGAGACGCTATCTAGCAAGGTGGCACAAGTTGAGGCGGGGGGGGGCTCAATGAGGAAGAAATGACACTCATCATCAAGCACTTCAAGACGGCGCTAAAGGGTCGCAAGGAGCATCCCAAAAGGAGCAAGACGAAGGGAAAGCACTCCTGCTTCAAGTGTGGTAAGATTGGTCACTTTATTGCTAACTGTCCCGATAATGATAGTGACCAGGAACAAGGAAAGAATGGGAAAAGAGAGAACAAGAAGGTTTACAAGAAGGCTAAAGGCGAGGCACACCTTGGAAAGGAGTGGGATTCGGATTGCTCTTCGTCCGACTCCGACGACGAAGGACTCGTCGCCACCGCCTTCAACAAATCGTCTCTCTCCCCCAACGAGCATCACACCTGCCTCATGGCAAAGGAGAAGAAGGTAAGTACTCGAAATGCTACTGCATATGCCTCTTCAAGTGATGACGAATCTAGCGATGATGAAATAGACTACGCTAGTTTGTTCAAGGGCTTAGATAGAACTAAAATCGATAAGATCAATGAATTGATTGATGCCTTGAATGATAAGAATAGATTGTTAGAAAAGTAAGAGGATCTTTTGTATGAAGAACATGATAAATTTGTAGAGGCACAAAAATCTCTTGCTTTAGAAGTTAAAAGGAATGAAATGCTTTCTTGTGAACTATCTACTTACCATGATACCATTTCTAGTTTAAAAAGTGTTAATGATGATTTAAATGCTAAACTAGAAGTAGCAAATAGATCTAACTCTTGTGTAGAACATGTTGTGATTTGCAATAGGTGTAAAGATCTTAATATTGATGCTTGTAGTGAACACCTAGTTTCTATTGCAAAGTTAAATGATGAAGTGGCTAGTCTTAATGCCCAACTTAAGACTAGCAAAAATGAATTTGATAAACTAAAATTTGCAAGGGATGCCTACACCATTGGTAGACATCCCTCAATTAAGGATGGGCTTGGCTTTAAGAGAGAAGCCAAGAACTTAACAAGTCATAAGGCTCCCATTCCCGCCAAGGAGAAAGGGAAGGCTCCTATGACTAATAGTGCTCAAAAGAACCATGCTTTCATGTACCATGACAGGAGATATTCTAGGAATGTTCATAGAAGTTATGATGCTTTTGATTCTCATGCCATGATTGCTTCAAGTTCTTCTATTATGCATGATAGAAATTTTGCTAGGAAAAATGTTGTTCATCATATGCCTAGAAGAAATGTTGTTCATGTACCTAGGAAAGTAAGTAATGAACATTCTACAATATACCATGCTTGCAATGCTTCCTTTGCTATTTGTAGAAATGATAAGAAGGTGGTCGCTAGAAAATTAGGGGCAAAATGCAAGGGAGATAAAACTTGCATTTGGGTCCCTAAGGATATTGTCACTAACCTTGTAGGACCCAACAAGAGTTGGGTACCTAAGACCCAAGCCTAATTTGCCTTGCAGGTTTATGCATTCGGGGGATCAAGCTGGATTATCGACAGCGGATGCACAAACCACATGACGGGGGAGAAGAAGATGTTCACCTCCTACGTCAAGAACAAAGATTCCCAAGACTCAATTGGTATCAGAGCATAGTCGGAGTCTGAATATCCAATCAAGTCAAAGGTAGACCCCTTTGGATACCAGATCCCGAAGCAAGGCGTAGCGACTAAATGTCTTAGATTCGCGGAACTTGGATTGATTTATAGCATACATGTGTTTTATGCCTTGATCATGTTCCTTATGCATTTTGTTGTTTATTTATTGTGCTCAAGTTGTACAAACACTCCTCGGACCTCACAAGTCCATTTGCAAGTGATGCACATATTTAGGGGGAGATGTGCTACAACTTGACCCTTTGAGACTAACTGTGTGCTTGAGTTTGCTTGATTTAGTCTCAAAGGTGGATTGAAAGGAAAAGGTGGACTTGGACCATGAAAGACTTCCACTGCACTCCGATGAGAGGGTAACTTACTCCAAGTTCATCTTCATACTCTTATTGCCTTTTTACTCTTAGTTGAAGTTTTTTGTGAGGCAATGGGGTTAAAAGGGCCAAAAATGATCTCGTTTTGGTGTTTGATGCCAAAGGGGGAGAAATTAAGGCCAAAGCAATAAATGGATCAGCTACCACTTGAGAATTTTGAAAATAGTAGAATAGAGCTTTTGGTTTGACAAAACTATCTTATTGTCTCTCTTGTCAAAAGTTGGCCTCTTGTGGGGAGAATGGTTGATTATGGGGAAAAGGGGGAGTTTTTTTTGAAATCTTTGATCAATTTCTCTTGGAACAACTCTCTTTATGTCTCAACAAGTGTGTTTGACTTAGAGATAGGAAATTGAGGTTGATTTGCAAAAACAAAACCAAGTGGTGGCAAAGAATGATCCAAATATGCCAAATTTGATTCAAAACAAATCTGTGTACTTATCTGCATTGAAATTGCACATCTTTGTATTGCTTTTGTTGTGTTGGCATAAATCACCAAAAAGGGGGAGATTGAAAGGGAAATGTGCCCTTGGGCCATTTCCAAAGTATTTTGGTGATTGAGTGCCAACACAAGTGGTCATGTGTTAATCTATGCCAAATGATGGACAAAGTGAAAACCAACATAAAGGTATGTTTCTAAGTCTTAGTACTTTGTTTTAAGGACTAATGTATTGTGTCTAAGTACTGAAAACAGGAGAAATCAATTTGGAAAAGTGATGGCTTTGTTTAGCCAAAGACAGTTCAGTCTGGGAGCACCGGACTGTCCGGTGGTGCACCGGACAGTGTCTGGTGCGCCAGGCTGGCTCTGGTGAAAAGGCCGCTCTCGGGAATTCGTCAGCGGCGTACGGCTAAAATTCACCGGACCGTCCGGTGTGCACCGGACTGTCCGGTGAGCCAACGGTCGGCCGAGCCAACGGTCGGCCGAGCCAACGGTCGGCCGAGCCAACGGTCGGTCGCGCAATCCGCGCGTGACGCGTGGCCGGGCCAACGGTCTGAAGGGGGCACCGGACTGTCCGGTGTGCACCGGACGGTGTCCGGTGCGCCAACGGCTCCAAATCGCCCAACTTTTTTTCATTTTAGCCCTTTTGGGGTTTCTTTTGCACAATTATACCCTTTGTAGTTTCATTTCAAAAAATGGACCCTTACCTCGGCGCCGTCATCATTGGCGCCGAGGTAACACATAGTGGCGCCAACATAATTGGCGCCAACTTTTCCTACATGGCAGCCGATGTGGCAAGTCTCAGGGGTCGGCGCCATAGATCTTGGCGCCGACTCCCCTGGATAGCACCGGACCCCACCGTCAAGGGGGGTCGGCGCCAAGATCTATGGCGCCGACCCCCTGGGACTTGCCACATCGGCTGCCACGTAGGAAAAGTTGGCGCCAATGGTACTGGCGTCGATGTGTGTTACCTCGGCGCCAATGATGATGGCGCCGAGGTTGGGGTCCATTTTTTGAAATGAAACTGTAAAGGGCATATTTGTGCAAAAAAAAACCCAAAAAGGGCTAAAATCGAAAAAAGTTGGCCAAATCGCCAACGGTCGGCTGCGCCAAAATAGGAAAGAAATCTGCACCGGACAGTGTCCGGTGGTGCACCGGACTGTCCGATGTGCCAGTCGACAGAAGGCAAGAATTGCCTTCCTGGAATGTTCTCAACGGCTCCTAGCTGCCTTGGGGCTATAAAAGAGACCCCTAGGCGCATGGAGGAGTACACCAAGCATCCTTTGAGCATTCCTAAGCACCAAGACCTCATTTCCGCGCATTCGATTCTTTGTGATAGCAACTAGAGCTCAATTTGAGTAGAGAACTCTTTGAGTTGTGTTGAGAGCTCAAGTTGTGACTTGTGTGCGTATTTGTGCTCTGATTTTGTGTCTTGTGTGTGTTGCTCATCCCATCCTTACTTCCGTACTTCTTTGTGAACATCAGATTGTAAGGGCGAGAGGCTCCAAGTTGTGGAGATTCCTCGCAAACGGGATATAGTAAAACAAAGCAAAACACCGTGGTATTCAAGTGGGTCTTTGGACCGCTTGAGAGGGGTTGAGTGCAACCCTCGTCCGTTGGGATGCCACAACGTGGAGTAGGCAAGTGTTGGACTTGGCCGAACCACGGGATAAACCACTATGCCTCTCTGTGTTGATCTCCTTGTGGTTATTGTGTTTTGCAAGAACTCCTCTCTAGCCACTTGGCTTTATTGTGCTAACTCCTAATCATGTTTGTGGCATTAAGTTTTAAGTTTTTACAGGATCACCTATTCACCCCCCTCTAGGTGCTCTCGGGAAATCCGATCGAAAACCGAATGTCGCTGCTTTAATCTTGAGGAAGAACGTCCGAGCCTATCCGGACGACCCAAAGGAACCAAGTTTGCACCTGACAGAGCTGGCTTTCGAACGATATCAGCGAACAAAACCGGCAAAGAATGGCGATGAGAAACCAATTTCCAAGACTTTGATTCTTCCTCAGAGAAACGCTGCCATTCAATGATCCAATTTGGACTGCTAGAATTCCAGAGGTGCAGGTACGCTTTGAACAAGGAGCAGGAGTAAGAACGAAGCCGATAAACTACGAAACCAACATTCTTGCAAGAAAGCGAGAAACGAAAGACCCGATCCGAAAGGGGCGAAACCCTGAATAAGTCCACCGCGCCACCAATGAAAGATTGAAGGAGAAGCCCCGCAACTTCTGAACACAATCGCAAGGAGCATCTGCCAAAGGAGATGACTAAAAAGAACTCGTGGCGGTCGAAATTACCTGGGAGGAGGTTGATCGGGCGATTAAACTTGCTGAAAATCTAATCCTGAAAACGAAGACCGTCGGAGAAATCCAAAGCCGAGCATCCCAAGCCAGCCTGAGGACCCCCCATGACCACGTGCTGAGGGGCACCTATTACCAAATCTATCATCAAGCCTGTTAAAGAGGCTAAATATTTTTCTATTATACTTGACTGTACCCTAGATGTGAGTCATCAAGAACAAATGAGTTTGTTAGTTCGATGTGTTAACATGTCTTGTGGTAAAGTTGAGGAATATTTTCTGGGTTTCATAAAGGTAGGTGACACATCTGGTGAGGGGCTTTTCAATTCATTGATTGATTCCATTAAGTACTTTGGTCTAAATATAGAAGATGTCAGGGGTCAAGGTTACGATAATGGCTCTAATATGAAAGGAAAGAACAAGGGGGTGCAAAGACGATTGCTTGATATAAATCCAAGAGCTTTGTATATGTCATGTGCTTGCCATAGCCTTAATCTTACTCTTTGTGATATGGCTAAATCTTGTGTCAAAGCTATTTCATTTTTTTTGGGATCGTGCAACGAATATATGTATTATTTTCTAGTTCTACCAAAAGATGGGACGTTTTGATTAACCATGTTGAAAGCTTGACTGTGAAGTCATGGAGCAATACACGTTGGGAGAGTCGCATCAAAAGTGTCAAAGCAATTAGATTTCAAGCTCCTAAAATTAGATCAGCTTTGCTTCAGTTATGTAAAGATAAGGATGTTGAAGCCAAGGATAGGAGTGATGCAAAAAATTTATTTGAAGTGCTTGGAACCTTTGAGTTTATACTTGGTATGATTATTTGGTATGATATTTTATTTGTTGTCAGCAAAGTGAGCAAGAAGTTGCAGTCACCATCCATGTGCATTGATGGTACCTTAAAGAGCATAGAGGACACCATATGTTTCTTTGAAAACTATAGAAATGAAGGATTTGCTTCTAGTTTGATCACTGCAAAAGAAATTGCATCCAAACTTAGTTTACAGCCATCATTTCCAGTAAAGCGTCGTGCTACTAGGAAGAAACACTATGATGAAACTAGCAATGAGGAAGAAAATCTAGAAGCTCAAAATTTGCACCAATGTCTGCTGGTGTGCATGCAAACACTATGATGAAACTAGCAATGAGGAAGAAAATCTAGAAGAAACACTATGATAAAAGAAATTGCATCCGAACTTAGTTTACAGCCATCATTTTAGAGACTATTGAATTAATGGACCATTGTACCAAATTTGCAAGTACTTTATCTTTCGATGGCTCATGTGATGTTGATTTAAATGATCTAATTTCAGAGCTTAGTGTTCTGCGGTTGACTTTATCAGATAAACCAATGTCTGCTATGGAGATTTTTGAGCATGTCAGAGAAGTGGATAATTATCCTAATATTTCTATTGCTTACCAGATTTTATTTACCATGTCTGTTGCTGTAGCATCAGCTGAAAGAAGCTTTTCAAAGTTGAAGTTGTTGAAGAATTATTTGAGGTCTAAAATATCTCAGGAAAGATTAAATGGTTTGGCTATCTTATGTATTGAGAAGATATTATTGGATGAGATTGATATTGACACCATCATCAATGACTTCACATCTAAACATGTAAGAAAATTTTAAGGTAACATCATAATATATATCTTTTTATTTACTTGTTATTTGATATACATATTTTAAGATGTATTTTGAGTGTTTATATTGATAATATTTATACAATAAGGACCTCCATTTTAAATTTTGTCCCGGGCTTCTAAAATGTCAGGACCGCCACTGCTTGTCCTCCCGGTCAGCCCGAGAACACGAGCACGGTGCCCAACGGCACGTTGGATCTGCCCCGATGCTAGCTGGTGTGCATGCGTACGTGCACTACCGATGATATAGTTGTGTTGTCGTCCTGTGCGCCTGTGCCAGCACGACGCGTAACGTACCACCTGAGCGATGCGGGAACAGACAACAGAGGCACGCAGGGTAGGACACAACAGGACCTCCGGAGACAATATGCACAACAAGCCCTAAACCGATACTGGTATTAAGCCTGGGCGTTCGGTTCCGTTTGGGTTCGCTTCCTCGTTTTTTCAGAAAATTCGGTTCCCAGAAAATTAGAATCAAAATATATATTCAGGACAGGTGAAACTAAAAAATTTAGTTTCAGTTCTTTCGGTTTCTAACTGAAAAGACCAAAGTTTAGTAAATAAAAGCAAAACAACGTAATTTTAGAGTTGAGCAAAAGTGTGTAGTTGGCCAGATGGAGGATTGGCGGTGGGGATAGATTGATTTGGAGAGGTTGTGTACTTAGGCTATCTTCAGCAGATCTCCTATACAATTCTGTATCTGATTCTCTATTTCAAACTTCACTCTGCAAACAGTGTCATCTACAGTTCTGCGTCACCTATTTTACGCGAACCATTGTTGACAATCTTTTTATACTTAGGATTTGGGAAGGTTATATTCAAATATGCCTAAAATTATATTGGTCTATTGGGCTTCTATTCCATTTCGTTTTATCCGAATTATTGGGTTTTCTGCGATTTAGAACCAAAAGTAGCTCGGTTCTTTCGGTTTTCTAAACATGAAACATAAATTTCTAATGATTAATTTGGTTCCGGTTAATTTGGTTCGGTTCTTTGGTTTTGATTTATTTTGCTAAGGCCTAGGAGGTACCTCTCTGTGCCCCACTTGGCTCCCTCGGATGATCCGATCTCAACTCTAGCTTCCAACAGAGTCACTTATTATATGTTTGATTTAAGGACAAAGTAGAATGAGGCGGGGCGACACTATCCTCTTGATTTTTTGGGATCACGACGTCATCAAAAGCTACTCTGGTGTTTATCTTACCCCTACGTGACTCTCATCCAAACACTATATAAATTTTGTGGCCGCTAGACGAGGCAGAGGCAGGCAGCTGGGCGGCGTCTCTGGTAGTCTGGAAGTCTTGGACGCGAGCGGCGGAGCTGGCCGCACGGCTGGAGGTTGAGCGGCAGCAAAGCCACAGACGATATAGATGGTTAAATGGATGGTCCATTTAAAGCACGATCCTTTAGATCTAACTAATTAATTGGTTCGTGTCGGGCCAGTTAACCCGTCGAGCCCCGTTCAGTTCGTGTCGGGCCAGTTAACCCGTCGAGCCCCGTTCAATTACATCAGAAAATGATAAAAAAGGTCATAGATAGAAGATTTAAACAATTAAACCCACCCGCTCCTGGAACAAATGAGGATGCCACTAATTGAACTCAGTTAACCAGTAGGACCTAGGTTCATTTGTGTTATATAGCGAATAAACATTATAAAGATACAGATATACTATTTTTTAGAAAATAAAAATATATAATTATGCCAAACTGGGTCGGTATTGTGGGCCGAGACAGCGGGCTAGCCATGGTCCGATTTATACCGTACCGGGTCGGTCCACGACACTATTAAATGGGTCGTGCCTCAGACCAGCCCACGACGCACGACCCATTTGACCATCTATAGGTAGGTAGTGGCTTTATGATTGGTTCGTGTCATTTTGAATTTCAAAAAATTTGAAACATTTTCTAAAAACTTAAAAAAAATCTGGAATTAGACTATAAATAGAGAAGCATTCTGAACTCATTCACACATCTCATCCTACAAATTTCTCTACCACTTGATACTCATCTCACTCTCGTTTCATTCAAGTACGCCATTGTTGTGAAGTATCCACCGAATTCGAATATTGACATGACCAAAGATGAGGTGGTCAATTTGCTACATCAAACTATAATGGATGTGTCGATGATGTTTGCCTCTTGATCTTCTGCAAGGAGGCAAAGGACACAACATCGAAGCTACATCGATCGGAACTTTGAAGTCATCCATGACCGGTTGATACAAAGACTACTTCAACGACCCGTGCGTCTACCCTATGCTCTACTTTCATCGAAAGTACCACATGCAGAGTAGTCTCTTCAAATCTTGGAGAGGTTGTGTGACCATTCCACCTACTTCACTGTTACAAACGATGGACTCAACTGCAATGATTTCTCCCCCACCAGAAATACACCACTGCCCTACGCATGCTTGCCTACGCTAGCATTGCTGACTCCATCGATGAGTATATCAAAATGGGGAAACTTCCTCCTTAGAGTGTCTCGTACTATTCTGTAGAGGTGTTATTTCATATTTTGGCGAGTAGTATAGTCATCGTCCCACTGTTGATGATCTTAGACGACTGTTAGCTATGGGGGGAAAGAGATTTCCTATTATGATAGGAAGTATATATTTTCATGCATTGGACATAGAGAAACTGTCATATTAGATACACATGATAGTTTACAAGAGGAGACATTGGATCCCGATCACCATGCTTGAGGTAGTTGTCTTGTATGACTTATGGATTTAGCATGCTTTTTTGTATGGCAGGGTCAAGCAACGATGTGAACGTGCTTAACTAGTCGTCGTTGTTTAGACATGCTCAAGGGTGAAGCATCAAGTATGAACTTCATGGTGAATGCCCATGAGTAGAACCAAGGGTACTTCTCGTCGATGACATCTACCCTTGGTGGCCAATGTTTGTGTAGACCATTTCTCTCCCACTGCTCTGAAGCAGCAGATATTTGCTACGTGTCAGAAGCATACACTAAAAGACGTAGAGAGAGCATTTGAAGTCCTAAAGGCTCGATTTCATATTCTCGCTACATTTCCCCACAAGTACTGAGTGTGATTATGCGTGCATGTATCATTCTGTGTAATATGAATATCAAGGATGAGTGTGGAGAATCATACGATGTGGACGACTATGAAGTGGTCGAGTCCCCCATTGCAGCACCAACCATGACCTCCGAAGTACCAACAGACTTTGTAGCCATCCTACAACATGTGACAGTAATCCATGTTAGCTCGGTGCATGGTCATCTTAAAAAAATTAATGGAGCATATTTGAGATCTGCACCACGAGAATTAGATTGTATTTTTATAAATTATGTATTTTTTGTTTTTTCAGGTAATGCATTTTTTGTTTCACGAATTGTGTGATTTTTACCTTTTTCTCAAGTAGTATAATTTTTCCAAGAATTATGTATTTTTAGTTTTTAAAGTAATGTAATTTCCATTTTTTATCTACATAATTTTTATTTGCTTATTTATGAATTTGATGTTTTTTCAATAAAACAATGTTCTTCATTTGCAATACAAATTTATACATGAAAAATTGATGGCGCCGAGGTGACTGCAAAGTGACGATAAAGGTCGTGCACTGGAATATTGTGGTAGGTAAGGATTGACGGTCGTTGATAACACGGTTGGTAGTGTGCGTGACCGGTGGTAAAAGCTAGAAGCATGAGATCCAGCATAATACTGCATTTTGTTTATTGCTTTGGCTATCATTATGCATGTATATTATTAGCCCTATACACAAGAGATTCATGAGCACCTGGATTGGAGGTAAATATTCAAATGCAGCAGTTCTTTGCTGTTCCCCCACCATAATGTTTCATGTCGTAGAAAACACTTCCACTTTTGAGTTCACGTTTTCCTTAATGTGCGCAGTACTATTGGCAAAGTACATGTCCTTTTTCAGGACCTGATGTTGCAGCTCATTTCCATTGGTGTTCAATAATTAAGACGATATTTAGTCGAAGCTTACTAGGATGCATGGAGATACCAACGTCACTGATACGATACTGAGTGACAAAACATCATTCTCTCTCTCTAACTTCGTCGGCACTCCATTCTTACAGAATCATTCCTTTGTTAGAAGAATCTGGCATCGACAAAGGCATTGGGGAACACGAACAAGAGAGGCAGGATATTTATGGGGCCGGCGGCAACACAGGTGAGCTAATTACTTCAAGAATGTCATGTGTTTCTATTAATGAAATAGAGGAGACAAAGGACATCTGATCTGATGCATGAGGCAAGTGTATCACGACTTGCAAAGGAGAAGGTGTACCTGGCCGTAAAGGATGATGCTAAGCAGTGTGAGCTTTCTCTGCAATGGGCTCTGAGCTTCATCCCGCCACAGAAGTCTTTGGTTGTTGTCTTTGTGAACAAGCCAGTTACAGTGATTCCCGATGGTATGGAACCCAATGTTTATTCAAATCTAGTTTCAGATGGCATATGTGTATGTCCTTGATCCTTCAATGACGCAAAAAAAATATATCCATGCTACTTGTAGATGGGACTGTCACTTGGCTGGATTCTAACATAAATTTTACTGATCATTCTTTCCCTCTTACATTATATAACCATTTAATTTATTTTCAGAGGTATTGGGAGCTCCAGTGAAAGCAAGTATGTTACATGAAAAAATTGTTAGCAGTTACAGCAAAAACGCGAGGAACAAGATTGAGAACTCATTAAGAGAGAGCTTGCAAAATTTTAAGGTGACTGTGAATCTGGATTACGTTGATACTCTTTGTTTTCTATATGTGCAAAAAAAACTCATATCAGGTATGTCATTTAGGTCGAAGCAAAGATACTGATAATTGACAAACATCATGTTGCTCCTGCACTCGTGGAGATTGTAAAAAAGCGAAAGATTACCACACTCGTCATGGGAGCTAAAAGCAGGTATGTTACTTACCAGTGCTTTAGTAGGTACTATAGAGCTGCTTCACCCCCTTTGTTTGATGCTTTGACTAATTGTACGTTAACTTTCGGACCTTGATACAAAAGAAATGACTGGAAGAGCAAGACAGCAATCGCTTTGGAGAAGCAAGCTGACCCTTCATGCAACATTTTGTATCTCCATGATGGGATTCTTATCTCAAGCAGGTATGTGCTACAATTGTCTAATCGAGGGTGTCTTTTGTGAGGTTAGATCACTATCAAAGGGTTGGTGTTTATGAAAGTTGACAAAAGAAGTTACAGTGCTTCCATTTTCATAAGCTTCTCGCAGCCCGTTAATCACAATTCTAGGAGAGCTTCTAAAGGCAAAAGAAAAACAATAGCAAGTGTTCTATTCTTTTTCCTACATACATTCTTTTCAACATAGACTTAGTTCTGATGCATGATCAGGGATCCATATCGATACATAGGACATGAAAGTTTGATACAGAAATTTCATAAATGAATTACATACATCCCAGTTTCCTTGTTGCACAGAGAAACAAGATCAATGGTTTATCTCTTGTTTTAAGATCTAACTTGGGGTGCAAAAGTTGTTGTAGCCTTGCTGTAAGGAACTATTACTGATTCTCTGACACGGCTGTTATGTAGCAGGCATCAGCGTGCTAATGTCTTCGCAGTGAAGAAAAATGGAATGTCTTTGGGTGGTTGCCACTTTTCAGGCAGCAGCAACACCACCACCAGTAAGTCCTCTTCATTCTTCAACTCCCGCAGCACGAACGACACCTTCGATGTAGAGCAGCTGCATGACCCATCTTTGGATATCAATCCAATGTGTATGTTCAACGACCAAAGGTTCAATGCTATAGTTGGTCTGGAGTATAGATGTCCAAACGGGCCGCCCGGCCCGGGCCCGGTGAAGCCCGGCCCGTTTTGGGCCCGGCCCGCCAGGCACGATTAAAAAACCGGGCCGGGCCGGCTAAGCACGCGGGCTCAATTCCTTGTCCGAGCCCGGCCCGCAACGGGCCTAAACGGGCCGGGCCGGCCCGTTTAGCACGAAAAAAGCGGGCCGAAAAGCGGGCTATGCGGGCCGAAAAGCACGTTTTAGTGTAAAAAAAACGGGCTTAACGGGCTTAGAGCTAAACGGGCCGTGCCGGGCTAGCCCACCGTGCCTAATTTCCTGTCCGAGCCCGGCCCGCTTATTCGTGCCGGGCCGGCCCGGGCCCGCATATAACCGGGCTCGGACCGGGCCAAAAAAACGGGCTTCGTGCCGGGCTCGCGGGCTTCGTGCTTATTGGACATCTATAGTCTGGAGGCACTTGACACTTTCACAGGACTGGTTAGCCAGCAGATTTCTGTTGAGCGCTCAAGGCACCTATACCAAGCATTCTGTTTGAACCATAATTGAGCCTGCGGACAGTCCGCGCCTGGGGGCCGGACGGTCCGCGCGTGCGCAGAACATATTAGGGTTCCGAGTTTTGTGTTACGGTTGTTAGCTAAAATCACGGGAAAAGCTCGGAAATTAGTTTGTAAAGGGTCCAGCCCCCCTCCTCTATAAATAGAGAGGTATACGGCCGATTTGTAATGATCAATCGAATCAATACAACTTCTATTTCGCATTTTATCTTAGGAGTAGTTCTAGTCTAATTTAGGTTTAGCCTCTCGATCCCCAAATTCTTCGTCTCTCTTCGACTCCACGTCGATTAGAGGAGTCTAGGTCGGCCAGCCCGAGCTTAGACACCACCTAGGATCTCTACTCCCCGACGGGGTCTCTCCCGGGAGCGAGATCCAGGCGCCGTCGGCGATCTTCCGCCGTCCCTGCGTACGCGCGGACCGTCCGGCCCCAGGGCGCGGACCGTCCGGCCGTCAGGCAGGGAACCTGGGCTCCTGCACCAGGCCGCGGACCGTCTGGCCCAGGCCGCGGACCGTCCGCCCCTGACCAGAGAGCACCGCCGCCTCGCACCAGGCCGCGGACCGTCCGGCCCCCGCGCGCGGACCGTCCGCCCCTGTGCAGAGAGCACTGCCGCTGGTTCTCTTGAGTAATTGGCGCCTCCAAAAAGGCGTCAACATACTTTTTGGCGACTCCGCTGGGGAAAAAACATCTAGGCTCATCAAATCGGCCCTCAATGGCCGGTTCAAAGGATAGCTCTGATATTTCTCTAAGCAACATCATAGAGCCGACTTGGGAAACCTTGTCGGCTGACGAGCAGCTCCAGTTTGAGGAGCATAAGGAGCGGATGATCCAGGAGGCAAAAGCAAAGTTCTTGGCCAACTTCAAAGTGGACAGGAACAACAAGGTCGTCCGACATCGGGCGACGGATCCGGCTTCGCTCCAACCCACGCCAGATATCCCCAATGTAAGTAATACTAACGATCTGCAATCTCTTAGAAATTATGTAGAAGATCAGCGTGAACAAATGCAGAACATCATAGGGGGTATACAAAGCGATCTTAAGAGGCTAGTACGTGCATTTGATAAATCAAGTATCGCCAATTTTCCTTCGCATGAGGTTGAGTTAGGAGGTAACACGCGTAACACATCGGCTACAGGTTGTCACGACCAGTCACAACCCCTTTATGGGATGCCGATGGACACGTACCCTGAGCAACCGCAAATCGGTAGCAAATCAGCCGATCTGCACATGCCCGGACCGTCCGCACGTGAGCGCGGACCGTCCGGACCAACAACAGTCGGGCCTATTTTTAATGAGTTACCTAGACATGCACCCGAGCCACCACATATGACACAGAACCCAAACTACCCAGTCGGACGGTCCGCATACAACGACGGACGGTCCGCATATAACCACGGACGGTCCGGGTACGTATCCGGACAGTCAGCGCATGAGTCTTTTGAGGAGGATTATTACCTGAATCCTCGTCCGTCCCAGCAACACTTCCCATCACATTATGCAATGCACCAACCCATTAATTCAGGATCTAGAGCCCAGGAAAGCTTTCCGGCCCCACCTAAAAGGCCGGAAAGAAACGATCAAACCTATGAGCCATATAGGGCAAATGGAAATGCACCACGTAGCTCAAACCCATGGGGGGAACGACAACATACTAATATGCAACCAACCCCACCTATGTTTGACCAGAGAGCCGGTGGTCTTGCACCGGCTGCCATTGATATAGTGAGGGAAGAAATAGCCGGGGCGTTCCGAGATAAGCTCGGAGTAAGCATGGTCCCTGGGGGGCAATCATATCGGAAACCTTATGACAGTCGATTTGATCACCACCCGTACCCACAGGGAACTAGAATACCCGAATTCGCAAAATTTTCGGGTGATCAAGGAAAAAACACGCGCGAACATATAGGCCAGTTCTTAGCACAATTGGGAGAATTGGCAGACACAGAGGCATTTCGCGTGCGTTTATTTTCATTATCGCTAATAGGAACCGCGTTTGCATGGTATGCCACTTTACCTCCTAATTCCATTTCGTCATGGGGGGATCTAGAACAAAAATTTCATGATCATTTTTTCTCCGGTGATTATGAATTGGATTTGGTAGATTTAGTGTCATTGCGACAGACAAAAGACGAATCGGTTAATGATTACATCCGGAGATTCCGCGATACAAGAAACCGATGCTTTCAAATTCATTTAGCAGAAAAACAGCTAGTAGGATTAGCCTTTAATGGTCTACGATATTATTTAAAAGAGAGATTAGAAGACATCCAATTTTTTACACTAGCACAGTTACACTAAAGGGCTCTGGCTTGCGAAAGCCGGAGCAAAGAAACTGCTAAAACAATGCGTCACAACGTACATATAGTAGAATGCGACCAAAGTAGCTCAGATGACGAATCAGCAGAAGTATATGCTGCTGAAATGATTTGGCCAAAACAGGCCAAATCTTCGGCTTGTTCCTCCTTGCAGCCGGTTCAAAAGAAACGGCAAGAGGAGGTTAAGTTTACGTTTAATGTTGGTAAATATGATAAAATATTTGACGAATTACTCAAAAATGGCAATATTAAAATAAATCACACTGTCCCATCCGTCGACGAGCTAAAACGTCGTGCATACTGCAAGTGGCATAACTCATTTTCTCATGCCACTAATGATTGTAATGTATTCCGACGACAGATTCAATCGGCCATTAATGAGGGACGATTGAAATTTCAGGAAATGCAGGTGGATACAGAGCCCTTTCCAATGAACGTGATCAACTTTGAGGGCAAGAAAGTCCTGGTTCGGCCAAACACGGCCGATAAAGGCAAAGGCAAAGAGGCAATCATCGACAATTCTAAAAAGGCCGATGAGGATCATAAAGTTTCTTGCAGGAAAGTGGTAGCCGAGAAGACTCCCGATGGAGGGGAGACCCTAAAGGTGACCATCACAACCTCCAATACTGGGGGGCAAGCGCAGACAGGGAGACAGATACAGGAACCCGTGCTGCGTATCCCGGACGGTCCGGCACGTAGGCGCGGACGGTCCGGGACCCCACCGGACGGTCCGGAGAGCTCCGGCGGACGATCCGGCCATGCTCAGGACTCGCAGCGACCACGTACCTTCAAACCACGACGACCAGAGATAGGTACGTGGAAAACAAATACATTTAAAGCAGCTGGTCGGCTGATCAAGCCTGGCCCGACTTTCGATCAATTGTTGTCTAAATATGTGAAAAAGAAGGCCGGCCCCAGTGACCGGCCACTGAAGCGACCCCGCTCACCCATTCATGAGCAACGTCAGGTCAGGCCGATTGGACCACATCACCAATCGGAAGAAATGAAAGGTCCTATTGTACAATTGAGACCTAACATGCCGACATGGACCCCTCCACCTCCTTATCCATCTATGCCATATCCATACACATACTTACCTCCACCATATGTCCCAAATCAAATGTGGGGCATGCCACCACATCCATTTGGGATGCCACAGTACCCCGCCTGGGGGCACCCCAAACATCTGTTTTTGACAGGTTGACGCCACCGGTACAAGACCGATGGAGCACTGCTCAATCCGGTCACCAGGCACAAACCCAACAGGATTGCCGGACTACTCGGCCTTCAAGGCCGACCAATCCGGCAGGGGGCATATGCCTGTAGCAACTCAAAGAACAACAAAAAAGGACATCATCAAAATAGGTACTGCAGATGTTGTCATACAGGGAGACAATAAAGGGCCGATGATTTTCGGCGAATCGGCCAACACAACCGAAAAGGATACGGCTACCATCAAAACAGCCGATTCAAAATACTCCATGCCTCGATGGTGCCCAGCAGGATTGACACGATCCCAAAAGAGAAAATTACAGCGCCTAAGAGCAAAGGAGAGCCAGGAGAAGGAGGCGGAAAAGACATTTAATGACACACATCCACTATACCTGCCACCGCAAAAGAAATGGAGACCGAAGGCCGTTGAGAAAAAACAAACGGCCACAGAAATAGAAAGTCAACCTGCACCAGGCGTGGACCTTCCGGCCCCCGCGTGCGGACAGTCCGTCGTTCACCAGGAAGCCTCCAATGACACGACAACATCAATGGAAGAGGACGACCTGCTGGGAGAAGACCTGGTCGACTACGAGGCTTCTCCAGAACGCCCAGGTATGGATGTAAATATTATTACATTTTCTGCCGATTGTACTATCATCGGCGACGATGAACCTGTTGTTGCACAGTTTGATTTTGGTCCTAAAGAAGCCGCCTTTACTAAACCAAAGGAATCGGTAAATCATTTAAAGCCGCTCTTCGTGCGCGGTCACATTGATGGAATACCGATTGCTAAGATGTTGGTAGATGGAGGGGCGGCTGTAAATCTAATGCCTTATTCATTATACAGAAAATTAGGAAAACAAGATGACGAACTTGTCAAAACCAACATGACCCTCAGCGGTGTTGGGGATAGTTCGATTAAAGCCAGGGGAGTCACGTCCGTTGAATTAACCATCGGGACTAAGACCCTTGCTGCTGCATTCTTCGTCGCTGATGTAGAAGGAAATTACAGTTTAATTCTAGGCAGAGATTGGATTCATGCCAATCAATGTATACCTTCTACATTACATCAAATGTTAATACAATGGGTAGGCGATGATATAGAACAAGTACATGCTGATGTATCGGCCTGCATCGCTGTGGCCGATGCTCCTGTACTTTGGACTTATGAGACTGCTACATGTCTCACAGGAGTAGATTTTTCTGATTATCAGTTCATAAGTATAGATAAGAAAGGTTTCATTCCTGTAATGCTAGAGCCGATGGAGAATCGGCTAAATCCTAAATAAAGTTTAAATGATGAATACACACAAAGTTCATGAGTCGTTGATCACGGACAATTCGGCTCTCAAAGCCGGATGGTCCGGTCTTTCACAAAACAGTTCGGACTTTAAGACTGAACATCTACCACAGCGAAAAGATAGTATTACGGATGATCCGGTCCCCGAGACCGGAAAGTCCGTCATCACACAAAGATCATCTGATTCCTCTGTGGGGGACATGATAGAGGAATTCAGAGATCTTGATAAACTAGGACAGGGGTTTACATCGGCTGATCCTTTGGAGGAGATTGACATAGGAAATGGTAAAACTCCAAGGCCGACTTTTGTAAACAAGACCCTGGAGACCGATTCTAGAAATGAGATGATCGGTCTATTGAAGGAATATTCAGATTGTTTTGCTTGGAATTACACTGAAATGCCTGGACTAAGCCGAGAGATTGTCGAACATCGGCTGCCTATTAAGTCTAGTTTCAGACCTTTCAAGCAGAAAGCTAGAACATTTCGTCCAGATCTTCTCCCACGAATCAAGGACGAAATCCACCGGCTGCTAGAAGCTAATTTTATTAGACCTTGCAGATACGCAGAGTGGGTCTCCAATATTGTGCCGGTGGAGAAGAAGGAGTCAGGTAAGCTTAGAGTATGCATTGATTTTCGTAATTTAAATAAAGCAACTCCTAAAGATGAATATCCCATGCCCATAGCCGACACATTAATCAATAATGCATCAGGAAATAGAATTATTAGCTTCCTTGATGGTAATGTCGGATATAATCAGATTTTCATGGCCGAAGAAGATGCGTCTAAAACGGCCTTTATATGTCCAGGCTTCATTGGTTTATTTGAATGGGTTGTCATGACATTCGGTCTTAAAAATGCTGGTGCTACTTATCAGAGGGCTATGAATCTGATCTTCCATGAGTTGTTAGGAAATACTGTGGAAGTCTACATTGATGATATTGTAGTCAAATCGGCTGAGTTTAGTTCTCATATAGCTGATTTGCGCAAAGCCTTTGATAAAATGCGTCGGTATGGTTTGAAAATGAACCCACGTAAATGTGCTTTTGGAGTGTCGGCTGGTAAGTTTTTAGGATTTGTCATCCATGAACATGGTATAGAAATAGATCCTGACCGAATCAAGTCTATTCGGAATGTGGGGCCTCCGACTTGTAAGGTCGAAGTGCAGAGGTTTCTCGGCAAGGTGAATTATTTACGAAGATTTATTTCTAACCTAGCCGGGAAGATTGATGCCTTCACCCCTATCCTTCGGCTTAAGAATTATGCTGAATTCACTTGGGGGCAGAGCAGCAGGAAGCATTTGATCTCATTAAAAAATACTTGTCTTCGGCTCCCGTGTTAAAAGCACCACAAGTAGGAGCGCCATTCAGATTATACATTGCAGCTGAAGACAAGGTTATTGGGGCTGTTCTAACACAAGAAACTGAGGGGAAGGAGCATGTGGTGACATATCTAAGCCGAAGGTTGGTGGATGCTGAAACAAGGTACACTTTTATTGAAAAGTTATGCTTATGCTTGTTTTATGCATGCACCAAATGTAGATGTTATTTACTGTCTAGTCATTGCACTGTTTCTGGCCAAGCCGATGTAATCAAATACATGTTGCATAACCCAATTATGAGTGGTAGAATTGGTAAGTGGGCTTATGCACTCATAGAATATGACTTGGCCTATGAACCATTGAAATCTATGAAAGGCCAAGTCGTAGCGGATTTTATTGTAGAACATCGGGTTAATGATATTCATGAACTAGACATGTCATACCTCACTATTACTCCTTGGACTTTATATTTTGATGGATCGGTTTGCAATGAAGGGCAAGGAATTGGCATTGTGCTTGTTTCACCAAGTAATGTCTCCTTTGACTTCTCTAGCCGATTGAAAACTTATTGCACTAATAATCAAGCCGAATATGAGGCCCTCCTATTCGGCTTAGAACTTTTAAATGGTATGGGAGTAAAACATGTGAAGGTATTTGGTGATTCTCAGCTGGTTGTCCAACAAGTGTTAGAAGAATATCAATGTTTTGATAGTACTCTAAATGGTTACCTTGAGAAATGTTGGAGCATAATCCATTCTTTTGACGAATTCAGTATTCGACATATCTCTAGAGTTGAGAATCATAGAGCTAACGATTTGGCACAAGATGCATCAGGTTATCGGATAAAGAGAGGGAAATTTCACAAAACTGAAGTTCCGATAACCAGTGCAGAGCCAAATTCCCCGGTCGCGGACCGTCCGCGTGACGACGTCGGACCGTCCGGGGTTTCCAGAAATGTTCTCTTAATCGATTCGGCTGACAATGAAGCCGATGCAAGTGATTGGAGGACACCTATACTTAATTATTTACGAAATCCCAATATTAGAACAGATAAGAATATTCGGCGAACAACTTTCAAGTATGTTTTGATGAGTGATGAACTTTACCGCCGAACAGTCAGTGACGTCCTGCTGAAGTGCTTGGGCCCAGATGATGCTATATTAGCCATGGCCGAAGTACATGAAGGAATTTGTGGTACTCATCAATCGGCTCCAAAGATGAAGTGGTTGTTGCGAAGGTCTGGTTTTTATTGGCCTAGTATGATAGCTGATTGTTTCAAGTACTACAAGGGATGCCAAGTGTGTTAAAAATTCGGCGACCTACAGTTGGTCCCTGCAGCCGAATTGCATCCTATCATCAAGCCTTGGCCGTTCAGAGGATGGGGATTAGACTTTATTGGAGAAATTCATCCTTCATCATCAAAGGGGCATCGGTTTGTGTTAGTTGCCACTGACTATTTCACCAAATGGACTGAAGTCGTTGCTCTGAAAAACATGACGCACAAGGAGGTAATTGAGTTCATAACTGAGCATATTATTCATAGATTCGGCATTCCCCAGACCTTGACTACAGATCAAGGGACTTCTTTTATGTCAAAGGAGGTACGTGAATTTCCTGAATTATACAGAATTAAGCTGCTTAATTCATCTCCATATTATGCTCAGGTCAATGGACAAGCCGAGTCTAGTAATAGGACATTGATTAATTTGATAAAAAAGAAGATATCTGATAATCCTAAACATTGGCATAAGATTTTGTCCGAAGCTTTATGGGCTCATAGAATATCTAAACATAGTGCTACTAAAGTATCTCCTTTTGAGCTTGTCTATGGGCAGGAAGCAGTATTGCCTGTGGAAATAAGTTTGAATGCTGTCAGGTTCGCCAGACAAAATGATCTAACTGTCACTGATTATTATAATTCAATGATAGATAATATTGATGAGGTGACCGACAAGAGGGTGATAGCTTTGGGAGCAATAGAAAAGGACAAGATTATGGTAGCCAGGGCCTATAACAAGAAGGTCAAAGCAAAGTCATTTCAAGTAGGAGATCTGGTGTGGAAGACCATCTTACCTCTAAGGAATAAAGACCGGAAGTTTGGAAAATGGTCGCCAAGCTAGGAGGGTCCTTATAAAGTAAAGCAGGTGATGTCTGGCAACGCCTATTTGCTACAAACATTACAAGGCAAGGATTTGCCTAAGGCTTTGAATGGGCGTTTCCTCAAACAGTACCATCCTAGTATGTGGCAAGATGACTAAGAGAACCGATGTGAGCACATCGAGTTAGTTGCTTTTGGTTCGCCCAGCTCCACCAAAAGGCAGGGGGGCATATGTTTGAACCATAATTGAGCCTGCGGACGGTCCGGCCCTGAGGCCGGACGGTCCGCGGTCCGGACAGTCCGCGCCTGGGGGCCGGACGGTCCGCGCGTGCGCAGAACAGATTAGGGTTCCGAGTTTTGTGTTACGGTTGTTAGCTAAAATCACGGGAAAAGCTCGGAAATTAGTTTGTAAAGGGTCCAGCCCCCCTCCTCTATAAATAGAGAGGTATACGGCCGATTTGTAATGATCAATCGAATCAATACAACTTCTATTTCGCATTTTATCTTAGGAGTAGTTCTAGTCTAGTTTAGGTTTAGCCTCTCGATCCCCAAATTCTTCGTCTCTCTTCGACTCCACGTCGATTAGAGGAGTCTAGGTCGGCCAGCCCGAGCCTAGACACCACCTAGGATCTCTACTCCCCAACGGGGTCCCTCCCGGGAGCGAGATCCAGACGCCGTCTGCGATCTTCCGTCGTCCCTGCGTACGCGCGGACCGTCCGGCCCCAGGGCGCGGACCGTCCGGCCGTCAGGCAGGGAACCCGGGCTCCTGCACCAGGCCGCGGACCGTCCGGCCCCAGGCCGCGGACCGTCCGCCCCTGACCAGAGAGCACCGCCGCCTCGCACCAGGCCGCGGACCGTCCGGCCCCCGCGCGCGAACCGTCCGCCCCTGTGCAGAGAGCACTGCCGCTGGTTCTCTTGAGTAATTGGCGCCTCCAAAAAGGCGTCAACACATTCCATTCACAGTACTGTGACATCTTCAAGAGGTGCGAGTTCATTGGTGATTTCGACTCTGTTCTCGGTGTAGATCACCAGAATTTGGGGAGAACACACTGGAAACACATGAGCAGCTGGCCTGCAGTGCTAGAGTACATCGTCAGTATTCTCAACACATTGCGCACGCGACTCATGCAGAGCCAAGCATGTGATGGATTTACACGTGAAGGCCTCTTAGAAGCAGCGGAAAAGCCTTTGCGTCGTCTGTTCACGGTTGCTTCCGTTGTCTGCGTCCATCAGGTTAGAAAGTCACCGGAAATGCTCTTCTCTGTGTTGAACATGTACACATCACTCACGGATGCCACCCCTGCTCTCTGGGATGTATTCTACACTGATTCTATCAGCAGAGATGCAGAGGGTCTTCTTGCAAAACTGAAGGACTCTGCAACTGAGATAGTTAAGGAGCTCAGAAGCTTGGTTCAGAATTATAGCTCACGGAGAGCGGTGCAGGAGCAGGATGGAGGTATCATGTCACTCACTGCGTACCTCATGAGGTACATCAGGTTACTGACGAAGCATAAGAGTTCACTTGATACCATGCTTGGACATGGTCACACTGATCATCTATTGACAGTTGAGGTAATAATAAACCCAACAGCTCGTCTACTGCTTGAGCTCATTGCCGACCTGGATTCAGTGCTCGAGAAACAGACAGAATCATTTTCTTCTAGAGAACTACAGTGCTTGTTCTTGATGAACAACACGCATTTCGTACTCCAAGAAGTCAAGCGGTCAGATGTAAGGTTGATGGTAGGGTCCATGTGGATTGGAAAACGCCAGGACCGTTTCAAGAAACACATGAAGGGCTACCTGTCTGCGTCATGGGGACCAGTTATATCCAATTTAGAGACTGCAAAAGGCATGACACCTAGTAAAAGGCTCAAGACAAATGTCTTGAATTTCCTGCATAGCAGTCCCACTCCTGTGCAGAATTTCTCTTGGTCGTTCGATGAAACTTGCCAGACTCAGATGTCCCGGAAAGTACCCAGTCCAGTTCTTCGCGAAGAGCTTCGTGGGGAGATACTCGCGCTTCTTACTGGAGCATACCATGCATACTTGGAGAGGGTGAAGAACCCTGTAAAAGGAAATGCTGCAGATTTTAAGCTGGAGTGGAAGAGCAAAATCAACGAGTTGTTTGAAGGGTGAAATGGCACATTCATTTCTGCGCAGAATCGGAAAAGAAATGAGAATGCAGTACTAGTAGAGCCTTCACAGTGTGTAGTGTGTACCTTTGTTTTATGTCCTTGCATCTGTCCCTGTAATTGTCAACTGCTGAAGCTTCAGTGTTGTGATCTCCGGGCCTTGAGTGTTGTGATATCCAAGTATGCTGTATGCATAAATAACAAGATAATATTAAATGACAATAAAATTGCCACTGCCTCGTCAGTTAATGGCATATGCTATCCCGCCTCGTATTTGAATTGAAAGTCTATAGGCCCTTTCGATTTTTATGGAACGGTTGTGTAGAATGATTTCTAGCTGTATTGTTTGTCTAATTCATATATGCTTTGGTCACTTAGAACGATTCCTAGATACATTCTTGGACAAACAAAAAAGGCTTAAAAGTTTTGGCCTCGTTCATCACAAACAAATGAATACCCAGTGTAGGACCGGTAAGCCGACAAGAGGAGGTTGAATGAGAGCTAATCGGATTTTGCTTTCAAACACTGAAAATGAACACTTCACTTCAATTGAGATGAAGCAAGTACTCAAACCATGAACACATCAGCGAACGATTGATCTCAAAATTACAAAACGTTCCTAATACTCACATGAGACCAACAAAACAAACGGATCGCAAATCGGACACCAAAAAGTCCAATACAGAATCATCAACAAGTGTTGTTTTCAGCAGTACGAAATTTTGTTCTTGAATTCAAAGCTGAACCAAACGAACTCCGATTGAGATGAAATTTTACACACATCTGAGCAAATACGTTTCCAAGATCTTCCCAAATTTTGAGCTCAATCGGACTTGTGAATCACCCGCAGATTTAAAAATACATCCAGATATTAGGGTTTTGTTTGAGTTTCCTAGAACGAGTTCAAACTGAGTTTTTTCTCAAATCACGACTAAAATCTCCAACAACTAGGTGTATGCAGTGTTCAGTGCAACTACCACCAATCAATCTCCAAACCAAATCCTCTCAAAGGAATCAAATATTTTTCACCACCAACACAAGATTGAGGAAAAGGAGAAACCAAGAATATAAAACTTCAGAAATTCCAGCAAGGGTACAAACTGAGATTTGAAGCCAGAGAGCCCTATGGGACGACTGGCGACCCTTTCTCTGATTAAACTTGAAAATCAAGAACACAGTCGAAGAACAAAATCGCTACGGAACCCTCGGATCAACTGATGTCTACCTAGAGAGAAAACTAGGAGCTCTAGAATGAGTGCTCAAAACAAATGGCAGCCAAGAGATCCTGAACTAACCAGCCCTCCCCTCTATTTATAGAGGGTTATTCTCACTTTCTAAACTACCCTTATTTACATAGAGCCTATCCACTCTACCGGGGCGAAATGGACCAACTCCTAAGTTTTTGATCCGACGGCCACGCCCTTCACACGGAGTTGCTTCGTCGACGCATCCTCCGCAATCACGCCACTTGCTGCCACTGGTTCCCTCAGGAACTGTCACCGCCGAGTTTTGAGGCCCAAACTCAGCAAAACCCACCATATATAGCGCTGGGTGGTTTTGAGGCTCAAGCCACCAAACCGGTCGTGAGCACCGCACCTCGTGCACGTCCTCCACGATCAGACGCGTGTCCCGCCAGTCCTCGACCACGTCGGCAACACGGTCCACTCCACCATGTCCTCGCGCAAGTGTGTGTCCTAGGTGTCAGCCACCGCGGTTGGTCACCTGGCTGCTCTGGTCCGTCAGTCAAGACCCAGCACTCGCCCTTCACCGCTACCGGTCCATCAGCACGAGTCCACATGACCTTCACCTCAGCCGTCGACCATCGTTCCTGTGCTCCACACTTGCACACCACAACTCGACCGACATGGTTACACAAGCATAATCTGACACTCTGGTCAGTCCACTGACTACCCAGAGTGCTACCCGTTGACAATCACTCATCTTCAACCCGAACCACAAGGAACAAGTCAACCTTGTGCATGGTCGGTCGGGATTAAACATCTCCAACCTCGTCGGTGTCGGAATGAAACGGTAATTGCATTTTCCTAGCCTCGTCGGTTGAAGGGTTTGATCATAACTTCACCACAAACATGGATATGCCTGACAACTCTAGCCACATGATTGAAATCATACATAGAATTAATGGCATATGCTATCCCGCCACACATCTTAAAAATGCTCACATTATAATATGAATTCAGCAGCCTAGTCATTCATTACTCCACAAGATGTTGACACATCCAACCCTGTAGGGGAAGTTCATTTTCGTGTGGGCAAGTTCCTCTAAAAGCGACAACTAATATTATCGAAGTGGCATGTAAAACCCACTCTTATCACGTGGACATTGGTAGGTAGGGGTGATAATAGATCGCGATCTAAATGTTTTTATTTACAATTCGTTAGAATCCTAAATTAATTTTAGTTCAAAAATAAATAGAAACAGAGCATGGTTCTAATCCGATCTGATCCTTAAATTCTATAGTGTAAAACTTAAGGTCCATTGTCATCCCTATTTGTAGGTCACCGCAAGAGATTCTCTCTCCCTCACTCACAGTTGCATGAAACTTTTAAAAAAAACTTGAAAACCTATATACAAAAATTTAGACCTTCGGCTACTAATTTTAGGGAAAAATTAAGCTATTGTGTATAGATGTCCAAAGAGGCTGAACTCATCGGACAACCTGAGGCACGACACATGTTTTGTCTGACACAAACACAACCCGACATGGTAGACATCGGGCCAGCCCACTCACTATGCCATGCTTAGGCTAAAGGTGTAGCATGACGAGTTGGTTCGGGCATGGTCCAATCATTTTTTAAAAAAATTTGATTTATAGTTGCATATATACATGTGAACATATCATAATAAATATATGTGTAAACTTGGTGTGTTGGCTAGCACGTGTTGTAAAGGTTCTTATGGGTTAGACCACCATGGTTCAAACCTTTACAACATGTTGTTTTTGCCTATTTTACATGTTAAAGTATGATAGGCTATGTGTGGTCTTATGGGTCCATTGTGCCTCAGGACGGTGGCCGGCCCATGAAGACGAGAGTTCATGATTATGGAAATGTCTCATACATGGAAGGTTTTCTATGACAAAAGAAAGACGTCAGAAGGATATGACAAAAAGATGGACATTGATCATATACTGAGGAAATGGTTTTTATTATAAACCCGAGATGATGTGACTTAAAGATAGCTTCATAAGTGAAGACTACAAAGAAAGGGCTTTGAAGGACCAAACAAATATGAAGGCCAAGCAGAGGCTTGTAAAACCGAGATACTATAGCTAGGGTGAATAAGAGAGTACTTGCATGGAGTCGGGGGACTAATAAAGCTATGAAGAGTCATGTTGTGCTGAGAATAAAAAAAGAAGTGCTTTTGAAGCCAAGGACTTAACTCATAAGTATTGAGATGGTTCAAATCACCTTGCTCAAGGTATGTCAGCTCTAAGAGAAGATATAGAAGATGGTTGCAAGCCTATATGAAGAGGTACCAAAGACAAATACCTGAAAGGACTCATTGAAGCATAGAAGTTGAGAACAAGCGCAAAATGAGTAAAATGAGAAGAAAGTGGACTTTGGGTCATTCCTACATTTGGATTGGTTATTGGCAACCATACAACTTATCAGAACTCATTGGACAAGAAGGTTTGCTCAGAATGGGATTTTGGAGTTCTGAGGGTCAATTGCAGCACAGGTTTGATGAACAAATGCAAATTGAGTTCGAGGTTGTAATGCAACAAATGTTTGCCTACTACATGTTGTTGATGAACAAATGCAAATTGAGTTGGAGGTTGTAATGCAACAAGACAAACGATTTATTTTGTGGCAAACATTTGAGGCTTGGCCGAACCACGGAATAAATCGTTTGTCTTGTCCCTTCGCTTTATTTACTTGCATTTTCGTATTGTATATTTGGAATATGCATTTGTGAAGTGAAGGTGCTTATTGTACTTGACTCATTCATTGCACTGATTTGGTATAAACAAGTAAGTTGAGTTCATAAAAAGCAATATTTTAAATTGGTATATTCACCACCCTTTAGGCGCCATCAAGATCTTTTCAACACTTCAAAAATATAATAAATAAAAAGGATAAATATAAAATATTGTTTTTACTATGCTTAAAGGGCAGCTCGCCCAGACCGGCCTAGCCTGCCTGGCCTACCAACTTCCCCCGCTTGCGCCAGTCCATAACATAGGTCTGGGCTGCAAAAGTGCTTCCCGCATGGGTCGAAAGCTAGTCTGACCACCTTGCGCCCTTGGATTCATATCACACGATCACGACGTATATGTGTTCATCTAGGAACATATTGAGAGCACCTAGAGGGGGGTGAATAGGTGATCCTGTAAAATCAAACACTAAATAGCCACAATCTTGATTATAAAGATGTTAGTGTGAGTTAATCAAGTTTATGAAGCGAACTCTTGCAACACAAGCAATCACAGAGAGGTGCAACACAAGAGACACACGATTTTTATCCCGTGGTTCGGCCAAGTAACACTTGCCTACTTCCACGTTGTGGCGTCCCAATGGACGAGGGTTGCACTCAACCCCTTTCAAGTGATCTGATGATCAACTTGAATACCACAGTCTTTCCTTTGAGATATTTTCCCGTTTGTGAGGAATCTCCACAAGTTGGAGCCTCTCACCCTTACAAAGTTTTGATCACAAGAAGCACAAGAGTAAGGGAGGGAAAATAACACACACAAGATTCAATCCGCAGCACACACACGCACACAAGCCAAGACTTGAGCTCAAAGCACAGCACAGGGAGTTCACAACTCGAACGGAGCTCAAATCACTAACACAACGAATCAAATGCGTGGAGGCAGAATCTGGATGTCTTAGTATGCTTAGAGAATGCTTGGTATATAGCTCCATGCGCCAAGGGGTCCCTTTTATAGCCCAAAGGCAGCTAGGAGCCGTTGGAGATCAATTTGGTAGGCATTTCTTGCCTTCTATCGAGTGGTGCACCAGACAATCCGGTGCACCACCGGAAAGGCACTGTAGCAGTCCGGTGCGCGATCTCCTTCCATATCAGGCGCAGCCGACCGTTGGGCCTCGGGACTGGTTGGCGCACCGGACATTGTCCGGTGCACACCGGACTATCCGGTGTGCCCAACCGACCGTTGGCACGGGCCACGTGTCGCGCGTTGATCGCACGGCCGACCGTTGGCCGCTGGCACCGTTGGCTCACCGGACAGTCCGATGATTTATAGCCACGGAGCCTTCTCTTTTCCCGAGAGTGCCCAGTTGACGCCGAGCCAGCCTGGGGCACCGGACACTGTCCGGTGTACCACCGGACAGTCCGGTGTACCACCGGACAGTCCGGTGTGCCAGGCCCGAGCTGGTGTTGGCTGTTCTTAGCCAACTTTACTCCAATTCAAATTTTCTTTTCTTGGCACTGTTTCTAGCACTTAGATAGACAATATTAGTATTCAAAAACAATTCACTAAGTCTAGAAACATACCTTGTTCTTTGATTTTCACTTCTCACTCATTTAGCACATAAGAACTTAATCAATATGTGTTGGACATTTAATCACCAAAACCTTATAGAAATGGCCCAAGGGCACATTTCCCTTTCAATCTCCCCCTTTTTGGTGATTTATGCTAAAACATCAAAAAGCAACAAGAGAAGTGCAACATTAATGCAAACGAAGACCAAATTCTTTTTACTTAGGATTTGGCATATTTGGATCATTCTTTGCCACCACTTGGTTTGTTTTTGCAAATCAAATTCTTTTTCCTATCTCTAAGTCAAACACATTTGTTTGGGCAATTCGAGAGATATTCCAAGAGTAAAATTGATCAAGTGCCAAAAACTCCCCCTTTTTCCCATAAACAAAATTCTCCCCCATAAGAGACCAAATTTTGCAATCCCCATAAGAGACCAAATTGGGCAATAAGAGTATTTTGACAAAAAAACAAAATTCTAACTCCTCTATTTTCAAAATTCAACAAGTGGTTGGCTGATCCATTTTGCTTTGGCCTTAATTTCTCCCCCTTTGGCATTAAGCACCAAAACAGGATTATTCTTGGCCCTTTAACCCCATTGCCTCACCAAAATGTCAATTACGAGCAAAAAAGGCAATGAGAACACAAGTATGAACTTGGAATTAAACACACTAATACCGGAGTGCAGTGGAAGTCTTTTAGCCGTCCAAGTTCACTTTCCCTTTCAATGTACCTTTGAGACTACATCAAGTGTACTCAACCAAACAGGTTAGTCTCAAAAGGGTTAAGCTATAGCACATCTCCCCCTAAATATGTGCATCATGGGCATACGGACTTGTGAGGTCCGGGGATGACTTGTACAACTTGAGCACCGTAAATATACAACGAATAATGTAAATGCTCAAAGTAACATGGTCAAAGGCATAGACTACATGTATGCTATAGATCAATCCAAGTTACACGGATCTAAGACATTTAGCTCACTTCGCAACCTGCAAAATGTTTTCTCATCCAACGGCTTGGTGAAGATATCGGCTAGCTGATTCTCGGTGCTAATATGATAAATATCAATATCTCCCTTTTGTTGGTGGTCTCTCAGGAAGTGATGTCGGATGTCTATGTTCTTAGTGCGGCTGTGTTCAACAGGATTATCCACCAAGCGGATTGCACTCTCATTGTCACATAGGAGTGGGACTTTGCTCAGATTATAGCCAAAGTCCCGGAGGGTTTGCCTCATCCAGAGTAGTTGCGCGCAACATTGTACTGCGGCAACGTACTCGGCCTCAACGGTGGATAGGGCAACAGATGTTTGTTTCTTGGAACTCCAGGACACCAGGGACCTTCCTAGAAATTGGCACGTCCCTGATGTGCTCTTCCTATCAACCTTGCACCCGGCATAATCGGAGTTTGTGTATCCAATCAAGTCAAAGGTAGACCCCTTTGGATACCAGATCCCGAAGCAAGGCGTAGAAACTAAATACCTAGGAATTCGCTTAATGGCCACAAGGTGACATTCCTTGGGGTCGGATTGAAATCTAGCACACATGCATACACTAAGCATAATGTCCGGTCTACTAGCACAAAGATAAAGTAATGAACCTATCATTGACCGGTATGCCTTTTTATCAACAGACTTACCTCCTTTGTTGAGGTCGAGATGCCCGTCAGTTCCCATCGGTGTCTTCCCGGGCTTAGCGTCCTTCATCCCAAACCTCTTGAGAAGATCTTGAGTGTACATCATTTGGGAGATGAAAGTGCCATCTTTGAGTTGCTTCACTTGGAATCCAAGGAAGTAGGTCAACTCGCCCATCATCGACATTTCAAACTTTTGCATCATCACCCTGCTAAACTCCTCACAAGACTTTTGATTAGTAGAACCAAATATTATGTCATTGACATAAATTTGGCAAACAAAAAGATCACCATTGCATGTCTTTGTGAAAAGAGTGGGATCGGCTTTCCCAACCTTGAAAGCATTAGAAATAAGGAAATATCTAAGGCGTTCATACCATGCTCTTGGGGCTTGCTTAAGTCCATAGAGCGCCTTAGAGAGCTTATATACATGGTCGGGATATCTGTCATCCTCAAAGTCAGGGGGTTGTTCCACGTGTACCTCCTCCTTGATTGGCCCATTAAGGAAAGCGCTCTTCACATCCATTTGGAACAACTTAAAGGAATCTTGAGCAGCATAGGCTAATAATATCCGAATTGACTATAGCCTAGCTACACGAGTCGAGCCTTGTTTCTTGTCACAACTCTGTGCTCAAAATCCAAACCTGCAACTTGGGCATAACCTTTTGCCACAAGTCGAGCCTTGTTTCTTGTCACAACTCTATGCTCGTCTTGCTTGTTGCGAAACACCCACTTGGTTCCCACAACATTTTGCTTTGGACGCGGCACCAAGCTCCAGGCTTCATTCCTTTTGAAGTTGTTGAGCTCTTCCTGCATGGCCAACACTCAGTCCAGATCCTGTAAGGCCTCTTCTACCCTGAAAGGCTCAATAGAAGAGACAAACGAGTAATGCTCACAAAAAGTAGCTAATCATGAGCGAGTGGTTACTCCCTTGCTGATGTCACCCAAAATCTGGTTGACGAGGTGATGTCTTTGGATTGACACCCGAACTTGAGTTGGAGGGGCTTGTGGTGCTTCTTCCTCCATAACATGTTCTTCTTGTGCTCCCCCTTGATCCTGCCCCTCTTCTTGAGGTACCTGTACATCGTCTTGAGTTGGGGGATGCACCAGTGTCGAGGAAGAAGGTTGATCTTGTTCCTGTAGTTCCTGTGGTTGCACATCTCCTATCGCCATCGTTCGCATTGCGCCCGTCGGAACTTCATCTTCATCTATATCATCAAGATCAACTTGCTCTCTTGGAGAGCCATTCGTCTCATCAAATACAACATCGCTAGAGACTTCAACTAATCCCAATGATTTGTTGAAGACCCTATACGCCTTTGTATTTGAGTCATATCCTAGTAAAACCCTTCTACAGCCTTGGGAGCAAATTTAGAATGTCTACCTTTCTTTACCAGAATGTAGCATTTGCTTCCAAATACACGAAAGTAAGAGACATTGGGTTTGTTACCGTTAAGAAGTTCGTAGGAGGTCTTTTTGAGGAGGCGATGTAGATAGAGCCGATTTATAGCGTGGCAGGCTGTGTTCACAGCTTCCGACCAAAACCGCTCGGGCGTCTTGAACTCTCCAAGCATCATTCTCGCCATGTCGATTAGCGTCCTGTTCTTCCTCTCTACCACACTGTTTTGCTGTGGTGTGTAGGGGGCAGAGAACTCGTGCTTGATGCCTTCCTCCTCAAGAAACTCTTCAACTTGTAGATTCTTGAACTCGGGCCTATTATCGCTCCTTATCTTCTTCACCTTAAGCTCAAACTCATTTTGAGCTCTACTTAAGAAGCGCTTTAGGGTCCCTTGGGTTTCCGACTTATCCTGTAAAAAGAATACCCAAATGAAGTGGGAAAAATCATCAACAATTACAAGACCATACTTACTTCCCCCTATGTTGAGGTAGGCAACGGGTCCGAAGAGGTCCATGTGAAGAAGCTCCATTGGTCTTGATGTTGTCATCACATTCTTGCTGTGATTAGTGCTTCCCACCTGTTTTCCTGCTTGACATGCTGCACAAGGTTTGTCTTTCTCGAAACAGACATCGGTTAGTCCTAACACATGATCTCCCTTTAGAAGCTTATGAAGGTTTTTCATCCCAACATGTGCTAGACGGTGATGCCACAGCCAGCCCATATTGGTCTTAGCGATTAAGCATGCATCTAGATCGACATTCTCTTTCGAAAAATCAACTAAATAGAGCTTGTCGTCTAATACACCCTTAAAAGCTAATGAACCATCACTCCTTCTAAAGACTGACACATCTACATTTGTGAATAAACAATTATAACCCATGTTACATAATTGACTCACAGATACCAAATTATACCTGAGTGATTCAACTAAAAACACATTAGAGATTGAATGCTCGGATGTGATGGCTATTTTTCCCAATCCTTTGACCTTGCCTTGATTCCCATCTCCAAAAATGATCGAATCCTGGGAATCCTTGTTTTTGACGTAGGAGGTGAACATTTTCTTCTCCCTCGTCATGTGGTTCGTGCATCCGAAGTCGATAATCCAGCTTGAGCCCCCGGATGCATAAACCTGCAAGGCAATTTAAGCTTGGGTTTTAGGTACCCAACTCTTGTTGGGTCTTACAAGGTTAGTCGCAATATCTTTTGGAACCCAAATGCATGTTTTGTCTCCCTTGCATTTGGATCCCAACTTCCTAGCAACTACTTTTGCATTCTTACATAAAAGTACAAAAGAAGTATTGCAAGTATGGAAAACAGTAGTAGGACCATTACAAGTTCTCCTAGGTGCACGAGACACAACATGATTACGCCTAGGCCCATTTCTACCATAAGCATAAGTAGAGCTAGAAGCAACCATAGCATGAGAAGTATGATAATCAGGTAAATCAACATGATCATAGCATCTATCATTATGAGCATGCCTAGTAAATTTTCTATTATACATATAGGCATGGTTCTTTTGAGAACTACTAGCCATAGGGGCCTTCCCTTTCTCCTTGTTGAGAACAGGAGTCTTTCGGCTTGTTAAGTTCTTGGTTTCCTTTCGAAAACCAAGTCCATCCTTAATTGAGGGGTGTCTACCAATAGTGTAGGCTGTTGGGGCGAAGGCGAAGACGCCACCCTTCGCTCGATGCCTTCGCCGCCCTCGCTGCACCAACGGAGACAAGGCAACGGGCAGACTTACCCTTCGTCCCATACGTCACCGGACGAAGACCTGTAACGAGGTCGTCTCATCTTGCGACCTCGTTCAGCATTGAGGCCCACGTGTGATCCGGCCCATTGTAACAAGCCCCTCGTGGCCGCTGCGCGTTACGAGCCTAATTTGTAAAGGCCTCCCTGTAATTACGGTCTGTAACCCCGCTTTATGGGAATATTCCGGGGATAACCTAGGCGTCTGAGGGCACATGTGTCCTTAACACAGGACGCTGGGCACTCAGATACCTATAAATACCCCCGCACAGTGCCCATGAGAGGCTAGATTAACAGAGCTATTGCCATCTCGTGCAAAAACCCTGTTTACGTCGCTACACTCCCCCGTTGGATCAACTTACATTAGAGAGCAGGTTCCAACATTTGGCGCCCACCGTTCGTGCTACGAAAAAACCACCCGCGATGGCACCCAAGAAAGCTAGCTCGAAGGCTGACGAGGCTGCGAAGGCAGCACTGCTGGCCGCAAAAAAGGGCAAGGCCCTCGCCCTCACCCACACCACCCACCAAGAGGACACTGAAGACGACGCTCTCCGCACCTACGGCCCTGAAGGACATCCGCAGCCTCCACCAGGCTTCGCTCCACCGGAGGGCGCGGACCTCACCGAGGACGGCGAAGTCATCGGTGTCTCAGCGGAAGGACAGCTACAGCTGCGCGCCCTGCGCATCAAGAACCGCAATCTCCAGAAGCAAAAAGAGATACTTGAGGCCAAGCGCCAACGTGTGTCTGCACAAGCCAAGGTGCGGCAAATGATACGAGACAAAGAGCAGAAGGCCCAGGAGCTCGAGCAAGAGATCGCGTTAATGCAGCGCGAAGGCCACTTCGGCCTGCAACATGGGCCACCTCTGCAACAGCGCGCACAAGTCGAAGACCTGCACTTCCCCCAGCGCGACCACGCCATCCCACACGCCGCGGCATTCCAAGGTGTCAACTACCTCGACGAGCGAAGTCCCCTGGCGCCACACCTGCAAGTGACACCCTGGCCTGCCAACTTCCGGGCAGGGACCTATCCCAAGTACAACGGCAGCGCTGACCCAGCACAGTACATAATGAGTTATCAGGTCGCCGTTGCTTCTTCCGAAGGGGACGACGCCACGATGGCCAAGTCTTTCATCATCGCCCTCGAGGGCCCAGCTCTCACCTGGTTCACCAGGTTGCCCCCGCTGTCCATTGACTCCTGGAGAAGCCTCCAGGACAAATTCCTGCTCAACTTCCAAGGGTATCGCCCAGACACCGACGCCTTGGCCGAACTCTCACTCTGCAAGCAGCTGGAAAAAGAGACTCTGCGGAAGTACTACCGCAAGTTTCTGACACTCAAGTCACAGCTGCCCTCGGTCGATGACCAGATCGCCATCCACTACGCCATCAGTGGCCTTCGGGTCGGCGTCCTTTACAGCCACTGCATCAGGGATCCACCCAAGAACCTCCAGGAGTTATATTGAAAAATACGCCAAATCCGAAGAGCTCCACCAGCGCAAAGTTGAGTCTCAGAGGAAACCCAAAGATGCTCCACAGTCCAGCCGCACGTGGACAAGGACTCCGCAGCCAGACTCCGGTCGGGACAGCCGCAATCAGCAGCAGGTGCACAACATCGCCAACCAGCACCCCGCTAGTGACGCCCCTCGCCGCCAGGAATACCCCCCCCCCCCCCCCCCAGGGCCGCGGAAATGGAACTCGCGGTAGGGGCCGGGGACGTGCGCAGCCGACGCGCCGATTTTACTGCCTGTTTCACGGCGAAGACTGCGCCCACCAAACCAGAGACTGCCCAGAGACGAAGGCCACCAGAGACAGGATGGCACGGGCGCAACCAGCCGACAACCCTAGAGTTGTCGCGCACACATATCAGCAACCCCCTCCACCATACATCCACGCCCCCGCTCCGCATCCACCGCACCACGCATACCAACACCACCAAGAAGTACAAATCGTACCTCCCCCACCCCCACCTCCACACCAGCAACAACAAAACATCCACCACCCCCACGCCCCAAAGCAAGAAGACTTCGCCGATCAGCCGTATCGCGGAGTCATTCATATGATCACTGGGGGGTCCAGCGCCGACTTTGACATGAAGCGGCAGAAGCGGGACCACTACCGCAGCATCAACCACGTCGCCATCACCGGTCCGGTCGTGCAGACGAAGTGGTCCCATGTACTGCTAACCTTCGACGCCCGAGACGTCGACCTGCGCAGCGCCCCCCACATCGACGCCATGGTTATCAACTACAGCGTGGCAGGCTGGGACCTGCACAAAGTCCTAGTTGACAATGGCAGTCAAGCAGACATCATTTTCCTCCATGCCTTCGACCGCATGGGCATAAGCCACAGCCTGCTCAAGCCTTCGGACAACCCGTTGTATGGCTTCGGCGACAAGGGCACCTTTCCTGTCGGCAAAATAGAATTGCCTCTCTCCTTTGGTGTAGCACCCAATGCCCGAAGTGAGCAAGTGACCTTCGATATCGTCGATATGGTGTATCCGTACAACGCCATTATGGGTCGGGGCTCCATCAACAAGTTTGAGGCAGCCATTCACGGACTGTACCTGTGCATGAAGATACCAGGTCCGCTAGGCGCCATCACGGTCTACGGCAACCAGCAGACTGCGCGCAACATAGAGCGGGACTTCGTCCCCGGGCAAAGAAACGTGCACTGCCTCACGGCCCAGCGCGAGGTCCCTGCGTCCGCCAGCCCAACTGATAAAGAACACGACAAAGCACAGCTACAGAGCAACGACGGGACCAAGACTGTCCCCCTCGACCAGGCCACGCCCAAGTAGACGGTCACCATCAGCGAAGACCTCACTTCGTATGACGAGGAGAAACTCCTCTGCTGCTTGTCCAAGAACAAAGACGTCTTCGCCTGGTCCGCCCTCGACCTCATCGGGGTCAGCCGATCCATCATTGAGCACAGCTTGGGAATCGACCCTTCGGTGAGACCGAAAAAACAGCGGCTCCGCAAAATGTCTGACGAGAAGACAGAAGCCGCCAAGGCCGAGGTACATCGCCTCCTGGAGGCCAAATTTATCGAGCCAGTGGCCTACCCAACGTGGCTCGCCAACGTTGTGATGGTGCAGAAAAAGAGCGACAAATGGCGGATGTGCATCGACTTCACCAGTCTCAACAAGGCCTGCCCAAAGGAAAACTTCCCGCTGCCTCGGATCGACAAAATAGTCGATAGCGCGGCCGGGTGCGAAGTCATGTCACTCCTCGACTACTTCTCCGGTTACCATAAAATATATATGAAGGAGGAGGATAAAGCCAGCACCAGCTTCATAACACCCTTCGGCACATAATGCTTCATCAGAATGCCGGAGGGACTCAAGAACGCCGGGTCCACTTTCTCCCGGCTTACCAAAACGGTGCTCGAGGGGCAAGTCGGCAGAAATATATTCACGTATGTGGACGACATCGTCGTCGCCAGTAGGAGCAAGGAGGACCATCTTGCTGACCTCGCCGAAACCTTTGCGAACATGCGGGACGCACGACTACGCCTAAACCCCGAAAAGTGCGTTTTCGGCGTTCGCCAGGGGAAATATTGGGCTATCTGGTATCACACCGCGGAATCGAGGCCAACCCAACCAAAATTCAGGCCATCATCAACATGACGCCCCCGCAGTCAGCCAGAGACGTCCAGCGCCTGACAGGCAGATTGGCCGCCCTCAACAGATTCATCTCCAAATCCGCAGAGCGAAGTCTCCCTTTCCTCAAAACTCTCCATGGCACAAAAGACTTCGCTTGGGGACCAGAGCAGGCGGCGGCCTTCGCCTCATTGAAACAGTACCTATCGGAATTGGCAGTTCTTACAAGCCCCGACTCTTCGCTACCCCTGTTGCTTTATGTTGCGGCCTCGCCGCACGCGGTCAGTGCGGCACTGGTTCAGGAGCAGACAGTAGAGGGCGTGATCAGGCAGTGCCCAGTTTATTACGTCTCCGAAGTGCTCACACCATCAAAATGTAACATGACGGAACTGGAAAAGATTGCATATGCAGTTGTTATGTCTTCGCGCAAATCGTGCCACTATTTTGAAGCATTCAAAGTCCGAGTCACCTCAGATAGGGGACTCAGCGAATTATTCAGGAACCCGGAGGCATCGGTACGGATCGCCAAATGGGCAGCCGAACTCTCCGACTACCACATCACTTTCGAGCCCAGGACAGCCATCAAGTCACAAGTTCTGGCAGACTTCGTCGTCGACTGGACTGGGCCAATAACACAGCCGGACCCATCCGCAGAGAAGGTTTGGACAAACCACTGCGACGGCGCATGGTGCCATGTGGGGGCAGGCGCTGCTGCAGTCATCATCTCACCCGCCGAGGTCAAGCACAGATACGAGGCACGCCTCAGCTTCGCTCTGGAATCTGACAGATGCACAAACAACATAGCAGAATACGAAGTTGTCATCCTCGGCCTCCGCAAGCTAAGGGCCCTTGGTGTCACCACCTGCATTGTCAGAACAGACTCCAAGGTAGTCGCCGGCCAAGTCGAGAAAGACTACGCAGCAAAGGACCCCGCACTTATGCAATACCTCGCGGCCATCCGCAGCCTCGAGAGACAATTCAAGGGTTTCACCTTGCAGCATGTGGACCGGGCCAAGAATGAGGAGGTCGACGCATTGGCCAAGGCTGCCGCCAGAGGCGAGTCCCTGCCCTCTGACGTGTTCTACCATGTTATCGGCACGCCAGCCGTCCGCAGCCCCGAAGGGCTCCACATAACCAATGACAGTGAGGGCCACCGCATAGTCAACCTTATTATGACCGAAGACTGGCGGGCACCAATAACCCTGTTTTTACAGGGGTACTACCATCCAACCGACATCAACGAGGCCAAGCACCTCAAACATCGAAGTCGGGACTTCGTGCTGATTGAAGGCCAGCTTTACAAGAAGGGGGTCAGTCAACCAATGCTTAAATGTGTCACCGAGACCGAAGGCGTCTAAATCCTGCGCGAAGTCCACAGCGGTACTTGCGGCTCTCACGCAGGGCCAAGGGCCCTAGCCGCAAAGGTGATCCGTCAAGTTTTCTACTGGCCCGCAATGATCTGCGCCGCAAATCGGGTCACAAGGTCCTGCGAAGCCTGCCAGAAGTTCTCCCCTCGATCAGGCAGCCCTTCGCAATTCATGAAACTAATCGCCCACACATGGCCTCTCCAGCGCTGGGGCCTGGACATTGTCGGGCCCCTACCCACGGCTCAGGGGAACCTCAAGTTCACCTTCGTCGCTGTCGAGTATTTTACCAAATGGATCGAGGCGAGGGCTGTATCCACAATAACATCAAAGACTACGCAGAAATTCTTCTGGCAAAACATCGTCTGCCGCTTCGGAGTACCGTCCGAACTCACAGTTGATAACGACAAGCAGTTTGACAGCCAAGACTTCAAGGATTTCTGCTTCTCCATTGGCACCAAGCTCGCCTTCGCCTCAGTATACCACCCGCAGTCCAACGGAGTTGTGGAGCGCGCAAACGGAAAAATTTTCACAACTATCAAGAAGATGCTCCTCGACGAGAAAAAGGGCAAGTGGGCCGATTTGTTACCTGAAGTGGTCTGGGCGCTAAACACGACAGAGTGCAGGGCGACTGGGTTCACCCCCTTCCGCCTTCTATATGGATCGGAGGCCATGACCCCGCAAGAAATAAAACATTGGTCCCCACGGACAGTCTCGTCAGCTGTCCCCGACGTGGACGAATCCACTTCGAAGGATCTCATCGATGGAGACCGCGTCTTCGCCCTACAGGCTCTAAATAAATACCAAGCCCAAACAAAAGCATGGCGTGACCACGCAGTCATCCCGAGGGAATTTAGTGAAGGGGACCTCGTACTCGTCCGAATAGCTCGGACAGAGTCTAGGGGCAAGCTGGAGCCCAAGTGGGAGGGCCCTTTCATTGTCAAAACGAAGGCATCCCCCAGCGCGTACAGGCTCGCAACGCCAAACGGCGAAGACTTGGAGCATTCCTGGAACATTGATAATCTTCGCAATTTTTTTGTTTGACTCATCAGGGCCAGCTCGCCCTTGTAATTCGCAAAAACAATTTTATTTTGGCCCACATTCTTTTCCTCCTGGGGGGTGAGGTTTTTAACGAGGCGGAGTCATGTAATACACAAGTGAAAAATCCCCCGCAAAAATCTACGTCGAAAAAAGACCGCGCCGACGGTCTTCGACATTCGACCAATACAAAGTCACCGCGAGGTCCAGCGCTAGCTACCCTCGCGTGCGACACTCCGCGCAAAAGTCGCCTAAGGGTGCAGCCGGACTAGCACAACAAGTGCGAAAAATCGAAGTCTTCCTCAAAAAGACTGTCCGTGCAAAAGTTGCCTAAGGGTGCAGCCGGACTAGCACAATAAGGGGGTGTTTGTTTGAGATTATAATCTATCCAGATTATATAATCTAACAACTTTTGAACTAAGAGTTAGTTCAAAAATTGTTGGATTATATAATCTAGGTGGATTATAATCCCAAACAAACACCCCCTAAGTGCGAAAAATCGAAGTCTTCCTCAAAAAGACTATCCGTGCAAAAGTCGCCTAAGGGTGCAGCCAGACTAGCACAACAAGTGCGAAAAATCGAAGTCTTCCTCAAAAAGACTATCCGTGCAAATGTCGCCTAAGGGTGCAGCCGGACTAGCACAACAAGTGCGAAAAATCAAAGTCTTCCTCAAACAGACTATCCATGCAAAAGTCGTCTAAGGGTGTAGCCGGACCAAGCACGACAAGTGCGAAAAATCGAAGTCTTCCTCCAAAGACTACACCAAACTGTTCGCGCAAAGACCGACTACATGCGCGCCAGACCGACATAACAAATACACCAGACCAAGTGTGCAACGCCTTTGTGAGCATAGCCGAATGTGCGAAGGCGCACAACCTCATCATACAAGCCATTACATAGGTACAGCGAGGGCATCACACCTTACATCGGTTCAACCTTCGGAATGATTCTCATCTCCCTATAGTTAAATAGTATTATCCTCAGCTCCTCACCCTCAAAAAGACTTCGCAGCTCCCCCTCACCTACACTCGCAACGGCCGGCGAGGACAACAGTTCCTGCCTGCCAGCCCTGCCCACACGAAGCCGACCTCCGTCCGCCTAACTCACTCTACGCTTCACAACCGCCCTTCGCCGCCTACGCCCAGCACTCGGACCAGGCATAACTTCAGCATCCGCAGCACGCGGTGAAGCCTCCGCCGCTGCCACATCCAAGGCCGCAAAATAATCCAAGTCCTCATCCGACGACTCTTCCGTCCACTCAACCGAACTCCCAGAGTCACCAAAATCAGTAAACTTAGACGCAGACTCATCTGATTCATTCCCAGCATCCACGGTCGAAGCCGGCAAAACATTAGCAGTAGCGGTTGCGCGCGCAGGCCCAAAATCTTGAACATGCGCAGCAACCAAGGTTCAGCAACATATACAAAATTCCCTAACTACCCACACCCACTACGCCACCTGCGAAGACCCAGCCGCCGTGGGATCTTCCGCTGCCAGCTCCGTCGCCGTCTTCGGGGGATCCTCAGCCCTCGGCAGAGCGGTTGGCGACGTACCACCACCGGCCGCAGTGGCCGCGGGGGCAGCGAGGGAGCCTTCGACGGTTTCTGGGAGCGGCGTCGGGGCGACCTCGGGCCCAGCCGCCACCAGGTTCGACTCCGCCTCAGGCTGCGCGCTGTTCAAAGCCCCAAAGTTCTCCACTTTCTCGTTACTCGCTGCCTGAGACACAGCACACAGATTCAATAAGCCCACATATAACCCACATTCAACAACACTAAACAAAAGTCAAAACATTACCTGACCCCTCGCCGTGTCCGACCGCTCCCTGACCACCTGAAAGGGAATTAGGCTTACACCTAGTTCCTATATAATTTTGGTGGTTGAATTGCCCAACGCAAATCTTTGGACTAACTAGTTTGCCCAAGTGTATAGATTATACAGGTGTTAAAGGTTCACATTCAGTCAATAAAAAGACCAAGTGTTGGATTCAACAAAGGAGCAATGAGGCAACCGAGGGCACCTCTGGCTGGAGGCACCGGACTGTCCGGTGTGCACCGGACAGTGTCCGGTGCGCCCAGAGGACACCAACTCAAACTCTTCGCCCTCGGGAATTCTCGGAAGCCGGCGCGCTATAATTCACCGGACTGTCCGGTGTGCACCGGACATGTCCGGTGCTCCAAGGAAGCGCGGTCTCCGGAACTCGCCAGCCTCGGGTTCGCGCGGCAGCCGCTCCGCTAAAATTCACCGGACTGTCCGGTGTGCACCGGACTGTCCGGTGTGCCAGCGGAGCAACGGCTCCCTGCGGCGCCAACGGCTCCCTGCAGAGCATTTAATGCGCGCGCAGCGCGCGCAGACGTCAGGCACGCCCATACCGGTGCACCGGACATCAAACAGTACATGTCCGGTGTGCACCGGACACCCAGGCGGGCCCACAAGTCAGAAGCTCCAACGGCTAGAATCCAACGGCAGTGATGACGTGGCAGGGGGCACCGGACTGTCCGGTGTGCACCGGACTGTCCGGTGCGCCATCGAACAGACAGGTTCCCAACGGCCACATTTGGTGGTTGGGGCTATAAATACCCCAACCACCCCACCATTCATTGCATCCAAGTTTTCCCACTTCTCAACCACTTACAAGAGCTAGGCATTCAATTCTAGACACATTCAAAGAGATCAAATCCTCTCCAATTCCACACAAAGCCCTAGTGACTAGTGAGAGTGATTTGCCGTGTTCATTTGAGCTCTTGCGCTTGGATTGCTTCTTTTCTTTCTCACTTGTTCTTGTGATCAAAACTCCATTGTAATCAAGGCAAGAGGCACCAATTGTGTGGTGACCCTTGCGGGGAAGTTTTGTTCCCGACTTTGATTTGAGAAGAGAAGATCACTCGGTCCGAGGGACCGTTTGAGAGAGGGAAGGGTTGAAAGAGACCCGGCCTTTGTGGCCTCCTCAACGGGGAGTAGGTTTGAGAGAACCGAACCTCGGTAAAACAAATCCGTGTGTCACACTTCATTATTTGCTCGCGATTTGTTTTGCGCCCTCTCTCGCGGACTCGTTTATATTTCTAACGCTAACCCGGCTTGTAGTTGTGTTTATATTTGTAAATTTCAGTTTCGCCCTATTCACCCCCCCTCCAGGCGACTATCAATTGGTATCAGAGCCCGGTGCTTCATTAGAGCCTAACCGCTCGAAGTAATGTCGGGAGATCACGCCAAGAAGGAGATGGAGACCGGCGAAAAGCCCACTATAAGCCATGGGAGCACTTCATCGGAAGAGTCCCGCACCAAGAGGAAGGAGAAGAAGAAGGACTCCTCCAAACGGAAGGAGAAAAAGGCTTCCTCTTCTCACCACCAAGAGAAGAAGGAAAAATCTTCTTCCCACAAGCCGCATCGGAAAGGCGACAAGCATAAGAGGATGAGGAAGGTGGTCTACTACGAGACCGACACTTCATCAACTTCTACCTCCGACTCCGATGCGCCCTCCGTCACTTCTAAGCGCCAAGAGCGCAAGAAGTATAGTAAGATCCCCCTACGCTACCCTCGCATTTCCAAACATACACCTTTACTTTCCGTCCCATTAGGCAAACCACCAACTTTTGATGGTGAAGATTACGCTAGGTGGAGCGATTTAATGCGATTTCACCTAACCTCGCTCCACAAAAGCATATGGGATGTTGTTGAGTTTGGTGCGCAGGTACCATCCGTAGGGGATGAGGATTATGATGAGGATGAGGTGGCCCAAATCGAGCACTTCAACTCTCAAGCTACAACAATACTCCTCGCCTCTCTAAGTAAAGAGGAGTATAACAAAGTACAAGGGTTGAAGAGCGCCAAGGAGATTTGGGATTTACTCAAGACCGCGCATGAAGGTGATGAGCTCACCAAGATCACCAAGCGGGAAACGATTGAGGGGGAGCTCGGTCGGTTCCGGCTTCGCAAAGGGGAGGAGCCACAACACATGTACAATCGGCTCAAGACCTTGGTGAACCAAGCGCGCAACCTCGGGAGCGTAAAGTGGGATGACCACGAGGTGGTTAAGGTTATTCTAAGATCACTTATTTTCCTTAACCCTACTCAAGTTCAATTAATCCGTGGCAATCCTAGATATACCAAAATGACCCCCGAGGAAGTTATCGGGAATTTTGTAAGTTTTGAGTGCATGATCGAAGGCTCGAGGAAGATCAACGAGCTTGATGATGCCACCACATCCGAAGCTCAACCCGTTGCATTCAAGGCAACGGAGGAAAAGAAGGAGGAGGCTACACCAAGTCGACAACCAATCGACGCCTCCAAGCTCGACAATGAGGAAATGGCGCTCGTCATCAAGAGCTTCCGCCAAATCCTCAAACAAAGGAGGGGGAAAGACTACAAGTCCCGCTCCAAGAAGGTGTGCTACAAATGTGGTAAGCCCGGTCATTTTATTGCTAAATGTCCCATATCTAGTGACAGTGACCGAGGCAACGACAAGAAGGGGAGAAGAAAGGAGAAGAAGAGGTACTACAGGAAGAAGGGCGGCGATGCCCATGTTTGTCGCGAGTGGGACTCCGACGAGAGCTCAAGCGACTCCTCCGACGACGAGGACGCCGCCAACATCGCCGTCACCAAGGGACTCCTCTTCCCCAACGTCGGCCACAAGTGCCTCATGGCAAAGGACGGCAAAAAGAAGGTTAAATCTAAATCCTCCACTAAATATGAATCCTCTAGTGATGACAATGCTAGTGATGAGGAAGATAATTTGCGTTCCCTTTTTGCCAACCTTAACATAGCTCAAAAGGAAAAATTGAATGAATTGGTTAGTGCTATTCATGAAAAGGATGACCTTTTGGATTCCCAAGAGGATTGTCTAATTAAAGAAAACAAAAAACATGTTAAGGTTAAAAAGGCTTATGCTCTTGAAATTGAAAAATGTGAAAAGTTATCTAGTGAGCTAAGCACTTGCCGTGAGATGATTGACAACCTTAGGAATGAAAATGTTAGTTTAAATGCTAAGGTTGATTCACATGTTTGTAATGTTTCAATTCCCAATCCTAGAGATAATAATGATGATTTGCTTGCTAGGATTGAAGAATTAAACATTTCTCTTGCTAGCCTTAGATTAGAGAATGAAAATTTGATTACTAAGGCTAAAGATTTTGATGTTTGCAAAGTTACAATTGCCAATCTTAGAGATAAGAATGATATACTTCGTGCTAAGATTGTGGAACTTAATTCTTGCAAACCATCTACATCTACCATTGAGCATGTCACTATTTGTACTAGATGTAGAGATGTTGATATTAATGCTATTCACGATCATATGACTTTAATTAAACAACAAAATGATCATATAGCAAAACTAGATGCTAAAATTGCCGAGCACAACTTAGAAAATGAGAAATTTAAATTTGCTCGTAGCATGCTTTACAATGGGAGTCGCCCGGGCATTAAGGATGGCATTGGCTTCCAAAGGGGAGACAATGTCAAAATTAGTGCCCCTCCTAAGAGATTGTCCAACTTTGTTAAGGGCAAAGCTCCCATGCCTCAGGATAACGAGGGTTACATTTTATACCCTGCCGGCTATCCTGAGAGCAAAATTAGGAAGATTCATTCTAGGAAGTCTCACTCTGGCCCTAATCATGCTTTTATGTATAAGGGTGAGACATCTAGTTCTAGGCAACCAACCCATGCTAAGTTGCCTAAGAAGAAAATTCCTAATGCATCAAATGATCATGCCATTTCATTTAAAACTTTTGATGCATCTTATGTGCTTACTAGCAAATCCGGCAAGGTAGTTGCCAAATTTGTTGGGGGCAAACACAAGGGCTCCAAGACTTGTGTTTGGGTACCCAAAGTTCTTGTTTCTAATGCCAAAGGACCCAAAATAGTTTGGGTACCTAAAGTCAAGAACTAAATTTGTTTTGTAGGTTTATGCATCCAGGGGCTCAAGTTGGATACTCGACAGCGGGTGCACAAACCACATGACCGGGGAGAAAAGGATGTTCTCCTCATATGAGAAAAACAAAGATCCCCAACGAGCTATCACATTCGGGGATGGAAATCAAGGTTTGGTCAAAGGACTTGGTAAAATTGCTATATCTCCTGACCATTCTATTTCAAATGTTTTTCTTGTAGATTCTTTAGATTACAATTTGCTTTCCGTTTCTCAATTATGTCAAATGGGCTACAACTGTCTATTCACTGATGTAGGTGTCACTGTCTTTAGAAGAAGTGATGATTCAATAGCATTTAAGGGAGTGTTAGAGGGTCAGCTATACTTGGTAGATTTTGATAGAGCTGAACTCGACACTTGCTTAATTGCTAAGACTAACATGGGTTGGCTCTGGCACCGCCGACTAGCCCATGTTGGGATGAAGAATCTTCACAAGCTTCTAAAGGGAGAACACATTTTAGGATTAACAAATGTTCATTTTGAGAAAGACAGGGTTTGTAGCGCATGCCAGGCGGGAAAGCAAGTTGGAACCCATCATCCACACAAGAACATCATGACGACCGACAGGCCACTGGAGCTCCTACACATGGATCTATTCGGCCCGATTGCTTACATAAGCATCGGCGGGAGTAAGTACTGTCTAGTTATTGTGGATGATTATTCTCGCTTCACTTGGGTATTCTTTTTACAGGAAAAATCTCAAACCCAAGAGACCTTAAAGGGATTCTTGAGACGGGCTCAAAATGAGTTCGGCTTAAGGATCAAGAAAATAAGAAGCGACAACGGGACGGAGTTCAAGAACTCTCAAATTGAAGGCTTCCTTGAGGAGGAGGGCATCAAGCATGAGTTCTCCTCTCCCTACACGCCACAACAAAATGGTGTAGTGGAGAGGAAGAATCGAACTCTATTGGACATGGCAAGAACCATGCTTGATGAGTACAAGACACCGGACCGGTTTTGGGCCGAAGCGGTCAACACCGCCTGCTACGCCATCAACCGGTTATATCTTCACCGAATCCTCAAGAAGACATCATATGAACTCCTAACCGGTAAAAAGCCCAACATTTCATATTTTAGAGTTTTTGGTAGCAAATGCTTTATTCTTATTAAAAGAGGTAGAAAATCTAAATTTGCTCCTAAAACTGTAGAAGGCTTTTTACTTGGTTATGACTCAAACACAAGGGCATATAGGGTCTTTAACAAGTCCACTGGACTAGTTGAAGTCTCATGTGACGTTGTGTTTGATGAAACTAACGGCTCTCAAGTAGAGCAAGTTGATCTTGATGAGATAGGTAATGAAGAGGCTCCATGCATCGCGCTAAGAAACATGTCCATTGGGGATGCGTGTCCTAAGGAATCCGAAGAGCCTCCAAATGCACAAGATCAACCATCCTCCTCCACGCAAGCATCTCCACCGACTCAAAATGAGGATGAAGCTCAAGTTGATGAAGTAGAAGATCAAGCAAATGAGCCACCTCAAGATGACGGCAATGATCAAGGGGGAGATGAAAATAATCAAGAAAAGGAGGATGAGGAAGAACCAAGGCCGCCACACCCAAGAGTCCACCAAGCAATCCAACGAGATCACCCCGTCGACACTATCCTCGGAGACATTCATAAAGGGGTAACTACTAGATCTCGGGTTGCTCATTTTTGTGAGCATTACTCTTTTGTTTCCTCTATTGAGCCACACAGGGTGGAGGAAGCACTTCAAGATTCGGATTGGGTGATGGCGATGCAAGAGGAGCTCAACAATTTCACGAGGAACGAGGTATGGCATTTAGTTCCACGTCCTAACCAAAATGTTGTAGGAACCAAATGGGTCTTCCGCAACAAGCAAGATGAGCATGGTGTGGTGACTAGGAACAAAGCTCGACTCGTGGCCAAAGGGTATTCACAAGTCGAAGGTTTGGATTTCGGTGAAACCTATGCACCCGTAGCTAGGCTTGAGTCAATTCGCATATTATTGGCCTATGCTACTTACCATGGCTTTAAGCTCTATCAAATGGACGTGAAAAGTGCCTTCCTCAACGGACCGATCAAGGAAGAGGTCTATGTTGAGCAACCTCCCGGCTTTGAAGACAGTGAGTATCCTAACCATGTTTATAGGCTCTCTAAGGCGCTTTATGGGCTCAAGCAAGCCCCAAGAGCATGGTATGAATGCCTTAGAGATTTCCTTATTGCTAATGGCTTCAAAGTCGGCAAGGCCGATCCTACACTCTTTACTAAAACTCTTGAAAATGACTTGTTTGTATGCCAAATTTATGTTGATGATATTATATTTGGGTCTACTAACGAGTCTACATGTGAAGAGTTTAGTAGGATCATGACACAGAAATTCGAGATGTCTATGATGGGGGAGTTGAAGTATTTTCTAGGATTTCAAGTGAAGCAACTCCAAGAGGGCACCTTCATCAGCCAAACAAAGTACACTCAAGACATCCTAAGCAAGTTTGGAATGAAGGATGCCAAGCCCATCAAAACACCCATGGGAACAAATGGGCATCTCGACCTCGACACGGGAGGTAAGTCCGTGGATCAAAAGGTATACCGGTCGATGATTGGTTCATTGCTTTATTTATGTGCATCTCGACCGGACATTATGCTTTCCGTATGCATGTGTGCAAGATTCCAATCCGACCCTAAGGAATCCCACCTTACGGCCGTAAAACGAATCTTGAGATATTTGGCTTACACACCTAAGTTTGGGCTTTGGTACCCTCGGGGATCCACGTTTGATTTGATTGGTTATTCGGATGCCGATTGGGCGGGGTGCAAAATTAATAGGAAGAGCACATCGGGGACTTGCCAGTTCTTGGGAAGATCCTTGGTGTCTTGGGCTTCAAAGAAGCAAAATTCGGTCGCTCTTTCCACCGCCGAAGCCGAGTACATCGCCGCAGGACATTGTTGCGCGCAATTGCTCTGGATGAGGCAAACCCTGCGGGACTATGGTTACAAATTAACCAAAGTCCCTTTGCTATGTGATAATGAGAGTGCAATCAAAATGGCCGACAATCCCGTCGAGCATAGCCGCACTAAGCACATAGCCATTCGGTATCATTTTCTTAGGGATCACCAACAAAAGGGGGATATCGAGATTTCTTACATTAATACTAAAGATCAATTAGCCGATATCTTTACCAAGCCACTTGATGAACAATCTTTTACCAGACTTAGGCATGAGCTCAATATTCTTGATTCTAGAAATTTCTTTTGCTAGCTTGCACACATAGCTCATTTGAATACCTTTGATCATATCTCTTTTATATGCTATGACTAATGTGTTTTCAAGTCTATTTCAAACCAAGTCATAGGTATATTGAAAGGGAATTGGAGTCTTCGGCGAAGACAAAGGCTTCCACTCCGTAACTCATCCTTCGCCATCACTCCAACCATCTCTCTATTCTTTGGGGGAGAAATGAGCATCAAAGAAAAGGACTTCGTCTTTGGTATAATCTTAACTCGTTTACTTATGACCAAAGGGGAAGAAATTACTCAGAGGGCTCTAATGATTCCGTTTTTTTGGCGATTCATGCCAAAAAGGGGGAGAAATGAGCCCAAAGCAAAAGGACCGCACCACCACCAAATTCAAAAACTTAGTGCTTTCCAAAAGTATTTATTATTTGGTATCCTACTGTGTTCAAAAGGGGAAGAAAGTAGTATTCTAAAAATACATATCAAAACCCTCTTGATCACTAAGAGGTGGATCTCCTTTAGGGGGAGTTTTGTTTAGTCAAAGGAAAAGCATTTGAAACAGGGCGAGAAAATTTCAAATCTTGAAAATGCTTTGCTAACTCTTATTCATTTATCTTTGACTATGTGCAAAAGATCTTTGAAATGAATTTACAAAAGAATTTGCAAAAACAAAACTTGTGGTGCAAACGTGGTCCAAAATGATAAATAAGAAAGAAACATTCCATGCATATCTTGTAAGTAGTTTTATTGGCTCAATTCCAAGCAATCTTTACACTTACATCATGCAAACTAGTTCAATTATGCATCTCTATATTTGCTTTGGTTTGTGTTGGCATCAATCACCAAAAAGGGGGAGATTGAAAGGGAATTAGGCTTACACCTAGTTCCTATATAATTTTGGTGGTTGAATTGCCCAACGCAAATCTTTGGACTAACTAGTTTGCCCAAGTGTATAGATTATACAGGTGTTAAAGGTTCACATTCAGTCAATAAAAAGACCAAGTGTTGGATTCAACAAAGGAGCAATGAGGCAACCGAGGGCACCTCTGGCTGGAGGCACCGGACTGTCCGGTGTGCACCGGACAGTGTCCGGTGCGCCCAGAGGACACCAACTCAAACTCTTCGCCCTCGGGAATTCTCGGAAGCCGGCGCGCTATAATTCACCGGACTGTCCGGTGTGCACCGGACATGTCCGGTGCTCCAAGGAAGCGCGGTCTCCGGAACTCGCCAGCCTCGGGTTCGCGCGGCAGCCGCTCCGCTAAAATTCACCGGACTGTCCGGTGTGCACCGGACTGTCCGGTGTGCCAGCGGAGCAACGGCTCCCTGCGGCGCCAACGGCTCCCTGCAGAGCATTTAATGCGCGCGCAGCGCGCGCAGACGTCAGGCACGCCCATACCGGTGCACCGGACATCAAACAGTACATGTCCGGTGTGCACCGGACACCCAGGCGGGCCCACAAGTCAGAAGCTCCAACGGCTAGAATCCAACGGCAGTGATGACGTGGCAGGGGGCACCGGACTGTCCGGTGTGCACCGGACTGTCCGGTGCGCCATCGAACAGACAGGTTCCCAACGGCCACATTTGGTGGTTGGGGCTATAAATACCCCAACCACCCCACCATTCATTGCATCCAAGTTTTCCCACTTCTCAACCACTTACAAGAGCTAGGCATTCAATTCTAGACACATTCAAAGAGATCAAATCCTCTCCAATTCCACACAAAGCCCTAGTGACTAGTGAGAGTGATTTGCCGTGTTCATTTGAGCTCTTGCGCTTGGATTGCTTCTTTTCTTTCTCACTTGTTCTTGTGATCAAAACTCCATTGTAATCAAGGCAAGAGGCACCAATTGTGTGGTGACCCTTGCGGGGAAGTTTTGTTCCCGGCTTTGATTTGAGAAGAGAAGATCACTCGGTCCGAGGGACCGTTTGAGAGAGGGAAGGGTTGAAAGAGACCCGGCCTTTGTGGCCTCCTCAACGGGGAGTAGGTTTGAGAGAACCGAACCTCGGTAAAACAAATCCGTGTGTCACACTTCATTATTTGCTCGCGATTTGTTTTGCGCCCTCTCTCGCGGACTCGTTTATATTTCTAACGCTAACCCGGCTTGTAGTTGTGTTTATATTTGTAAATTTCAGTTTCGCCCTATTCACCCCCCCCCCCCCCCTCTAGGCGACTATCACCACCTCCCGACCATGGGGGCCCCACATCCGGTCGAAGAGGGCTCCCGCGGATTCCTTCACCACAGGGTCCTCAAGCTTGTAAATATCGCGCTCGAAATCCTCATCAGATCGGTCGAAGACCTCATAGTGACGACACCCTTCGCGGGACAGCGCGTTCATCGCCCCTTCGCATGTGACCAGGGAGGCATAGGACATAAACCCCTCCACAATGGCAGGGAGCGCCAGCAACTCCTCCTGCAGCCACTCGAGGCAGCGAAGTCCGGGCTATTGGTCTGGCACTTCGAAGTCAGCGGTCCGCGCGCCCAGCTCGTGGTATGAGTCCATAAGCTGTTTGCGCGTCCGCTCAGCCTCCGAGCGCGTCGAAGCCTTGGCCCTCTCCATACGGGTCTGCAGAGCGTTGAACCGCTCCTCCCATTCCTCGGCGCGCTGTCTGGCAAGGCTACCCTCCACCCGCGCCAAATTGGCCTCTGCCTGCGCAGACTGCGCCTTGGCGAGGGCCTCATTAGCCTCCCTTCTCTCCTCCGCCAGTTGGCGCCGGAGGTCAGTCCTCTCGCCCTCCAGCGCGACCACCTTCTCCGCCAACTTGCGGCACTTGCTGTCGGCGGCCGACTTTTCTCGGACGGCGTCAGCATGTTGCGCCCGAAGTCTCTCGACTTCGGCAGACACAACTGTCGTAAGGGCCCCCGACGCCACGCGGTCAGCGAAGTCAGCCGCCTACAAGACACACATAAGACCACAATCCCAACAAAACTGGTAAAAACCGAAGTCTAGCTCAACTTACCAGACTTAATGCCTCCTTCAGCCGGCGGGACACAGCGCCCGCCTCATCCTTGACGGTAGTGAGCGCCGGAATCTCACCACCGGCGCTGAGAGCGCTACCCTTCGCCCTAGGCCCCACGGCAGCCGTCGTGGTCGCCACCGCAGGCGGAACAACAACGAGTTGCCCCTCGCCCGACCCTGCAACGTATCAACAGTTAAAAAAAACCTCGGGCTAACGACTTACCAATGAGATAATCGTCCACGCTAATATCGGTGACGAAGTCGGCAACGCGCTTGCCCGGCGGAGGCAACTCTCGGGCCTTCGCGGCTCCGGCCGGGGCAGACTTGGTTCCGCCAACGCCGGCCGCCTTCACGGCCTCCGGCACCCTACTGGACCCAGGGGCGGCCGACTTCGCCGCCAGCGTCGGCTGGCTGCCGCCGGGGGCAGCAGCCTTCGTAGTCCCCCGCGACCTCTTCGGCCTAGCCTCAGGCAGCCTGATGACTGCCTAGCGCTTCTGCGCAGCTCCCTGACGATCCTTGTCCATCACTGCCGACACAACAGCAGCAATATTCCGTCCATAAGGAAACACTCTCAAGTCGCGAACCATGCGAGATGTAAAAAAGTCTTCGCCGGCCGCGCGGGGGATAGGAACGTTCTTAGGCCACCAACCCCCGGTAACCTTCAGCATCCGCGCCGAAGACTCCCGGAGCTCGGGCGAAGACATCCTTCCCCCGGGGCCGCGCATGTCCCCATCAACTCCATAGCAAAACTATCGGAGACCCCCAGTCCTCCCGTAGCAGTACCTAGCTTCCTCTTCTTAGAGGATGGGGCGGCCGCCGGCGCGGGGTCGTCTCCAGTCTCTGCCGCCGGCTTCTTCCCGCGACGGTCCACATCGTCTTGCCCGGGATAACCGCCATATGGCAGACGGTTCAACTCGAAGACCCTGTTCAAGCGATCGTTGGACCCGCGTATATCCCAGCTACGCTGGCCCTCCGTCTTCGGCACGTACCGACCAACAATCCGCACCGCCCCATCCTCCGCCTCACGCACGAATGCGGCGGGATCGCGGCTATGCAAATCCAGTGCAAAGGCGGGACTTCGCACCAGCATCCCACCACGGAAAGGCATCTGGCGAGAGCATACTTCGCCCAGCGCCCAGCCATGCGCAAGGGCCACACCCCATACGCGACAAACTCCTCAACCAGATCGCGCCCGCTACTCAGGTCGGCCGCGCACCGCAGGGCCCCTTCGTCTGCATCCTCCTCCGCCACTTCAAACTGCGGGTATGCTGAGTAATAATGCGAGCACATCTCGGCCACGGGGAGCCTCGGATGGTCTTCGACTGTGCCCTCCACAACGTAGAACCAAAACTCATACCAGTTGCCCCATTTATTGCGGGCGCAAGGAACCAACTCAACGACTTCCATCGAAGTCTTGTCGGTCTTCGACGTAAATGTACAGGACCCAAATTGAGCAATCTTATTTTCGATCATCCTTTTCTGCCAGTGCAGACAATAATACTTCGCGAAGACTTCGACCGATGGCTGCCCGCCGTACGAAGTCGTTGCCCAGACATATTTTGACAGGGCCACCACGGCATTCGGCGTCAGCTGGTGGACCTGGACATTGAACCTGCGCAGGACTTCTCCCACGAATCGATGCGCGGGCAGGCGAAGACCAGCGGCGAAGAATGCCTCGAAGACAACCAACTCGCCTTCTGGCTCGGGGACCTCCTCCGCCCCCGGGACACGAGCCACTCCGCCGCCAAAATAACCAAGCTGCTGCATGTCTTGCACGCGAACCGAGGACATCCGCGATGCGCCAAAATCCACCGTGTCGCTGGCGCGCAACTCCTCCGCCGCCATAGTGCTCAGTGTCTCCTCAGACGACGCGTCGGCCGGCGGCGTAGCGGCAGCAGCAGAAGAAGAGGACGGCATCGCTATGTACCGTCGGTGGCGGCGGGCGGTCTGCTTCACACGGGCCAGATCTCCGACGAGCAAGAGTAAGGAGGGCAGACGAGCAGCAAGCGGTTCGAGAAGGTAGTTAGGGTTTTCGTGGAGCGCGGAAAGATAAAGTTCAAAACGCGTCGCCCCCCGTCCCCTTTTATACACAGGGCGCGGCGCTTCGGGAAACCCGCAATCCAACAGTACGGCGTCAATCAACAGTCATGTCAAAAACCCCCGCGGAACCACTTCGAGCGAGGGCAGCGTCTCCGCCATCTAGCGACGTCTTCGGCACCAGATGACTTAGTCGAACTGGTCCCTCGGAGGGCAAATGTTGGGGCGAAGGCGAAGACGCCACCCTTCGCTCGATGCCTTCGCCGCCCTCGCTGCACCAACGGAGACAAGGCAACAGGCAGACTTACCCTTCGTCCCATACGTCACCGGACGAAGACCTGTGACGAGGTCGTCTCATCTTGCGACCTCATTCAGCATTGAGGCCCACGTGTGATCCGGCCCATTGTAACAAGCCCCGCGTGGCCACTGCGCGTTATGAGCCTAATTTGTAAAGGCCTCCCTGTAATTACGGTCTGTAACCCCGCTTTATGGGAATATTCCGGGGATAACCTAGGCATCTAAGGGCACATGCGTCCTTAACACAGGACGCTGGGCACTCAGATACCTATAAATACCCCCGCACAGTGCCCTTGAGAGGCTAGATTAACAGAGCTATTGCCATCTCGTGCAAAAACCCTGTTTACGTCGCTACACTCCCCCGTTGGATCAACTTGCACCGGAGAGCAGGTTCCAACATAGGCATCCCTAGCAAATTTTAATTTCTCAAAGTCATCTTTGCAAGTCTTAGGTTGAGCATTAAGACTTGCAACCTCATTGTTTAATTTAGCAATAGTGATAGCATGTTCATCAAAATTAACATCTTTACACCTATTACAAATAACTACATGTTCTACACATGAACTAGTTGCATTTTCTTTCTCTAGTTTAGCATTTAATTCATCATTTAATTCTTTTAGACTAGAAACAGATTCATCACAAGCAGACAACTCAGAGGATTGAAAGGGAAATGTGCCCTTGGGCAATTTCAATAATGTTTTGGTGATTAAGTGCCCAACATGATTAATTAAGTTCTTATGTGCCAAGTAAAGTGAGAAGTGCAAATCAAAGAAAAAGGTACGTTTCTAGACTTAGTACATTGTTTTGAGTACTAATGTGTTTTGTCTAAGTGCTAGAAACAGTGAGAAAAGAATTGGAAAAAGAGTTGGCTATGTGCAGCAAACTCCAGCTCGGCTTGGCACACCGGACTGTCCGGTGGTGCACCGGAGAGTGTCTGGTGATGCACCGGACAGTGTCCGGTGCGCCAGGATGGTTCGCAGTGAACTCACCGCTCTCGGGATTCGACGGCAGCGTACGGCTATAATTCACCGGACTGTCCGGTGGTGCACCCGACTGTCCGGTGAGCCAACGGTCGCCAACGTCAACGGTCGGCCGCGCGATCTGCGGGCGACGCGTGGCCCGCAGCAACGGTCGGTTGGGCACATCGAACTGTCCGGTGTGCACCAAACAGTGTCCGGTGCGCCAACCGACCCAGAGGACCAACGGTCGGATGCGCCAAAATTGGAAGGAAATCGCGCACCGGACAGCTACAGTGACTGTCCGGTGGTGCACCGGACTGTCTGGTGCACCACCCGATAGAAGGCAAGTTTGGCCTTCCAAGTTGGCCTCCAACGGCTCCTAGCTGTCTTGGGGCTATAAAAGGGACCCCTAGGCGCATGGAGGAGCTACCCAAGCATTCACTGAGCATTCTAAGACTCCCACACTCTGTCTCCGCGCATTTGATCGATTGTGTTAGTGATTTGAGCTCCGTTCTAGTTGTGAACTCTTTGTGCTTTGTTTCGAGCTCAAGTCTTGGCTTGTGTGCGTGAGTGTGCTGTGGATTTGTGTGTGTTGCTCTCCAACCTTACTCTTGTGCATTCTTTGAGATCTTCATTATAAGGGCGAGAGGCTCCAACTTGTGGAGATTCCTCGCAAACGGGAGAAAGACTATAAGTAAGAAAGTCGTGGTATTCAAGTTGATCATTGGATCACTTGAAAGGGGTTGAGTGCAACCCTCATCCTTTGGGACGCCACAACATGGAAGTAGGCAAGTGTTACTTGGCCGAACCACGGGATAAAAATCATGTGTCTCTTGTGTTGCTCCTCTCTGTGATTATTTGTGTTCACAAGAGCTCACCTCATAGACTTGATTAGCTTGCGCTAATATCTCTTTAATCAAGATTGTTGGAATTTAGTGTTGAATTTTATAGGATCACCTATTCACCCCCCTCTAGGTGCTCTCAATTGGTATCAGAGTCGTTCTCTTCACGTAAGGGACTAATCGCCCGAAGAGATGGATCCTAAGGGAAAGGGGATGGTGGTCAACGAAAAGGAGAAGGAGTCCATCTTCAACGAGCCAAGAGATGACAAGCCCACAGACTCAGGCTCGAGTCACAAGAAGAAGGACGGGAAGAAGAAGAGGCGCATCAAGAAAATCATCTACTACGACAGCGATGCATCTTCTTCTTCACCAAGAGACGACGACGATGACGATTCTTCATCAAAGAAAGAGACGGTTAATCAAAACTGTTCTTTTGATTATTCCTGCATGCCGTACAATTCTAATGCTCATTTGCTATCAATTCCACTTGGGAAACCCCCCTACTTTGATGGAGAAGACTATTCCTTCTGGAGTCATAAAATGCGTAGTCATTTATTTTCTCTCCATCCTAGCATCTAGAAAATTGTTGAAAACAGAATGCACTTTGATAGTACTGACAATGTCGTTTTTATAAATGAGCAAATTCATAAGAATGCCCAAGCTACTACTGTGTTGCTAGCATCTCTTTGCAGGGATGAGTACAATAAGGTGAGTGGCTTGGACAATGCCAAGCAAATCTGGGACACCCTCAAGATATCTCATGAGGGAAACGACGCCACCATGATCACCAAAATGGAGTTGGTGGAAGGCGAGCTGGGAAGGTTTGCATTGATCAGGGGAGAGGAGCCAACACAAACCTACAACAGGCTCAAGACCCTGGTCAACAATATTAGAAGCTATGGAAGCACAAGATGGACAGACCACGACGTCGTCCGACTCATGCTCAGGTCCTTACAGTTATTGACCCCCATCTTGTGAATCTTATCCGTGAAAATCCCAGGTACACAAAGATGACGCCCGAGGAGATACTCGGAAAATTTGTAAGCGGACGCATGATGGTTAAGGAGGCAAGGTATGTAGATGACGCCTTAAACAACCCTCTGCCCATCTACGAGCCACAGCCCGTTGCGCTCAAGGCAACTAGCAGCAAGGAGGCACTACCAAGCAAGGTAGCTCAAGTGGAGGCTGCCGGCCTCAACGAAGATGAGATGGCGCTTATCATCAAGCGCTTCAAGACCGCACTCAAAGGACGCAAGGAGTACCCCAACAAGAACAAAACAAAGGGAAAGCGCTCCTGCTTCAAATGCGGTAAGACTGGTCACTTTATTGCAAATTGTCCCGATAATGATAGTGACCAGGGACAAGAAAAGAGCGGGAAGAAGGAGAAAAAGAAGAGCTAAAGGAAGGCAAAGGGCGAGGCGCACCTTGGAAAGGAATGGGACTCAGACTGCTCCTCTTCCGACTCCGACGACGAAGGACTCGCTGCCTCGGCCTTCAACAAGTCTTCTCTCTTCCCCAACGAACGCCATACATGTCTTATGGCCAAGGAAAAGAAGGTACATGTTCGAGATACCCCTAAGTACACTACTTCTAGCGATGATGATTCTTCCGATGATGAAGTAGATTACTCTAGTTTATTTAAAGGTTTAGATAGAGCTAAAGTAGAAAAAAATAATGAATTAATTGATGATCTAAATGAAAAAGATAGATTGTTAGAAAAACAAGAGGATATTTATATGAGGAACATGACAAATTTATTAGTGTGCAAAAATCCCTTGCCTTAGAAATTAAGAGAAATGAAATGTTATCCTCTGAATTGTCTGTCTGCCATGAATCGGTCTCTAGTTTAAAGAGGTTAAATGATGAACTAAATGCTAAGCTAGAGGAAGTCAACAAAACTAGTTCATGTGTAGAGCATGCTGTTATTTGTAAAAGATGTAAGGATTTTGATGTTGATGCTTGTGATGATCACCTTATTTCTATTACTAAGTTGAATGATGAAGTGGCAAGTATTAATGCTCAACTTAAGACTTGCAAAAGTGATTTTGATAAATTAAAGTTTGCTAGGGATGCCTACACTATTGGTAGACACCCCTCAATTAAGGATGGGCTTGGTTTTCGAAAGGAAGCCAATAACTTAACAAGTCAAAGGACTCTCGTTCTCAACAAGGAGAAAGGGAAGGCCCCTATGGGTAGTAGTCCTCAAAGAAACCTGCCTTTATTTATGATAGGAAGATTGCTAGTCACACTCATTACAATAGGAGTTATGATCATGCTGCTTATAACTCACATGCTACGTTTGCCTCTAGTTCTACTTTTGTTCGTGGTAGAAGTAGGACTAGGAGAAATCATGTTGTGTCTCATACTCCTAGAAAAATGTGCAATAGACCTTCTACTATTTACCATGCTTGTAATGCTTCTTTTGTACTTACATGCAAAAATACAAAAGTAGTAGCTAGAAAATTGGGATCCAAATGCAAGGGAGACAAGGCTTGTATTTGGGTTCCAAAAGTTATTGTTACTAACCTTGTAGGACCCAACAAGAGTTGGGTACCTAAAACCCAAGCTTAACTTCCTTGCAGGTTTATGCATCTGGGGGCTCAAGCTAGATTATCGACAGGGGATGCACAAACCACATGACGGGGGAGAAGAAGATGTTCACCTCCTACGTCAAGAACAAGGATTCCCACGATACAAATATCTTTGGAGATGGGAACCAAGGCAAGGTCAAAGGCTTGGGCAAGATAGCCATCACCAACGAGCACTCCATATCGAATGTATTTCTAGTAGAGTCGCTTGGTTACAACCTTCTGTCTGTAAGTCAATTGTGTCACATGGGTTACAATTGTCTTTTTATAAACGTTGATGTATCTGTCTTTAGAAGGAGTGATGGTTCACTAGCTTTTAAGGGTGTATTAGATGGCAAACTCTACTTAGTTGATTTTTCGAAAGAGGAGGTCGATCTAGATGCATGCTTAATAGTTAAGACTAGTATGGGCTGGCTGTGGCATCGCCGTCTAGCACATGTTGGGATGAAGAACCTTCATAAACTTCTATAGGGAGAACATGTGTTAGGACTAACCAATGTTTGTTTCGAGAAAGATAGACCTTGTACAACTTGTCAAGTAGGAAAACAGGTGGGAAGCACTCATCACAGCAAGAATGTGATGACAACATCAAGACCACTGGAGCTTCTTCACATGGACCTCTTCGGACCCGTTGCCTACCTTAGCATCGGGGGAAGTAAGTATGGTCTTGTAATTGTTGATGAATTTTCCTGCTTCACTTGGGTGTTCTTTTTGTAGGATAAATCAGAAACCCAAGGGACCCTTAAGCGCTTTCTAAGGAGGGCTCAAAACGAATTTGAGCTCAAGGTGAAAAAGATAAGAAGCGACAACGGGTCCGAGTTCAAGAATCTGCAAGTGGAGTATCTCGAGGAGGAAGGCATTAAGCACGAGTTCTCTGCTCCCTACACACCACAGCAAAACGGTGTGGTAGAGAGGAAGAACAGGACGCTTATCGACATGGCGAGAACGATGCTTAGAGAGTTCAAGACGCCCGAGCGGTTTTGGTCGGAAGCTGTGAACACAGCTTGCCACGCCATAAACCGGCTCTATCTGCATTGCCTTCTCAAGAAGACCTCCTACGAACTCCTTACCGGTAACAAACCCAACGTCTCCTACTTTCATGTATTTGGGAGCAAATGTTACATTCTGGTGAAGAAAGGTAGACATTCTAAATTTGCTCCCAAGGCAGTAGAAGGGTTTTTACTAGGGTATGACTCAAATACAAAGGTGTAAAGAGTCTTCAACAAATCATCGGGTTTGTTGAAGTCTCTAGCGACGTTGTATTTGATGAGACTAATGGCTCTCCAAGAGAGCAAGTTGATCTTGATGACATAGATGAAGATGATGTTCCGACGGCTGCAATGCGCACGATGGTGATAGGTGATGTGCGACCACAGGAACAACAAGAGCAAGATCAGCCATCTTCCTCCACAATGGTGCATCCTCCAACTCAAGACGGTGAACAGGTACTTGAAGAAGAGGGACATGATCAAGGGGGAGCACAGGAAGAACAAGTGATGGAGGAAGAAGCACCACGGGTCCCTCCAACTCAAGTCCGAGCGACGATCCAAAGAAATCACCCTGTCGATCAGATTCTGGGTGACATAAGCAAGGGAGTAACAACTCGCTCATGTTTAGCTAATTTTTGTGAGCATTACTCGTTTGTCTCTTCTATTGAGCCTTTCAGGGTAGAAGAGGCCTTGCAGGATCCGGACTGGGTGTTGGCCATGCAGGAAGAGCTCAACAACTTTAAGAGGAATGAAGTCTGGAGCCTGGTGCCACATCCAAAGCAAAATGTTGTGGGAACCAAGTTGGTATTCCACAACAAGCAAGACGAGCACGGGGTGGTGACAAGAAACAAGGCTCGACTTGTGGCAAAAGGTTATGCCCAAATCGCATGTTTGGATTTTGAGGAGACTTTTGCTCCTGTGGCTAGGCTAAAGTCTATTCGAATTTTATTAGCCTATGACGCTCACCACTCTTTTAGGTTGTTTCAAATGGACGTAAAGAGTGCTTTCCTCAACGGACCAATGAAGGAGGAGGTATACCTGGAACAACCCCTGATATTGAGGATGATAGGTACCCCGACCATGTGTTCAAGCTCTCTAAGGCGCTCTATGGACTTAAGCAAGCCCCAAGAGCATGGTATGAATGCCTTAGAGATTTCTTAATAGCTAACGCCTTCAAGGTTGGGAAAGTCGATCCCACTCTTTTTACTAAGACTTGTGATGGTGATCTTTTTGTGTGCCAAATTTATGTCGATGACATAATATTTGGTTCTACTAATCAAAAGTCTTGTGAGGAGTTTAGCAGGGTGATGACACAAAAGTTCGAGATGTCGATGATGGGCGAGTTGACCTACTTCCTTGGGTTCCAAGTGAAGCAACTCAAGGACGGCACCTTCCTCTCCCAAACGAAGTACACTCAAGATCTTCTCAAGAGGTTTGGGATGAAGGACGCCAAGCCCGCGAAGACACCTATGAGAACCGACGGACATGTCGACCTCAACAAAGGAGGTAAGTCCGTTGATCAAAAGGCATACCGGTCTATGATAGGGTCATTACTTTATTTGTGTGCTAGTAGACCGGACATTATGCTAAGTGTATGCATGTGTGCTAGATATCAATCCGACCCCAAGGAATGTCACCTTGTGGCCGTTAAGCGAGTTCTTAGATATTTAGTTTCTACGCCTTCCTTCGGAATCTGGTATCCAAAGGGGTCTACCTTTGACTTGATTGGATACTCAGACTTTGATTATGCCGGGTGCAAGGTTGATAGGAAGAGCACATCGGGGACGTGCCAATTCCTAGGAAGGTCCCTGGTGTCTTGGAGTTCCAAGAAACAGACATCTGTTGCCCTATCCACCGCTGAGGCCGAGTATGTTGCCGCAGGACAGTGTTGCTGAGAGCACCTAGAGGGGGGGTGAATAGGTGATCCTGTAAAAATCAAATACTTATAGCCACAAAACTTGGTTAAGTGTTACTATGGCTAAGAAGCGAGCTCTTGCTAACACAAGATATCACAAGAAAGCAATCACAAGAGACACGGTGGTTTATCCCGTGGTTTGGCCAAGTATAACACTTGCCTACTCCACGTTGTGGCATCCCAATGGACGAGGGTTGCACTCAACCCCTTTCAAGTGATCCAATGATCAACTTGAATACCACGGGTTTTCCTTTCTTATGCTTTCTCCCGTTCGCAAGGAATCTCCACAGCTTGGAGCCTCTCGCCCTTACAATTGATGATCACACAAAAGCACGGAAGTAAGGAAGGGGAGAGCAACACACACAAGACTCAAAACAACGAGCACAATCATGCACACAAGCCACAACTTGAGCTCACAACACAACTCGAGGAGTTCTCTACTCAAATGGGGCTCAAGTCACTATCTCAAAGAATCGAATGCGTGAGAATGGAGTCTTGGTGCTTAGGAATGATCAAGGAATGCTTGGGTGTCTCCTCCATGCGCCTAGGGGTCCCTTTTATAGCCCCAAGGCAGCTTGGAGCCGTTGGAGGCATTCTGGGAAGGCAATTCTTGCCTTCTGTCGGGTGGCGCACCGGACAGTCCGGTGCACCATCAGACAGCCACTGTTCATGTCTAGTGCGCGATTTCCTTCCATTCATGGCGTAGCCGACCGTTGTAGTCTTCTGGCAGTTGGCACACCGGACACTGTCTGGTGCCCCTGCCGACCGTTGGAGTGGGCCATGCGTCGCCCGTGGATTTGGCGGTCGACCGTTGCGCTGGCGGTCGTTGGCTCACCGGATAGTCTGGTGCACCACCGGACAGTCCGGTGAATTATAGTCGTACGCCGCCAAAAACTCCCGAGAGCGGCCAGTTCGCCGGAAGCCAGCCTGGCGCACCAGACATTCCGGTGTGCCAGACCGAGCTGAGTCTTGGCTGCTCCAGCCAAGTTCTTTTCTTCTTCTCTTTTCTGATTCTATCACTTAGACAAATATATTAGTACACACAAAAACCAATGTACTAAGTCTAGAACCATACATTTGCCTTGATTATCCCTTCTCTCTTTGTTTAGCACATGAAAGCTTATTTAAATGTGTTGGACACTTAATCACCAAAACATAATAGAAATTGCCCAAAGGCATATTTCCCTTTCAATCTCCCCCTTTTTGGTGATTTATGCCAACACATTCAAAAGGAATGCAAAAACATGCAACATTGATTCAAATTGAAGACCAAATTGTTTTTGACTCGAATTTGGCATATTTTGATCATTCTTTGCCACCACTTGGTTTGTTTTTGCAAATCAAATTCATTTTTCTATCTCTAAGTCATACTCATTTGTTTGGGCATAAAGAGAGATAATTCAAGAGTAAAAATGATTAAGAGCCAAAAACTCCCCCTTTTCCCATAATCAAACATTCTCCCCACAAGAGACCAAATTTTGACAATAAGAGTTTTTTTGACAAATCAAAAAGTTCTAACTCTACTATTTTCAAAATTCTCAAGTGGTAGCTGATCCATTTGCTTTGGCCTTAATTTCTCCCCCTTTGGCATTAAGCACCAAAACGGGATCATTATTGGCCCTTTAACCCCATTGCCTCACCAAAATTGTCAATTAAGAGCAAAAAGGCAATAAGAGTATAAATATGAACTTGGAGTTAATACCGGAGTGCAGTGGAAGTCTTTGCATGGTCCAAGTTCACTTTTCCCTTTCAATTCACCTTTGAGACTACATCAAGTAAACTCAAGCACAAATGTTAGTCTCAAAGGGTCAAGTTGTAGCACTTCTCCCCTTAAATATGTGCATCATTCACATATGGACATGTGAGGTCCGGGGATCCCTTGCACAACTTGAGCACCAACAATAAATCTCATAAATGCATAAAGTAACTTGATCAAAGGCATAAAACACATGTATGCTATAAATCAATCCAAGTTACGTGAATCTAAGACATTTAGCTCACTACGCAGCCTGCAAAAGGTTTTCTCATCTAAAGGCTTGGTAAAGATATCGGCTAGCTAGTTCTCGGTGCTAATATAGAACACTTCGATATCTCCCTTTTGCTAGTGGTCTCTCAAAAAGTGATGCCGGATGTCTATGTGCTTAGTGCGGCTGTGTTCAACAGGATTATCCGCCATGCGGATTGCACTCTCATTGTCACATAGGAGTGGGACTTTGCTCAGATTGTAGCCAAAGTCCTGGATGGTTTGCCTCATCCAAAGTAGTTGCGTGCAACACTGTCCTGCGGCAACATACTCGGCCTCAGCGGTGGATAGGGCAACGGAGGTTTGTTTCCTAGAACTCCAAGACACCAGGGACCTTCTTAGGAATTACCATGTCCCTAATGTACTCTTCCTATCAACCTTGCATCCAGCATAATTGGAGTCTGAGTATCCAATCAAGTCAAAGGTAGACCCCTTTGGATACCAGATCCCGAAGCAAGGCGTAGCAACTAAATATCTAAGAATTCGCTTAACGGCCACAAGGTGACACTCCCTTGGGTCGGATTGAAATCTAGCACACATGCATACGCTTAGCATAATATCCGGTCTACTAGCACATAAATAAAGTAAAGACCCTATCATAGACCGGTATGCCTTTTGATCAACGGACTTACCTCCTTTGTTGAGGTCGACGTGTCCGTCGGTTCCCATTTCTGTGTCATCACCCTGCTAAACTCCTCACAAGACTTTTGGTTAGTAGAACCAAATATTATGTCATCGACATAAATTTGGCACACAAATAGGTCACCATCACAAGTCTTAGTGAAAAGAGTTGGATCGGCTTTCCCAACCTTGAAAGAATTAGCAATTAAGAAATCTCTAAGGCATTCATACCATGCTCTTGGGGCTTGCTTAAGTCCATATAGCGCCTTAGAGATCTTACACACATGGTCAGGGTACATGTCATCCTCAAAGTCAGGGGGTTGTTCCACATACACCTCCTCCTTGATTGGCCCATTGAGGAAAGCACTCTTCACATCCATTTGAAATAACCTGAAAGAGTGGTGAGCGGCATAGGCTAATAATATTCTAATGGACGCCTAGCCACAGGAGCAAAAGTTTCCTCAAAATCCAAACCTGCGACTTGGGCATAACCTTTTGCCACAAGTCGAGCCTTGTTTCTTGTCACCACCCCGTGCTCGTCTTGCTTGTTGCGGAACACCCACTTGGTTCCCACAACGTTTTGCTTTGGACGTGGCACCAGGGTCCAAACTTCGTTTCGCTTGAAATTGTTGAGCTCTTCCTGCATGGCCAACACCTAGTCCGGATCTAGCAAGGCCTCTTCTACCCTGAAGGGCTCAATAGAAGAGACAAACGAGTAATTCTCACAAAAATTAGCTAATCTAGAGCGAGTGGTTACTCCCTTGCTTATATCACCCAAAATATGGTCGACGGGATGATCCTTTGAATCGTTGCTCGGACTTGAGCTGGAGGTGTCGGTGTTTTGGGTCCGACCGCACACCCGGGGTTGCCCCTCAAGGTGTTTTTAGGAGTAGGACGGTATCCAGAATAGCAATCCAGGAAAGACAGCACAGAACATCCAGCGGTGGAGTCCACCACCTGATCTATCCTCGGGAGCCCGAAGGGATCCTTCGGACAGTGCTTGTTGAGATCAGTGTAGTCGACGCACATGCGCCAATCCAATTTATTCTTTTTGAGTACAAGAACAGGGTTGGCTAACCACTCAGGGTGTAACACCTCTCTAATAAATCCAGCCGCGACCAAGCGAGCTAACTCGGCGCGAATGACCTCTCTCTTGTCGGGCGTGAAACGACGTAGTTTTTGCCGAATCGGCCTTGCCTGGGGATAGACCTTCAGTTTGTGCTCAGCCAGTTCTCTTGGTACTCCCGGCATATCCGCAGGTTGCCATGCGAATACATCTCGGTTATCTTGCAGAAACTGGACGAGCGCGCTTTCCTATTTGTCGTCCAGGCTGGAGCTGATGATGGCAGTCTTGCGTTCATCAGCGAACCCCAGGTTGATCCTTTTAGTTTCTTCAGTCGGCCGCATAGAGGTCGAGGCCTGAGCTTCATTTGCCGGTACTGCAAGGTCCTCCTCAGGCTTAGAGTTCGCCTGTGTTGAAGAAATCGTCGACGACTTGGTGGTGAGGGCCGCTTGGATGGCCACTCGGAAACACTCTGCGGCGCCTTGGAAGTCGGCGCACACAATTATGATTCCTTGTGGTCCTGGCATCTTCAGTATCATATACGTGTAATGAGGAATGACCATGAATTTGGCCAATCCTGGCCTCCCGATGATGGCGTTGTACCCGCAGTCGAAGTTCGCCACTTCGAACCTCAGGAACTCGGTTCTGTAGTTCTCCGGAGTTCCGAAGGTGACGAGCATGTAGATGTGGCCCAGCGGGTATTCCCCTTCAGTCGGCACGATGCTGAAGAAGGGAGTGTCCGACTCGTGGAGCTCTTTGAGGTGAACTCCCAAACCTTGAAGTGTCCGGGGGAAGGTGACGTTGATGCTGCTCCCCCCGTCCACTAGCACCTTCCTCACCCGGCTCTCTCGGATCACCGGATCGACGAGGAGCGGGTATTTGCCTGGGTGGTCAAAGTTGAGCCATTGATCCGCCCGAGTGAAAGTGATCGGGTGCTCCAACCACCGGTATGGGGCGGGAGGACCGGTGGTCGCCACTAGTATCTGGCGATCGTTGAGCTTTTGTTGTCTTTGTTCTCCTGCGACCCGTGTCCGCCGAAGATGACGTTGACCTCCCTGTCAACGCGCGGGAAAGCTCCTCCTCCTCCCTCCTCCTGCTGATGGGGTTGTCGTGGTTCATCTGGTCCTCCCCTCGGCGGAGGAGGAGGTAGAGGTTGGAAGGGTCGGCCGTGCCCGACGGAGTGCTTGAAGTCCCGGCAGTTCCGAAGAGTGTGGCGCATGTCCTTGTGGTACGGGCACTGAGCGTCGAGGATGTCGTCTAGCGTGCGCTCGCCTCCACGAGGCCCTCCTCGGGCGCGAGAAGCTGGTGGCCCGACGGCGTGTACTTCTTCGCGGGGCCTCTTCTCCCAGCGCTTGTCGGGTTGTTGGTTCGCGTCGCGTCGTGGTGCCGCCGGTGCGGGCTTTGCTCCTCCGATGAGGTCATGGGCCCGCTCGTCGGCGGTGATGTAGAGGTCGGTTTCTCGGAACAGCTCCTCGGAAGTAGTCGGTGCCTTCTGTAATATGGCTCGGACGAAGACCGAGTCATTGGATCCCCTGTAGAAGTCCTCGATCACGGCCGCCTCCGTGACCTCGGGGATATGATTTCTCATGGTCTGGAACCTTTTAAGGTACGACCGGAGAGTTTCGTCCCCCCGGCGCTTGATGGATTTGAGGTCCCATGGTTGTGCCGGTTTGTCAGAGAGGGACTGGAAATTGGCGGTGAAGCGTCGACTGAAGTCGCCCCAGTCGTCGATGCAGTGTCGGGGTAGATGTCGCAGCCATTGCAGCGCGTCTTGCCCGAGGACAATGGGTAAGTATGCGGTCATCACGTCTTCGGACGCCCCGGCAGCTCGAGCAGCGGTGGTGTAGACGGCTAGCCAGCCCCCTGGATCCTGCTTAGGTTCATATTTGTCGACATTGGATACCTTGAAGTTAGGAGGCCATTGGATGGCCCTAAGGCGCGGAGTAAGAGCAGACACTCCACACGTGTCCTCCTGTCGTCGGGGATGATGCCTGTCCTGGGGAGGGGAGTAGTTGTTGTGGTTCCTCGACCGTCCCCGGGTAGTACCGCCAGTTGAGGCCGTTGCCGACTCAGTTCTGGTGGCCTGGCTCCGAGCTGGGATGCCATGATCCCTGTCGTATTCCTCCCGGCGGCGGATCTCGTTCTCGTGCCGTCGTTCACGCGAAGCATTGATGGAGCTTCGCGCGTCTCGGCGACTGTTGATGGTGTGTCGTAGATCGTTCAGCGGGTGAGCAAGCGGTAGAAGATGGTTGGCTGCCTGGGTGAACAGTCGTCGGTAGCCCTCGGTGTCGGGAATCCGAGGGAGTCCATCAGCTATCCGAGCTAGTACTCCTCCAACTTCGCTCGGCGTGTTCATGGCTCGGGCGAAGTCAGGATTCAGGTTGCGCCCGAAGAATGGATTCTCCCGGCGTTGCCTTGCGTCTTGCTCGGCTTGTTCCTGAGCCCGGCGGCGATCACGTCGTCGGGAGTTCCTTCGTTCTCTGAAGACGTGTTCCTCCGGAGTTTCTCCTATCTCCGAGACCTCGTCCCGCGAGACAGGTTGCTCCGGATCCCGTTCTCCGGTCGCGTGATGTCGTCGAACGTTCCTGCGCCGGTTTCTCCGTCGGTGGGATTCTCGTTGAGGTGGTTCATCTCCGGGTGCGGTCGGCTCGTCGTCGGAGACGGGAGGCGACTCCACTCTCCCGATGAAGAGGACGTCGGGATAGAATGGTGCTACTGTCGTGGCGATCTTCTTTTCGTTCTCCTTTGAGGGCAGAGGAACGGAAAGAACAACTTGCTTCCCCTTGGTCTCCTTCTTCCTCGCGATCTGTGTCCATTCTTTTGTCGGGGAAGTAGACAGTGGAGTTCTCCGGGTCAGCGGGCTCTCGGCCCCTGATTTTCTGGGGACGATCTTTTTCCGAAGAGCTGGAGGTTGCGCTTCTCCGACATTTTTGAAGTTTGTTGGAGGAGACTTCTTTTTCGGCGGATCTGCAATGCGGTGTAGAGTTCCCTCTTCATCTGCTACGGATGAGATTGTTCCGAAGCAGAATACGGATCCGGGACGGAGGGTGATCTTGTTGTGGAAGGTGACGGCCATTGAGCTAGCTTGGATCGTCGACACACCCCGTACCTGGCGCGCCACCTGTCGGTGTTTTGGGTCCGACCGCACACCCGGGGTTGCCCCTCAAGGTGTTTTTAGGAGTAGGACGGTGTCGCCGACTGTAGCAAAATGGTTCGTGCCAGATGCACGAGGGACAGTGGACAATGTTTACAGGTTCGGGCCGCTTGGAGATGCGTAACACCCTACGTCCTGGTGAGTATGCTTGGTGAATGAGGTTACAAGATAGTTCTCTGAATTGAGAACACAGAGAGTTAAGGTGGGTGGCTGAGTAATAGGGTCGATCGTTCTGAAGGGGTGCCCCCTAGGCCTTATATACTCGACCGTGGGGCAATACACGTGGATATGATAACAATGTGTAACTAAAAGATAGTGAACCGTTTGAGTTTATCTCCCTATAGTTCTGCCGACCTATCCTCGCATGGCTCCGTTGCACGGGGGCTCCAGCGCGGGAAAGTCGGATCTCTGTTGTGGTCGCTCGCTCAAAGTTGTGGGCCGTCCGGGCTTGCACTAATCCGGCCTCATGTCAATCTGCTTTGCTGATTGTCCCTCCCCAGGCCCACGAAAGAATGACCTTACGATTTATTGGGCCCTTGGGCCTTTCGTGAGGTCTTTTACTCTTCTAGTGGACCCGGGGGATATCTGTCCCCCACAGGAGGGGCCAGTGGTGCTTCTTCCTCCATACCTTGTTCTTCTTGTGCTCCCCCTTGATCACACGCCTCTTCTTGAGGAACCTGTTCATCATCTTGAGTTGGGGGATGCACCATGGTTGAGGAAGAAGGTTGATCTTGTTCTTGTTGTTCCTGTGGTCGCACATCTCCAATTGCCATGGTGCGTATTGCGGTCGTTGGAACATCATCTTCATCTACATCATCAAGATCAACTTGCTCTCTTGGAGAGCCATTAGTCTCATCAAATACAACGTCGCTAGAGACTTCAACCAAACTTGATGATTTGTTGAAGACTCTATACGCCTTTGTATTTGAGTCATAACCTAGTAAAACCCCTTCTACAGCTTTGGGAGCAAATTTAGAATTTCTGCCTCTCTTCACTAGAATGTAACATTTACTCCCAAATACACGAAAGTATGAAACGTTGGGTTTGTTACCAGTCAGTAGTTCATACGAGGTCTTCTTGAGGAGGCGATGAAGATAGAGCCGGTTTATGGCATGGCAAGCTGTGTTCACAGCTTCTGACCAAAACTGCTCGGTCGTCTTGAACTCTCCAAGCATCGTCCTCGCCATGTCAATAAGCGTCATGTTCTTCCTCTCTACCACACCATTTTGTTGTGGTGTGTAGGGAGCGGAGAACTCGTGCTTGATCCCTTCCTCCTCAAGGTATTCCTCCACTTGAAGATTCTTGAACTCGGACCCATTGTCGCTTCTAATCTTTTTCACCTTGAGCTCAAATTCGTTTTGAGCTCGCCTTAGAAAGCGCTTGAGAGTCCCTTGGGTTTCTGATTTATCCTGCAAAAAGAATACCCAAGTGAAACGGGAAAAATCATCAACAATAACAAGACCATACTTACTTCCCCCGATGCTAAGGTAGGCGACGGGTCTGAAGAGATCCATATGTAGTAACTCCAGTGGTCTTGATGTAGTCATCACATTTCTGTTGTGATGAGTGCTTCCCACCTGTTTTCCTGCCTGACAAGCTGCACAAGGTCTATCCTTTTCGAAGCATACATTGGTTAGTCCTAGCACATGCTCTCCCTTTAGAAGTTTGTGAAGGTTCTTCATCCCAACATGTGCTAGACGGCGATGCCACAGCCAGCCCATACTAGTCTTAGCGATTAAGCATGCATCTAGATCGGCCTCCTCTTTCGAAAAATCAACTAAGTAGAGTTTGCCATCTAGTACACCCTTAAATGCTAATGAACCATCACTCCTTCTAAAGACAGATACATCAACATTAGTAAACAAACAATTGTAGCCCATGTGGCACAATTGACTAACAGACAGGAGATTATAGCCTAGCGACTCTACTAAAAATACATTAGAGATAGAGTGCTCATTTGTGAGGGCTATCTTGCTCAAGCCTTTGACCTTGCCTTGGTTCCCATCTCCAAAGATAATCGTATCCTGGGAATCCTTGTTCTTGACGTAGGAGGTGAACATCTTCTTCTCCCCCGTCATGTGGTTTGTGCATCCGCTGTCGATAATCCAGCTTGAGCCCCCGGATGCATAAACCTGCAAGACAATTTACGCTTGGGTTTTAGGTACCCAACTCTTGTTGGGTCCTACAAGGTTAGTCACAATAGTCTTTGGAACCCAAATGCACGTCTTGTCTCCCTTGCACTTGGCCCCCAACTTCCTAGCAACCACTTTCTTATTCTTACAACAAATTGCAAAAGAAGTATTGCAAGCATGGTAAATTGTAGAGGGTTCATTACATACTTTCCTAGGCACATGATGACCAACATTTTTCCTAGGCATATTTCTACCATGCACAAAAGAAGAATTTGAAGCAATCATAACATGTGAATCATAAGCATGACTCCTATGAGCATTTCTAGAAAATTTTCTATCACTATAGATGAAAGCATGATTCCTTTGAGCACTGTTAGCCATAGGGGCCTTCCCTTTCTCCTTGGCGGGAATGGGATCCCTTTGGCTTGTTAAGTTCTTGGCTTCCTTTCGAAAGCTAAGCCCATCCTTAATTGAGGGTTGTCTACCAACCATGTAGGCATCCCTAGCAAATTTTAATTTATCAGAGTCACTTTTGCAAGTCTTAAGTTGAGCATTAAGACTTGACACTTCATCATTTAATTTAGAAACGGAAATTAAATGTTCATTACAAGCATCAACATTAAAATCCTTGCATCTATTGCAAATAACGACATGTTCCACACATGAACTACATTTATTAGCTACTTCTAGCTCAGCATTTAAATCATTATTAACACTCTTTAAACTAGAAATAGTTTCATGACAAGCAGATAATTCTGAAGATAGCATTTCATTTCTTTTAACCTCTAAAGCAAGAGACTTTTGCACACTTACAAACTTATCATGCTCTTCATATAAAATATCCTCTTGCTTTTCTAAAAGTCTATTCTTTTCATTTAAAGCATCAATCAATTCATTGATTTTATCTACTTTAGTTCTATCTAAACCTTTGAATAAACTTGTGTAATCTACTTCATCATCACTAGAGTCATCATCACTTGAAGTAGTATACTTAGGGGTATCTCGAGCGCTTACCTTTTTCTCCTTTGCCATGAGGCAAGTATGACGCTCGTTGGGGAAGAGAGATGACTTGTTGAAGGCTAAGGCGGCGAGTCCTTCGTCGTCGGAGTCGGAAGAAGAGCAATCTGAATCCCATTCTTTTCCAAGGTGCGCCTCGCCCTTCGCCTTCTTGTAGGACTTCTTTTACTCCCTCTTCCCGCTTTTTTCTTGTCCCTGGTCACTATCATTATCGGGACAATTAGCAATAAAGTGATCAGTCTTACCGCACTTGAAGCAGGATCGCTTCCCTTTGTCTTGTTCTTGTTTGGGTACTCCTTGCGTCCTTTCAATACGGTCTTGAAGCGCTTTATGATTAGGGACATCTCATCCTCGTTTAGCCCGACCGCCTCAACTTGTGGCACCTTGCTAGGTAGCGCCTCCCTGCTGCCTGTTGCTTTGAGAGCAACCGGTTGAGGCTCATATACGGGTAGAGGGCCATTGAGAGCGTCATCAACGTATCGCGCTTCCTTCACCATCATCCTCCCGCTCACAAATTTCCCAAGAATCTCCTCGGGAGTCATCTTTGTGTACCTAGGATTTTCACGGATGAGGTTCACAAGATGAGGATCAATAACACTGAAGGACCTGAGCATAAGTCGGACGACGTCGTGGTCTGTCCATCTCGTGCTTCCATAGCTCCTGATCTTGTTGACCAGGGTCTTGAGCCTGTTGTACGTTTGTGTTGGCTCTTCTCCCCTGATCATTGCGAACCTTCCCAGCTCGCCTTCCACCAACTCCATCTTGGTGATCATGGTGGCGTCGTTCCCCTCATGAGAAATCTTGAGGGTGTCCCAGATTTGCTTGGCGTTGTCCAAGCCGCTCACCTTATTGTACTCGTCCCTGCACAAGGATGCTAGCAAAACAGTGGTAGCTTGTGAATTTTTATGGATTTGCTCATTAATGAAAACGGGGTTGTCAATACTATCAAAATGCATTACGTTCTCAACTACCTCCCAAATACTAGGATGAAGAGAGAAAAGGTGACTACGCATTTTGTGACTCCAAAAAGCGTAGTCCTCTCCATCAAAGTGTGGAGGTTTACCAAGAGGAATAGAAAGCAAATGGGCATTGGAATTATACGGAATACGAGAATAATCAAATGAAAAGTTGAGTTAACCGGTTTCTTTTTCTCGTTGTAGTCATCATCTCTTGGGGAAGAAGAGGATTCGTCACTGTCGTAGTATACTATCTTCTTGATGCGCCTCTTTTTCTTCTCGTCCTTCTTCTTATGACTTGAGCCAGAGTCAGTGGGCTTGTCGTCCCTTGGCTCGTTGAGGAAGGACTCCTTCTCCTTGTCATTGACCACCATCCCCTTTCCCTTAGGATCCATCCCTTCGGGCGATTAGTCCCTTTCGTGAAGAGAACGGCTCCAATACCAATTGAGAGCACCTAGAGGGGGGTGAATAGGTGATCCTGTAAAAATCAAATACTTATAGCCACAAAACTTGGTTAAGTGTTAGTATGGCTAAGAAGTGAGCTCTTGCTAACACAAGATATCACAGAAAAGCAATCACAAGAGACACGGTGGTTTATCCCGTGGTTCGGCCAAGTATAACACTTGCCTACTCCACGTTGTGGCATCCCAATGGACGAGGGTTGCACTCAACCCCTTTCAAGTGATCCAATGATCAACTTGAATACCACGGGTTTTCCTTTCTTATGCTTTCTCCCGTTCGCGAGAAATCTCCACAACTTGGAGCCTCTCGCCCTTACAATTGATGATCACACAAAAGCATGGAAGTAAGGGAGGGGAGAGCAACACACACAAGACTCAAAACAACGAGCACAATCACGCACACAAGCCACAACTTGAGCTCACAACACAACTCGAGGAGTTCTCTACTCAAATGGGGCTCAAGCCACTATCTCAAAGAATCGAATGCGTGAGAATGGAGTCTTGGTGCTTAGGAATGATCAAGGAATGCTTGTGTGTCTCCTCCATGCGCCTAGGGGTCCCTTTTATAGCCCTAAGGCAGCTTGGAGCCGTTGGAGGCATTCTGGGAAGGCAATTCTTGCCTTCTGTCGGGTGGCGCACCGGATAGTCCGGTGCACCACCGGACAGCCACTGTTCATGTCCGGTGCGTGATTTCCTTCCATTCCTGGCGCAGCCGGCCGTTGCAGTCTTCTGGCAGTTGGCGCACCGGACACTGTCCAGTGCCCCCTGCCGACCGTTGGAGTGGGCCACACGTCGCCCGCAGATTTGGCGGCCGACTGTTGCGCTGGCGGCCGTTGGCTCATCGTACAGTCCAGTGAATTATAGTCGTATGCCGCCAAAAACTCCCGAGAGCGGCCAGTTCGCCGGAAGCCAGCCTGGCGCACCGGACACTGTCCGGTGCACCACCGGACAGTCTGGTGTGCCAGACCGAGCTGAGTCTTGGTTGCTCTAGCCAAGTTCTTTTCTTCTTCTATTTTCTGATTGTAGCACTTAGACAAATATATTAGTACACACAAAAACCAATGTACTAAGTCTAGAACCATACCTTTGCCTTGATTATCCCTTCTATCTTTGTTTAGCACATGAGAGCTTATTTAAATGTGTTGGACACTTAATCACCAAAACATAATAGAAATTGCCCAAAGCCGCATTTCCCTTTCAGTTGCGCGCAACTACTTTGGATGAGGCAAACCCTCCGGGACTTTGGCTACAATCTGAGCAAAGTCCCACTCCTATGTGAAAATGAGAGTGCAATCCGCATGGCAGATAATCCTGTTGAACACAGCCGCACTAAGCACATAGACATCCAGCATCACTTCCTGAGAGACCACCAGCAAAAGGGAGATATCGAGGTGTACCATATTAGCACCGAGAACCAGCTAGCCAATATCTTTACCAAGCCGTTGAATGAGAAAACTTTTTTCAGGTTGCGTAGTGAGCTAAATGTCTTAGATTCGCGTAACTTGGGTTGATCTATAGCATACATGTAGTCTATGCCTTTGATCATGTTACTTTGAGCATTTACATGATTTGTTGCTTATTTATGGTGCTCAAGTTGTGCAAGGGATCCCCGTACCTCACGAGTCCATGTGTGAATGATGCACATATTTAGGGGAGATGTGCTACAACTTGACCCTTTGAGACTAATCTATTTGTTTGAGTATACTTGATGTAGTCTCAAAGGTGCATTGAAAGGCAAATGTGGACTTGGACAATGCAAAGACTTCCACTGCACTCCAGTATTAGTGTAATTAACTCCAAGTTCATACTTATGATCTCCTTTGCCTTTTGCTCTTAATTGACATTTTTGGTGAGACAATGGGGTTAAAGGGCCAAGAATGATCCCGTTTTGGTGCTTAATGCCAAAGGGGGAGAAATTAAGGCCAAAGCAAATGGATCAGCTACCACTTGTGAATTTTGAAAACAATAGAGTTAGAACTTTTGATTTGTCCAAAATACTCTTATTGCAAAATTTGGTCTCTTGTGGGGGAGAATTTTTGATGATGGGAAAAAGGGGGAGTTTTTGACACTTGATCAATTTCACTCTTGGAATATCTCTCTTTGTGCCCAAACAAGCGTGTTTGACTTAGAGATAGGAAAATGAATTTGATTTGCAAAAACAAACCAAGTGGTGGCAAAGAATGATCCAAATATATCAAATCTTGTGCAAAAACAATTTGGCTCTCAATTGCATTGATGTTGCACTTCTTTTGGTTGCTTTTGGATGTGTTGGCATAAATCACCAAAAAGGGGGAGATTGAAAGGGAAATGTGCCCTTGGGCAATTTCAATAATGTTTTGGTGATTAAGTGCCCAACATGATTAATTAAGTTCTTATGTGCCAAGTAAAGTGAGAAGTGCAAATCAAAGAAAAATGTATGTTTCTAGACTTAGTACATTGTTTTGAGTCCTAATGTGTTTTGTCTAAGTTCTAGAAACAGTGAGAAAAGAATTGGAAAAAGAGTTGGCTATGTACAGCAAACTCCAGCTTGGCTTGGCACACTGGACTGTCCGGTGGTGCACCGGACAGTGTCCGGTGCGCCAGGCTTGTTCGCGGTGAACTCGCCGCTCTCGGGATACGACGGCAGCGTACGGCTATAATTCACCGGACTGTCCGGTGAGCCAACGGTCACCAACATCAACGGTCGGTCGCGCAATCTGCGGGCGACGTGTGGCCCGCAGCAACGGTCGGTTGGGCACACCAGACTGTCCGGTATGCACCGGACAGTGTCCGGTGCGCCAATCGACCCAGAGGACCAACGGTCGGATGCACCAAAATTGGAAGGAAATCGCGCACCGGACAGCTACAGTGACTGTCCGGTGGTGCACCGGACTGTCCGGTGCACCACCCAACAGAAGGCAAGTTTGGCCTTCCAAGTTGGCCTCCAACGGCTCCTAGCTGCCTTGGGGATATAAAAGGGACCCCTAGGCGCATGGAGGAGCTACCCAAGCATTCTAAGACTCCCACACTCCGTCTTCGCGCATTTGATCGATTGTGTTAGTGATTTGAGCTCCGTTCTAGTTGTGAACTCTTTGTGCTTCGTTTCGAGCTCAAGTCTTGGTTTGTGTGCGTGAGTGTGTTGCAGATTTGTGTGTGTTGCTCTCCAACCTTACTCTTGTGCATTCTTTGATATCTTCATTGTAAGGGCGAGAGGCTCCAACTTGTGAAGATTCCTCGCAAATGGGAGAAAGACTATTAGTAAGAAAGTCGTGGTATTCAAGTTGATCATTGGATCACTTGAAAGGGGTTGAGTGCAACACTCGTCCTTTGGGACGCCACAACGTGGAAGTAGGCAAGTGTTACTTGGCCGAACCACGGGATAAAAATCGTGTGTCTCTTGTGTTGCTCCTCTTTGTGATTATTTGTGTTTGCAAGAGCTTACCTCATAGACTTGATTAACTTGCGCTAATATCTCTTTAATCAAGATTGTTGGAATTTAGTGTTGAATTTTATAGGATCACCTATTCACCCCCCCCCCTCTAGGTGCTCTCAAGGATAGCATTTCATTTCTTTTTAATTTCTAGAGCAAGAGATTTTTGAACTCTAACAAATTTATCATGTTCCTCATACAAGATATCTTCTTGCTTCTCTAGCAATCTATCTTTTTCATTAAGGGCATCAATTAATTCATTTATTTTGTCTACTTTATTTCTATCTAATCCTTTAAACAAATCATTATAATCTACTTCATCATCAGATGACTCTTCATCACTAGAAGAAGTATACTTGGGAGAGTCTCGAGTACATACCTTTTTCTCCTTAGCCATAAGGCAAGTATGACGCTTGTTGGGGAAGAGCGAAAATTTGTTAAAGGCCGAGGCAGCCAATCCTTCATCGTCGGAGTCGGATGAAGAGCAGTTAGAATCCCATTCCTTTCCAAGATGTGCCTCGCCCTTCGCCTTCCTGTAATTCTTCTTCTTCTCTTTCTTCCCACGCCTTTCTTGTTCCTGGTCATTATCGTTATTGGGGCATTGAGCTACGAAATGACCAGTCTTACCGCATTTGAAGCAGGAGCGCTTTCCCCTTGTTTTGTTCTTGTTGGGGTACTCCTTGCGTCCTTTTAGCGCGGTCTTGAAACGCTTGATGATGAGTGCCATTTCGTTTTCGTTGAGCCCAGCAGCCTCCACTTGTGCTACCTTGCTCGGTAGTGCCTCCCTGCTGCTCGTTGCTTTGAGAGCAATGGGCTGCGGCTCGTAGACTGGTATTGGACCATTTAGCGCATCGTCCACATATCGTGCCTCCTTCACCATCATGTGCCCGCTCACAAATTTTCCAAGGATCTCCTCGGGCGTCATCTTGGTGTACCTGGGGTTTTCCCGAATAAGGTTGACAAGATGGGGGTCAATAACGGTAAACGACCTGAGCATGAGTCGGACGACGTCATGATCCGTCCATCTTGTGCTCCCGTAGCTTCGGATTTTGTTGACCATGGTCTTGAGCCTGTTGTAGATCTGTGTTGGCTCCTCTCCCCTGATCATCGCGAACCTCCCCAGCTCGCCTTCTACAAGTTCCATCTTGGTGATCATGGTGGCGTCGTTACCCTCATGTGATATCTTGAGGGTATCCTAGATTTGCTTAGCATTGTCCAAGCCACTCACTTTATTGTACTCATCCCTGCAAAGTGGCGCTAGCAAGACAGTAGTAGCTTGGGCATTTTTATGAATTTGTTCATTTATAACAACAGGATTATCTGTACTATCAAAATGCATCCTGTTTTCCACAATTTCCCAAATGCTAGGATGGAGAGAAAATAGATGACTACGCATTTTATGGCTCCAAAATGAATAGTCCTCTCCATCAAAGTGTGAAGGTTTTCCAAGGAGAATTGATAGTAAATGCGCATTTGAATTGTATGGCATGTGAGAATAGTCAAAAGAGTAATTCTGATTGACCGTTTTCTTTTTCGACGAGGAGTCGTCGTCGTCCCTTGGTGAGGAAGAGGAAGCATCGCTGTCGTAGTAGATGATCTTCTTGATGCATCTCTTCTTCCTGTCCCTCTTCTTGTGACTCGAGCCTGAGTCAATGGGTTTGTCGTCTCTAGGCTCGTTGAAGAGGGACTCCTTTTCCTTATCGTTGACCACCATCCCCTTTCCCTTAGGATCCATCTCTTCGGGCGGTTAGAGGGGGTGAATAGGTGATCCTGTAAAATCAAACACTAAATAGCCACAATCTTGATTATAAAGATGTTAGTGTGACTTAATCAAGTTTATGAAGCGAACTCTTGCAACACAAGCAATCACAGAGAGGAGCAACACAAGAGACACGCGATTTTTATCCCGTGGTTCAGCCAAGTAACACTTGCCTACTTCCACGTTGTGGCGTCCCAATGGACGAGGGTTGCACTCAACCCCTTTCAAGTGATCCGATGATCAACTTGAATACAACGATCTTTCCTTTGAGATCTTTTCCCGTTTGCGAGGAATCTCTACAAGTTGGAGCCTCTCACCCTTACAAAGTTTTGATCACAAGAAGCACAAGAGTAAGGGAGGGAAAATAACACACACAAGATTTAATCCACAGCACACACATGCACACAAGCCAAGACTTGAGCTCAAAGCACAACACAGGGAGTTCACAACTCGAACTGATCTCAAATCACTATCACAACGAATCAAATGCGTGGAGGCAGAGTCTGGATGTCTTAGTATGCTTAGAGAATGCTTGGTATATAGCTCCATGCACCAATGGGTCCCTTTTATAGCCCAAAGGCAGCTAGGAGTCGTTGGAGATCAATTTGGTAGGCATTTCTTGCCTTCCGTCGAGTGGTGCACCGGACAGTCTGGTGCACCACCGGACAACCATTGTAGCAGTCCGGTGCGCGATCTCCTTCCATATTGGGGGCAGTCGACCATTGGGCCTCGGGACCGGTTGGCGCACCGGACACTGTCTGGTGCACACCGGACAGTCCGGTGTGCCCAACCGACCGTTGGCACGGGCCACGTGTCGCGCGTTGATCGCGCGACGAACCGTTGGCCGCTGGCGCCGTTGGCTCACCGGACAGTTCGATGCACCACTGGACAGTCCGGTGATTTATAGCCACATCGCCTTCTCTTTTCCCGAGAGCGCCCAGTTGACGTCGAGCCAGCCTGCACCACCGGACACTGTCCGGTGCACCACCGGACAGTCCGGTGTGCCAGGCCTGAGCTGGTGTTGGTTGTTCTTAGCCAACTTTACTCCAATTCAGATTTTCTTTTCTTGTCACTGTTTATAGCACTTAGATAGACAATATTAGTATTCAAAAACAATTCACTAAGTCTAGAAACATACCTTGTTCTTTGATTTTCACTTCTCACTCATTTAGCACATAAGAACTTAATCAATATGTGTTGGACATTTAATCACCAAAACCTTATAGAAATGGCCCAAGGGCACATTCCCCTTTCACATATAAAACATGACATTTTTCGCGGGTGTAGGGAAAACCCTAGTTATTTCTTCCTCGGTGCGCTGCTCTCTGATCTCTTATCCCTCTCCCTCCCCGAGCGACACTCCTTCCTCCACCATCTCCCTCAACTCTGGAGAGAGTATGTAGCGGAGGCATGTCACCGTTGCAGGGCTCCTCACCAGTGTGTGCACTCCCCTTTTGAGGATGAGTGTGCCACCATCGAGCGGCCTCTCGACGGTGCCTTGGGTGCCCATGGGCGCGTGGTCACACTTTGGCTTGGTGCCGCCACCGCCATTCTCCCCTAGTCTTTCACAACCAGGTAATTTTCTTATTCTTTTTTTTCCTTTCCTCTGTGTGTTTGTGCTTAGGGTAGGGTTAGGGTTAGGGAAACCGAGTGGGTTCTTTCTTCCCTATCTTTTTTACCCTCTAATGGCGAATCCAAGACTTAGGAGGGGTTTTGCTTAGGTTCACCCTAAAAGTCAAACGGCTAAAAGACATCTAGGGTTGAGGTCCTAGGCACAAACTTGCTATGGTACCGTTTTTAGAACTAGGAAAGCGAGCTGGTGCTCTAGTTCTAGCCACTAGATGTGGTAGAATACATGTTATACTTCGCTTTTCGATGGAGAAGCCATTAGGGCATCGCTGCTTGATCGAAGAGGGTGAGGTTGTTGAGCGGAGGTGACAATATTTCCCTTCACTGGCTGCGTTAGAGACTAGATCATATATCCCTGGTGTTTGTATGAGAGATGAGTCTACCGATGAATATTGGCTCGCGTACTGGCCCTCTTTTTTATTATGTATGTGGTGTGAAAGTGTGCGAGGATGATATCAACCACAACATTAAGAGCCCAAATAGGAAGCTAAGAACATACAAAAAGTATTGCTAGCAGCAGAACATGGGATTGGAAAGATGTTTTGTGACATGTTTACTTCTCCTAACCAGTTCCAATTCATCCTTTAAAAATTTCCCTCAACTGTGCCCCAGCACCTTAGGGGGTGATCCAACAATACTGTTGTTGAACCTTCCTGGATCTCTCAAAGTGCACCTGATAAGCTAGGATAACCCTGTCGTTTGCCTCACCACCTTATGAAGCCGAGGGTCTTCCACTTTCCAGTGCTGCTGATTAGAATAAAGTTGTGTTGAACTGGCAGTTAATCCTGACACTGTTGGAGGAATGGCTGAAGCACCGCCAAACATGATGGTTCCTGTCCTGGGGCATGAAACCACAAGTCTTCATGAAAAGTCCACATATGTCTCCACTCCATATACTGATCAATGAGGTCTTTGTGCTCTTGTACCCAGAGGTGCCCTAATAGCTCACTCGGTTGCAAGCTCTCCATTTGTTTGTTAGTGAAATGCGGATTGTTTATCAGATCTAATGCCGAAAGCTCCCACGTGAGGCCTTGTTCGGTTATGCTAATCCATATGGATTGGAGTGTATTGGACAGGATTGAGACGGATTTAAACCAACTCAATCCTACTCAATTCACATGGGTTAATAGCAAAACGAACAAGCCTGAAAGAATAAACCAAGCTAAGGCCTTGTTCGGTTGTTTCAATTCCATGTGGATTTGTGTGTATTGGGATGGATTGGAATAGATTTTGACTTGTTATGGATTTAATCCGATTCAATACCACTCAATCCACATGGATTAACGACGAAACGAACAAGCCCTAAGTTGGTATGTTGTGCTTCGAAAATCTCCGGGGTCGGGGTCCTGTGGGAAAGAATTCAGCGTTGTACTAGTACCTTGTGCAGACGACGCAGCACAACAAAGAGCTTGTCAGGCGACAACTGCAAATTCTTGATCTCATCCGCAAATGCAAGAAGGCGAAGAAGAGCACTATTTGGTTTGTTCAGCTGCTGCGTTTAACTACGTTGTTTGTAGGGTAGAAGAGGTGGGTGTGTTCAGCGGTGACATTGGCCGATTTTTTTATGCCGCCGTCGCCGTGCCTGCACGCGCAGGAGGGCCGTTACGTGCTGCTGCCTGCTGTCCGGGGGGTACACTGTCCGGCGTGGGCCGGAAGCCCGACGCGCTTGGGCTGGTGCGCGCATGGTTGAAGCCGCCAGAAAACGGGCTGCATGGCAGATGGGCTCCGTATTGTATTATCGCCCATGACACGGCCCTTTCTCACAAGAACAAACCGAGGCTGCTTGGCTGACGAGAGAGCAGCTTCTTCTAGATCCGTGAGCGTGACTCTGTGAGCGGTAGCTATCTTGCTGCTCTGTGGTCAGACAGCCGTATCGCTGTTCTCTGTCAGGCAACTATCGCTGCCATGCAACCCGATATGCTTATCCGTTTGATAGCAGTAGTTTCTCTACTCTACACCACACCCATCTATCTATCTTGAAAGAGTTCCCGTGTGTTCCGGATCATTCTTCTGTCGCTTGCCTTTTTTTTTCTGCTCCAATGATGATTTGTCTCCAAACCAGCATAACACCTGCGTGCGTGCGTGCGTGCCTCTAACCTGAAACCATGCGGCAGTCGGGCTCATCTCTTTCTTCATCATCCATCTCCGAGAGGCCGATGTGCATGCGACTGACGACGCTGTTCTTTGTGCTTTTAAAAGGGTCTGGGGCTTCCATAATAGCGTTGACACTGCCCCTGAGTAGAGAAGAGTTGCGTGCATAAGCTAAGAGGAGCTTATTGTAGCTAGTAGTGTTTCTTTTATTGGGGTGGACCTTCAGCTTTCAGATTAATTAACCACTATATTCCAAACATCAAGGTTCAGTGCAGCAAGCTATATAGATATTTTTCTCCAATAATCCATATGTGCCTGCCCTCTCCGATAATTAAGTCGAAGAATGATTGGAAAGCATGCCTCGATGACTCGTAGAAATAGGACGCTCTAAATCCACAAGCAAGGCAACATCAGACGCACAACTGTCCCCGACTCACAAATAGTACGTCACATGACATCCTCCCTACCTGCAACTGCAAATACACGCCACCGGAAGAAGCAGCGAGCGAGCGAGCAGCATGCATCCATCCATCCATATGATCGTCTATATATCTACGGAGTATAATTAATACAATACACAAGGACACGAAGCTAAGAGCGATTAGGCTACTAGCAGGTCTTGCTCCGCTAATCGCCAGGTTATAATCAGCAGCTAGCTAGCAGGCCGGCCATGCCATCTTGGCTTTTCCCTCTCCCTCACGCTAACCCACCCGACAACAGTGTTGACCCGAGCGCCCTAATCATGCAGCCAACCCACGCGCGCCGCCTTAAACCGGTCCCGACAACGCTGATCCGCATTACTATTATTTTTACGCCGGCCGTGACACCACGGCGGTGCCTGCCGGGCTCGCGGCAGCTGCCGGCCGTTGATGAGTTGACTAGCGGTAGACTCGCCGGGTACTCAACCGGGGCTAAAGAGTACCGGTAAGGTCGCTGTCGGCGAACTGCGAATCGCCCGCCCTCATCTTCTCTGCGCAGTCAGCGTTGTCGGAAACAGCGTCTTTTACATCGTCCGGCCCCCTTGTCTTGGACGGATGTCGCTTGTTGCGTTGCATATGCGACGTTAACGTCTGACCTAGAGCTAGCTGTGTGTGTTTTATTATCGAGGCAGGGAAAGTGTTCCTCTTTTCCTGCCCTCCAATATTAACACACTTTTAATCGGTAACAATACTAATGCCGGACCCGGACCGTACGTGTGCACTAATTGTTAGAGATAAAGATGGAATAGGATAGAAACCAACCTCTTTTCTGTAGAAGTATTTTTTTTTGTCTTGTCTTTTGAAACGGTTTCTGTAAAAAAGTATTTGTTCCTATATACTACTTATATTTTACAATAGATATAGACATATGCATATGCTAGTTGATTACTGCTGCCGAGCTGGGGATTTGCGGAGACATGTGTGGCGCGCGGGACACATGAGCGTACGTGTGCATATGTTCTTCAGTAGTAGAGAGCATCTGTGGCCCGATATGATGATCTGCACCTAATAATCGATCCTAGCTAGGTTGCTTTCAGAATTTATACCTCCGGGCCACCCCTTCCACGGCTGCGAGGGAGAAGGGATCGGCACCCGGTTCCGTGCTGTGACTTGAGAAAATGGCATGTTCTGGGCAAAGATTTCAACGTGTGCGATCTACGATTAACCCTGTCGCCGATTTAATGATTACTTGGAACGACAAGACATTTGGAGACACGATATATATATATATATATATATATATATATATATATATATATATATATATATATATATATATATATATATATATATATATATATATATATATATACACACACACGCACACAATACAAGTAGTATATATATTTGTGGTACAGTGGTAGGAATTCGGGTGCAAGAAGTAGGTGCCATGTTAGGTCTGGGGCCTATATATACTCTATATGCACGGGGTAGCTAGCTGCCCTTGTTCTTTTTCCACATGGAAAACACACACAGAGAGTAGTCGCCGCAAGCAGACAGATGACAAATGTCCCTGATGAACGAAACCCTGTCGATCAGAACCGGGGAGGTCGGATTTATCATTTTCTCCGTGACTAATCCTGGCTCTTACACTCATCAGCTATTAAATTACGCGGCGGCCGACGTGGACGGGGTGGTGCCGGATGCGGCACCCGTCCGGCTGTATACGCTTTACCTGCGGGGGCCGGGGGGTCGCTTTCGGGACAGGAGGAGGACTCGTGATCGATCGATCGATCGACCGATCCCTTCCGGCTGGCTACGCGGTCAATTTAAAGCCCAGAAGAAGAAGCAGGCGGGGCAGCTCGCCTGATGTCAGAGCGCAGGCGAGCGGTGTCGAATTGCCTGGCACGGACGCGCTTGGCTTCTCCCGCGCTGGTGATTTGTAAAAAGCCTTAATCTTTAATTTGCGAGGCTGTCCGGAACCTAATCCAGCTTCGTACTGCTACAGAAAAGCGCCCGGCCGTCTCTGGATTAACAATGCGCGCTTTTGGTCCTGCATGCGCTAGCCTGCGCCTACAGCAGGTAGCAGCAGCAGTTGCTGTTGCTATTGTTGTTTAACTTATCGGGGAAGGAGGGAGGCAGGGTTAGTTAGCTTCTCGGTGGTGTTGTGTGTGTACTGCTGCATCATCTGCTTAGATCAGTCAGGCATGCGTCCGTTGTGCATGTTGATTGCTGCTTTTGCTTCGTTCTGAAGAGGAAGCTGGCGGAGTTCGTATAAGCACGTCACTGTAGTCTATAACACAGTGGTCGTCGTCGGGCGGATGCTTTGTTCGCTTCGGGTTCTGCTGCAGCTACAATCCCCTTCTCCTAGCCTGCTTCCTTCGGGATTAAAGCCTTTTGCTCGCTCGTTCTTTCAAAAACATCGCCCTGTTCGTGCATGGACCACCCCAATAGTCTCTCTGTCTACGTTCTTCCTCACCGAACAAACAAGGCCTGCTCTTCAGTGCACGAACAGGCAGCGAGCGTCAACAGCAGCAGCAAGAGGACCCGAGGCCGGAGCCGGAGCCCCCTCAAGACTCTCCCTTCCCTGACGCCGTATTATTTTACGGGGAAGTGACGCCATGGCGGTGGCGGTGCGCCCCCGGACCCCGGTGGGTGCGTGCGCGTGCGCGTCTGCGTCTGCGTCTGCGTCCGTCCCCGTCCCTGTCCCCGCCCCTCTGCACTGCGGCGTGCTCTCTCGCGTCCCCTCGCCATCAGACGCGCGCGCATCCAACGTCACCGAAACGTCGAGCACAGTGTGCTCACGCCAGTATGTCACGGAGGGACGGGGTGCAGTGCAGCCAAAGGAACCAGGGCGCGAAAGAGATCGAGGGGGAGAGGAGTTGTTTTGTTTTCCTTCCTCCAGCTCCACGGTAGTAGAGTAGCCATAGTCAGGGGCGGACGGACAGATGGGGTAAAGTGGGACATGACCCTCCCTCAATTTTAAAAATTCCTATATCTGATGTTAGCTCAATTTTTAAAATTCCTATATCTTATGTTAAGTATAAAAAAATAGAAAGTTAGGTGGGCTAAAACAGTCTCGTATGTATGTCTGGATTGTCTCGATCTCTTTGTTTTAGTTCTCATATCTATCTATTCGGCTCCATTTTTTCTGACATCACCTGATCCAATCCGCTTTGACACCCTGTTTCTGTGACGCGCGACGTTATCTGACCTCGCTCCCTTTCTGGCTCTATTCTTTCTGAAAGATTGAATATTTGGATTACACTAGAATATTCACTTTTGATTGTGAATTTGGAGATTAGATAAATAGTTGATGATTATTGCTCCCTTTTATTTAGATATCTAAATGAGGAGATTTTTTACCGTTTTAACGGGGTCCACGGCCGGTGGTTAGGACGGTACCAATGTGAACGACTCGTGTATTGCACAAATAAGAATTTTAGAATAAACAAGTGTTGAATGGGCATTTAATCTAGATGAAATAGTTGTATATCCAGCCTTAAGAACACAAATTGATGATTAGGTCATTATTCGACGATTGATGATGAGATCAATATTCGACGATTTTTGCACCGGTCAGCAAGAACTTAACGACATATTTACTTATTTTTTTACATTGTTTCTTTCTTTGAACTTACGCGTATTGAATTCTATGCGGCAATAGTTTTTATGGTTTGTCGTGTGATTTTTTTGGCTTTCTATAAGTTCCCGTCCTACGTCCGCCACTGAGAGTAGGTGTTGCAGATGGAGTTCGGTTCTGATCGCATGGTTTAAAATTTTTAACCCCGCTGTCTCGATGCGGCAGTTAGTTAAAGATTGTTATCCTGGAGGAGTAGCCATGACATGGGCCTATATATGCAGGATGTAGCCATAGATATACACGTACTGAGTACGACAGAACAGTGCGCACTCGATCCGTTGCTGTCGGAATTTACACGGCCCTTCCAAAGTATTCGGGGGCAGGTTCGGTTCCACGTTCAGACTGACATCGTCTTCCGTTTGTTTAGTAGCCGTTCTGAGCAGAGAGAGGATCGTCATGCTTTATTTTGAACCCATCAGATGAATGGTATGCAGGCGTAGAAAAGGTCGACCCGACGTATGGCTTTAACAGTACATATATATATATAGAATTGAAGCTGTGTTTTTACATGAACTGTACTCTAGTCTGCACACTAGAGTTACATCGCAGCGCAGGTGGTAGCTAGCAGCCTAGCACATCGGAAGGATTGATTGGTCAGAAGTCAGCACCTTAGCTTCAGGTTATATATATTATGTATACCTATATACAATAATAATAATAATAATAATAATAATAATAATAATAATAATAAAATGTAGAGCCAGCCTTCTGGTCAGTTACTTGTGTCTGCAAGCTAGTCCTTATCATGATTGGGTTCCGACGCGTATGAAATACATACCTGGAGAACACAACAGATTGCTAGTCTGCATTCAACGCTTTCCAGCTTCATCAGGCCATGTTTGTTTGATCCCAAAACTATAAAAATTGATGGAGATTGTAAGGGATTGAAGAGGATTTTGATTTATAGGAGATTTAATCCCCTCAATCATATCTCCATAGATTAGCACAAAATGAATAGGGCCTCAAGCGGCCGGGTCCCTACGTACGTATCTGTATCTGTACAACCAGGGGCGATTCCAGGGAGGGGCACAGGGGGGCAACGTCCTCCCTAATCCTCCCCAAATTCCATAGGAGCTAGTACTTTTTTAGCTAATCACCATGTAAATAATATAAAATACCTCTTAATAGCCCCCCTCAATCTGATTTACCCCCTCAAACTCAAATTCTGGCTTCGCCCCTGGGACAACGTGGAACGGCAGCTCTGTATCATGTATTATCTATTCTTCATCAGCCATTTACGAAATGTTCCAGACGTACAGCAACACCGATGTGGATCGGCTGCGTTTTTTTTTCCCTTTCCCCAATTACCCAAACCCTCCCTCTACCATTAGTCCATTATTTCCTTCTCGTTGCGTATTTTCTGGCTTTCAGATCTCAATTACGACAGTTGCTCGCCTCTCATCCTCACAGGTTACTTCGCGTCGTGCGCTCTAAGCAACTGCTGCAGACACCGCATTTTCCACGCCATCCGCCATAGAACCATCATCTCCATTAATTCTCTTCCTCTCGCTTAACCTCCAAAATCTTTTTTTTTCCGATCCCAGGAGGACATGTTCGGTTGCAAGAGAATTGTAGTGGAACGAATGGAATTAAACCTCATTCTATTCAGTTTTAACTAGGAATGGATTTAATCTTTTCTAATCCCCTTGAATCCTCCCATAAGTGCACAAGTAGGGATGTACGAAATGATCGTGGCTCGTCGGCTCATTCGATTCGTGGCTAACTTGGCTCTCATCGGATCGACTCGTTTGAATTTTTTCACGACATCTTAGCTTTGTTCGTTAATGAGCCAACTCACGAGCTAAACGAGTTATCACATTTCAGCAAAACGAAACTATATACATATTATATACATAACAATTAATGAACATGTTATATGTATATGTGATGTCTATGGCTTATGAATTAATCTAATGATTGATGAATTGCGTCTATATATGTGTTAAATTAGTCTATGCGAATATAACTGTGGGTTAAACTGATGAACATGTGTGTGAATTGTGAATTGATGAGTGATGAGGTGAGGGGCGGAGTCAGGCCATTTTGGGAATCAGCTTACCTTGGTAATTTCTTGAATATTTAATAGAAAAACAGTGTTAATAACAAGAGTTCTATAGTAAAGATCCAATAGATAATACTGATGACTCCGATAAAATATTTGCTAGCTTCGCTACTGATGAGATGTGTTAATTTGGTGTTACATTGATATAGTTTGTAAAACTATGAGTATAATTACTATTTTCTATTGTTAAATTTGTTTGGAATTAACTAGAAATTAATTATTATATATATATTACTTTTCGGTCTCCTATTGAGAGTTAAACGAGTTACCTCGAGCTTATAAACGAGCCGAGCCGAACTGTTTTTGTGGCTCATTATCTTAACAAGACGAGACGAGCTCGATATCTAGCCCTACGAACAAGCCCTCAGGGATTGAGAGTCGAGAGGCTTACATAAATTATTCGTGAGAGCCACTGAAGCTAAAGCCTGCATTTGTTAAAGCATGCAGTGGTTAGCACTAATCAATAGCTAAGCAAAGCCATGTCACTGCAGGCAGGCAGATAAGCACGGGCATGGCATGGTGGAGCAGATGCAGGTGCGCAATATTTCTGCTGCTGTCTACAGCTAAACCACGTACTGATAATAAAACTACTAACGCTCCGATCCGGTCCTCGGCTGACGCCAGAGCCACACAGATCCTCAGAATTCTTCCAAAATAAGGACTAAGGATGCCCTTTTGGAACCTCTGATGGCTCTCAAACAGCAACAAACAGCAGTCACGAAGAGAACCTAGGGCCGGCTTGCTAGCGCAGAGGAGAAGAGAAATCGTATCATATCCATGCGCATATATAGCTTCAGACAACACATGTAGTACGCTTATTGGCTGGATATGAAAACCTTAAACCGTCATGTTAACCTCACAGATAGTCATCAAAGACATGTTCGCGTTTAAAGCCCAGCCCCCCCAATAATTATACCTGGATGGTCTCCTTTTCAAGCCATGGGCGTCATGTCTAATCAGGCCGCGTCAATCCGCTTAATAAAAGCACAGCGACAGTAATGCCGGCGCCTCCAGAGCGCTGTTCGCCATGACCTCTCGCTCTCAAGACTCGAGAGACGATGTAGCATATGAACCCCACTTTCACCACCTTTGCAAGTATCCTCACTGGCCTCTACTAGCTACCACCGGTCTGGTCTGTTTACTTTCCTAGCCGGTTTATCTGATGACGCCGATGATCTAACAAAAAGGGGATGTCTTTTCTTTGGGATTCTTAATTCGTCGAGATGATTTTATTTGCCGAGACTTTACAGAGTGATCGAAAAAAGCACTCGACAAAAAATCCTTTATCGATAAATGTTTATCGAGTGTTCTTTCTCAAGCTAAAACCTTTACGACCGAGCGTAAAAAGATCTTCGACAAGTTTTTAAGATACTCGACAAAGAAGTCGAGTCCAATAGTGCCTAAAAATTTCCAGATCATTCTTGCTTGCATTTGCATCTGCAACTGCATAACTGCATTGCATATACCGGCCATGCTGCCGTGCATGCATGACAGTTATAAATAAATCTTTCCTCCCTGTTAAACGCCTCCGTTAGGTAACCTTGGCTAGCCATATAAATGGCCGCCCAAAACCTAATCTGGCTCGTCATCAGGGTCGAGTTCGAAGGATTGGTCTTTGCAGATTATGGTAGGTTGGCTCACATATGTAGCCTTCTCCTGCTTTGTTTGTGTGTGGCTGGCCGCCTGGCCCCTCGTGTAATGAAAGCATAGCTTGCCATGGATTTCAGGGCCTTTTCGCAAGACATGAAAGCGACATTCTTGGACATGTCCACCATTCCAACTCCTGCAAGTTACCCTGATGATCCGGCGTATGTGTGTCACTAGATTATTCGCAATAGAATACAATGATGTGCAACGATGGATTAGCTTCAAATTTAATGGGAAGATAAAATGGAAATGGGCCCGATCGAGCGACAAATTAATAAAAACCTACTCTTTTCCCCGCGAACGACGTGCTTAAGCACATAATTAAAAGCCATCGTCACTGCCACTTTTTTTCTCCCCTACAGGTTCGTTTTTGGCAATGATAGGGGTTTAACCCGGCAATAAAGGTTTGGTCTGAGATAATGAGAGATTAATGACCGCACATGTACATAGTAAGCTATACTAACTCAGTCAGCAGCAAGCACAACATGCATGGTTTATTACACTTAACTAAATATAACCCACGACAAGAAACAAAACTATTTATTATCTCCTGTCTTTAGGAGCTGCCTTCTGTAGCCCAGGAACACTAGCACAGAGCTCGGACAGGCACTTGTCTGCAGCTGCAACGACTGTCAACTGTTCTGGCGCAGAAACGTCTTCTGTTTTCTCTTCTCCTTTTATATTATGTGCTTCGCTCGAACGCTGGATTCCTGCACGCTGGATCGGAGAACCGAAGAAGGGATGGTCTTGTCGATCTGGAGTCGTAATCCATCACGTCTGCTCGAACGGTGTTGTGTGGAAGCAAAGTTCGTCCAGCTAGCTCTGTTGCTGCTCAGTAGATTTGTGTTAGGGGGTGTTTGGTTGCTCCTGCTAAAGTTTAGCCCGGGTCACATCAAGCGTTTGACTTTTAAATAGGAGTATGAAATATAGATCCAACCAACTGGACTAGATTCGTCTCGTCTTTTAATCTTCGGCTGACAAATTAGTTTTATAATCCGACTACATTTAATACCCGGAACGTAGGTTTAAACATTCGATGGGACAGGGACTAAATTTTAGCGGGGTGTAACCAAACACCCCCTTACTCTTCGTGCCTGCTAGCTCCAACTCTTCTGGTGTCACACAGCAGACACTAGAATAAAACCATGCATCGTGTAAAGCATGACGTACGTACGGTTCGTTGACGCCAACAGCCAACTAGCAGTAGCTAGGTGCGTGGAGTTGATGGCGAATCTACCATTTTGTTAACTCACAGTTGGAATCCTTTCGTCAGTCATAATAGCCGCAGTGAAAAGCCAGAGGAGGACATACAGGTCGGCCTCAGCGGAGGTCAAGTCGCCGCGCGGAATTCATTTCGAGCTGGGCTTTTTTGTAACGCGAAGCGATTGATTGAAAACGGCCACGGCGATGCGGACTACACTACACCGTCATCGGCAGCCTCTGCAAGCAACGACCAAATCAATCTGTTTTTGCTCTCGATTCATGTAGATTAGATGTGATTGAGTGGATTTAATTCCAAACAATCCAAGATCTTTCATTTTTTTTTCAATTCCATCCAATCCACGTGGCGGTCCGAGAAGAATGAGCTGGGATGACGAAGATCACCGCCCACCGCTGCTGCTGCTGCTGCTTCACAAAACCAACGGCTGTCGTCTGTAGCTACTTTTGTAGATGGCATGAACGCATGGTAGGTGTATGGACGGCATTAATATATACTCCCTCCGTTTCTTTTTATTAGTCGCTGGATAGTACAAAATTGCACTATCCAGCGACTAATAAAAAGAAACGGAGGGAGTATACGGCAGAGACTGACTGCCAGGGGTACGTACGTCGCTCTACATGTCATCCTGCAGTGTGATCTAACCACGTTGCCTGCTGCACCCAGCCAGTAAACTCCAGCTGAAACTCGCATGCGCGAACGCTGATGCATGTTCTTGTGACGATCCTTTGTCGGTTTGTATCCAAGGCCTAACCAGTGGATCTGGAGTAGTAGCGATCGGGTTGTTGTTGGTGCTGTAACCAGTCGATCGCCGGCCGCCATGCACCGACGGTGTCCGACGCCGCCGGTTTAGCGTCGTTGGGTCATCACGTGGCATGTACGCGCATCGGGCAGGAGGAGGGGCGGGGGCCGTACGTTAAACCCCTTTTCGTTGCAAGCAAGTCAAGCCAGTGGAGCGAGCGGTCGAGGAGGCTGTAGGGCTTTGCTGCATTGGCGCGCGCGAGCAACGTAACGCAGGATGCATGATCGCCGCCGACCGGCCTCTTCCGTGCGTGAACAGTGTGAGCATAAATAAACCACACGATTAGGTTAAAGCTGGACTGCTAACCCGGACCCTTTACCCTTTAGGCCTTTGCACTTTATGGCTCCAGCGTGCACGTTCTTTTGTGAGTTAGTGTTAGTGTTAGGCTGTTAGCGCATATGATTGCATGCATGTGTGCGTGCTTTGAGAGGCAGCTCAAGTCCCGGCCCTGCTGGACGTGACAGTGGCTCCACTGACGTGTCAAGTACGTGTAGATACGTACTAGTGTAGTACCTATGTCTACGGCGCACGAACCGGCAGCTTTATTTCGTGCCGTAGTGGGGGTACAGATCGGACGGTGCGCGCGCCACCACTACCATGCACTAGCGCGGGCGGGCCGGGAACCCGGTGCGATGCCGAGTGGGGTGGGGGGCTACGGGCGGCGGCGCAAACGATGCCGAGTAGTGGATGCGCATGGATCGTGGTGGTGGATACGGCAACATCAGCAGCCAACCGCTAACCTGGATGGATAAAGATAGGCTGTCTGCATGGCAGCAGATGCATGCCCCGGTGCAGCGCACATGCGCATCCACGCGTGCCAGGTCGCCGCCGTAGATCGTAGACGGAAGGAACAGAAAGAACCAAAAAGCCCGGCCACGCACGGACGCACACACGGGTGGAGAGTGAGTGAACGCGTGACGGGTCGAGAGCGTATGGACGCGCGGGGGAGCGGTCTGCCCGCGCCCGTCCGCGCGTGGGGGGATTGGGTTGGGTTATCCGCTGCGCCTGCGCGCAATCCGGCGCGGGGTCCGGGTTGGCTGGGGGCGGCGCCCCGAGCGTCTCCCACCGGTCGCCTCCGCGGTGCGGGCTCATCGCGACGCCAGCCACACGACCTACGCGCGCCGCCGGTGGTCCTCAGGTGCGGTGCGGTAGTTTTGCGTCGGGGCGGTGGATGGGGTTTCGTCAATTCCCGTGCTGCCGCGTGGTGTAACGGGAGCAGCAAACCAATATAATCCAACCGCAAAAAGAAAATAAAAGAAAAAAACGCAGGGGGAGGGGGAGGCTTGCGGTTGCGGCTTGGGAAATATCGCGCGCGTTTCGGTGGCGCCTGTCGACTCCGTGGCTCATTCGCCGTCTCGTCTTTGATGTGACGGTCGGTGCTCCCGTGGAGGTGGAGAGAACATTCCCGTCCCTCCATCCGTCCGTCCCGATCGCAACCTTGAGTTATTGGTCGGGGCTGCCGTGGGGTTCCTGTCCGGCCAACGAGATCGTCCAGTCGAGAGTGAAAGGGAGGTGTCGTCCAAGACATGTATGGGCTTCCGTCTCGTCTCGTCCCATTCCCCATCCATCCTTCCAAGGCTGCCTAACCAACGTCCTCTCCTCCCTGCTCTCGGTTCTTTGATGAACGCAACACCATACTGTATTCGTCCCTTACAGAAACGTCGAGTTTCTAATCCGGCTCCAGTCGATACCATTGTTATGTAACACTGGGCAGGCACGGAGGCACCCACGGATTGTTTATTCACAGGCCACATGCAATGCGGCCAAGTGTGTCAGCTAAAGGAAACGGGGGCAGACGGAGCCACCAGCTACTCCCACTCCTCCGCGCACGACGACGCACTTCCGTGTGTGTTGCCCACTTGCCCCCGCTGCTGGCTGTCCTATGGCTATGCGGCGCATGGGGGGAATCAAGCCTAGTCTCGTGAAGGCCGCGGCGCCACCCCGCTCCTGTGATGCGCTCCTTGGCCGTAGCCCGTAGCCAGCCATGAGGGGGGAACGGACGATGGAAACGGGCGTGGGCGATAAACAAAGGCAGGGTCAGAGTCAGAATCAGGGCTAGACATGCAAACGGCGCGGCTGCGGCCTGCGGACAGCCCGTCCCGGCGTCCGCGTGCCGCCCCTTGCTCCTATGCTGGCATTGGCGGTCGACGTGTTGGCTTACGGCAGACCCTCGGTTATCGTAATCTAGCTAGGGCCGTGCTAAAAGCTTCTTTTAGTAGTAGAACCTTGTTTAAATAGATGTTGCCGTTGATCTTTACGTCAATCACTATCATAAGTATTATCGGTTTGTGACCGAGGTTAGACGGTCCGCAACCTAGCGCAAGAGCTAGGGTTCTTGTCTGATAGTGCCGGACGGTCCGCGTCTAGTGCCCGGATGCCCTGCACGTGCGTAGAGGCGACGAGTTTGCCGACAACACCTGGATCTCACTCCCGGTAGGGATCCGTCGGGGAGGAGAGATCTTAGATTTTGTCTTGGGATCGTCAAGTCACTCAAGGTGTCTCTAAACGACGTAGAGCCAAAGATAGGTGAAGATTGCAGTAAGAAATCTAAATTACTGTCGACTCTTAGGGCAAAAGGTAAAGAACAGAAGATAATTTGATTGTTGATTCGATTCTTGATTGTTCAATCGGTTGTACCCCTTAAAATATATATGGGGGAAGGTCTAGACTCGTTACTAGGTGTTCTCCAACAACTCCCGCGAGATTAGGAGCTAAACACGCGAGTAGATAGGAGTTTTAACCGCCTTCTTGCATGCTCATATTCACTTGTACTATTGCTTCTAATTTTGATACACATTTCAAAGGAGCAATCAAGTGAAGAGTTCTCCTCTCACCATTCTCATACCAGCTTGGTTTTAGATGTCACTAACACTCGTTATAAATCAAGTATATGTTGTTTAGAGTTGATTATTGTAATATCACCTATTCACACCCTCCTCTAGGTGCTCTCAGAACCATCCAATGCCCTCACATGCTTTACTCCCATACAATTTAGAAGTTCCAAACTGAATAAGAGGGCTTCATATTAAGCTTGATCGTTAGTGCAATAAGTTTTTTAATCGACTAGAGAAGTTGAATGAGGTGTTACTCGGCGAAACAAGCATGGCGCCAATTTCCTTTCCTTCATTGCAAACCGATCCATCAAAATATAGAGTCTCGAGAGTAACAGTGAGATATTGAAAGGGAAATGTGCCCTTGGGCCATTTCTAAGTATTTTGGTGATTGAGTGCCAACACAAGTGCTTAAATGTAAATCTATGCCCATGAATGGACAAAGTGCAAATCAAGAGCGAAGGTATGTTTCTAAGTCTTAGTACATTGGTTTTGTGTACTAATATACTTGTCTAAGTATGAGAAACAGAAAGAAGAAGAAAAGAGAAGAGTTGGCTGTGTACAGCCAAAAGGCTGTTTCGGTCTGGGGCACCGGACTGTCCGGTGGTGCACCGGACAGTGTCCGGTGCGCCAGGCTGGCTCGGGCGAAGTGGCCGCTCTCGGGAATTCACCGGCGACGTACGGCTAAAATTCACCGGACTGTCCGGTGTGCACCGGACTGTCCGGTGAGCCAACGGTCGGTCGGGCCAACGGTCGGCCGCGAAATCTGCGCGCGACACGTGGCCGGGCCAACGGTCGGAAGGGGGCACCGGACTGTCCGGTGTGCACCGGACATGTCCGGTGCGCCAACGGCTCCCACATCTGCAACGGTCGGCTGCGCCATTTTAGGAAGGAGATCGAGCACCGGACAGTGTCCGGTGTGCACCGGACTGTCCGGTGCGCCCGATGACAGAAGGCAAGATAAGCCTTCCAGAATTGCTTTCAACGGCTCCTAGCTGCCTTGGGGCTATAAAAGGGACCCCTAGGCGCATGGAGGAGAAAACCAAGCAACCTTAGAGCATTCTTGATCATCCACACTCAGTCTTTGCGCATTCGTTTGTCATTCTCAGTGATTCGAGCTCCGTTCTAGTGAGAACTTTGAGATAGTCTTTTGAGCTCGATTCTTGGCCGTGTGTGTGCGCATTTTGCTGTGGATTTGTGTGTGTTGCTTCCCTCCCTTACTCCGTGCTTCTTTGTGAACCTTAAGTGTAAGGGCGAGAGACTCCAATTTGTGGAGATTCCTCGCAAGTGGGATAAAGATAAGCAAAGCAAAACACCGTGGTATTCAAGTGGGTCTTTGGACCGCTTGAGAGGGGTTGATTGCAACCCTCGTCCGTTGGGACGCCACAACGTGGAGTAGGCAAGCGTTGGTCTTGGCCGAACCACGGGATAACCACCGTGTCATCTCTGTGATTGATCTTTGTTGGTTATTGTATTTTGTTGAGGATTCCTATCTAGCCACTTGGCAATTATTGTGCTAACGATTAACCAAGTTTTGTGGCTTAAGTTTTCAAGTTTCACAGGATCACCTATTCACCCCCCCCCTCTAGGTGCTCTCAGATATGACATATCTAGTCTGAATATCATCAGTCGATGTTCTACAATAAAAAATGCTACGACCTGGCCTTTCATAGATTTTAACGGTTCATATGCCAAGTCATACTCTATAAGTGCATAATCCCATTTACCAATTATACTACTCGTGATTGGGTTTTGCAGCATGTATTTGATCACATCGATTTGACCAGATAGAAGATGCTAGTGTAGGTGGTCCGTCATCTGGTGGAGTACTCATCGACGATAGATGTAGGTGGGCCACCAGCTGGCATCACCGTTGCTGGTGACAATAATGATGTTGATCATCATTGATTACATCACAGTGGACGATTTGTTCGGTGACGATGCTGGCGACAAGGGCGACGATGAGGATGTTGGTGCTACATTCCTAGAGCCTGAGGGTGCGGAGCTTTTTGAGAACATAGCTAACGGCTTTGACGAAGATGACGTTTTGTTTGGGAACCTGAGGTGGCTCAAAAACTTCATAGAGATGAAGCAGTCGATAACTGATCCACTTAATGAGAAGCGTGATTGTCTGAAGCATATGACAACATTGCGTTTTTATCTCAAGTTGCTCACAATGAAGGCTCATCATGGTTTATCAGACATGGGCTTTAACGAGCTATTAAATATACTTGTTGAAGCTTTTCCTAAGGGTAACAAAGTGCCTATGAATACCTATCGGGAAAAGAAGTTGATCCACCTAGTGGCAATGAAACTTAAAGAAGTTTGACACTTGCCCTAACCACTGCATGCTGTATCGGGGTGAGTACGAGAAACTAGGGAGTTATCCACACTGCAGCACTAGTCGATGGAAGATGAATGTTGAATATCCCATGGATGATGATCCCTCTAGTATGACGAAGAAGACGTATGTCGGTGAGATAATCAGGGGTATCCGAATTACACCTCTAAAAACACGCTCAGGAAAGGTTAAGATGTAAACCCCGAAGGTAAGAGGCCACGTCACCTCCTCATCCGAGACCTCTCCCTGAGGGTTTTACGCCTGAGGCAAATCTCCGTCTCGCCCGAGCCTATCACAGCTTATGCTCGAAGCTACCTTGTCCTACCATCGCTCCGTCCATCTCGTCTGAGCCAGTATCAAGCAGAGAGGACAAGGCACACCCGAAGGCAGCGGGGGACACTCGCATTTAATGCGCACACCTACCCTAAGTCGATGTACATGAGCACAGTGGTAACAAGACAACAGACGCGTCTAGGCGCAATAGCATGATTACAGTCGTGTCACTGTACACACACGCCATCTGCCATACCCTGATGGGACATCTGATAACGACAGAGATAGTAGACCAGCCCTCGGGCGCAAATATCCGCCTCGCCCGACGCTGGGTTCGCCCTTGGGCGTAATATCTGTCTCGCCCGATGCTGATCTCGTCCTCGGGTGCTGTCTCCGCCTCGTCCCGAGCTCAGCCTCGGTTACCTGCTCCACCGCGAATCCCGCAGGCGGCCACCCCGCCAACTATGATACACGTCAGGGAAGGATCGACCATCGCCTCGGAAAGACTTCTGCCTCGCCCGAGCAGGGCTCTAACCTCGATATCCGCAGCGAAGGAATCCCAACATTACCCAGCATAGGGACACTGACGCATCCCGTAAGCAGCCTTTCTACCTATACCGAAGCGCTGTTATAATAACTACGGTATAAGCAACCCCTTCATGAGCAAGTCGACAAAAAAATTCTAGCCGTTTCAGATTGGCAGTTTGTTCACATACAATTTTGCGATATACTACGGGCTAAGGAGGGGGTTAATGGTTGGATTGTTACAATCTTTTTGTGTTAACATATTAAAAGTTCTTTATACATACTTTTCCAGCTTGCAAAAGCCACCGTTACATTGCAATGAGAAACTGAAACGAGGGCAGAGAAATTTCGTTGTAGTACTGTAAGTTTTAATCCGCAAGTCATATAGTATGAAAATAAAAGCAAACAACAGGACTCCATGGTTGTTAAAGAAAACATGACTACAAGGTGTAGTACTCAGTACGGGTGTATTAATACCACATTCTGACTGTACTATCCCCGGACGTCTCAAATAAAACAAACCAAAATAAATAAAAATAAAACTCTATTAATCCAAAAAAACACAAAACTCTATTAATCCTTCTTGTCTGTAAGGAGTTAAACAGTTCCAAATCTTGTTAGATAAGCAAAACCAATATAATAATCACATATTTAAGTAAGTAATTTATTAATACTACCCAAACGGCAAACGCAAGTATGAAAAAGGAGAGGAAACTCCCCCCCATTGCAGTGTCCTTGTTTTTCCCAGGCTTTTCCCTCAGAAAAAGCAGGCGGTAAATAAAGCACTGGTACTACTGGCGAGCATTGATGCTTTTCATTGAAGAGGTGAGCAGTCTGCGTGGGCGCGCATTCGCAGCACTCATGCGGTCAGCTCCGCCCCTGCGAATACTACTGGCACATTTGGAAGGGCATTGAAAGCAGTAAAAACTGAAGCTAGCTACCTCCAATGACAGCCTGGACCCCTCCACGGCCCACGGTACGGCGGAGACGCTCCTCCTTCGCCTCCTAGCTCCTTTCCTATATAAAAGCCCTCTGCCTTGCTCGCCCTTCTAGCACACAAGCACACCGCTCCGCACTTCTCCCTGTCGTCTCGCCCGCCCGCGCGCGCGGTCGTTTAACCTTTTTTCTCCCACCGCTCGCCCCGTCCCGCTTTCCCCCCGGCAGCGACGACTCCTGCGGAGGTACAGAGAGATGAGGACGAGGAGCGGGTCCCGGTATTCCAACGGCGGCGAGGTGGTTGCCTTGGTGGGTCAGAAGAGGAAGAGGTCGCCGTCGGCCGTCGCCGGAGAGTGCGACTGCGGCGGGCGCAGGAAGCGGCCTGCCGGCGAGCCGGACTACCTGGACGCGCTTCCCGATGACCTTGTCCTCTCCATCCTGTCCAAGCTCGCCGCCGCCTCCTCGGCGCCGTCCGACCTGCTCTCGGTCCACCTCACGTACGTCTGCCTGCCTGCCCGAGCATCCTTTGCGTTTTGTCATCAACTCCTCGTGTTTCCTCGCACGGCGAGCGCACCGTCTCCCTCGCGCTATGGAGTAATCGAAATGCGTGGGGGGGAGCGACGGCAGTTGTGCTGTTTTCGGAAACATAAGCTGGAGGGAGAGGCCAAGGATCGTGCGCTGACGTCTTTCGCGTTTGCAGGTGCAAGAGGCTGAACGAGCTCGGCAGCCATGACATGGTGTTCGCCAAGGCCTCGCCGGCGTCGCTGGCGGTCAAGGCGGCGGCGTGGTCCGAGCCGGCGCAGAGGTTCCTCAAGCGCTGCGCCGACGCCGGCAACCTCGAGGCCTGCTACAACCTGGGCATGGTACGCCACGCGACCCAAACCCTAACGAGTTGCAAGTAGACTTGATCGGGTCGATTCCGTTGCTTCCTCTCGACTCAAGCGCGCATGGCATGGTCATGGTGGATATGGGCGCTGACCTGGGACGCTCGCTTCTGCAGATCCGCTTCTACTGCCTGGGCAGCCGCAGCGGCGGCGCGGCGCTGCTGGCGAGGGCGGCCGTCGGCGGGCACGCGGCGGCGCTCTACTCGCTGGCGGTCATCCAGTTCAACGGCAGCGGCGGGGCCAAGTCGGACCGCGACCTGCGCGCGGGGGCTGCCCTGTGCGCGCGCGCGGCCTCGCTGGGCCACGTCGACGCGCTCCGCGAGCTCGGGCACTGCCTCCAGGACGGCTACGGCGTGCGGCGGGACCCCGCCGAGGGCCGGCGCCTGCTGGTCGCGGCGAACGCCCGCGAGCTCACGCTCGCGCTCTCCGCGGCCGCCTCGCGCCACGCCGTCGCCGCGCTGCCCTTCGCCGCGGCCGCCGGCGTCGTCGGCGGCGGCGGGGGGTGCCCCCTCCTGTCCGACTTCGGGTGGAGCCTCCCCGAGGCGGAGCCCCACGCGGCGAACCAGTTCATGGTGGACTGGTGGGCCTCCCGCTGCGCCGCCCAGGCGGGCGGGAAGAAGGACGGCGACGGCAGCGGCGTGGACGGCGACGGAGACGGCGCGGAGCTCCGTCTTTGCTCCCACGTGCGGTGCGGGCGGCGCGAGACGCGGCGGCACGAGTTCCGGCGGTGCTCCGTGTGCGGCGCGGCCAACTACTGCTCCCGCGCGTGCCAGGCGCTGGACTGGAAGCGCGCGCACAAGGCGCAGTGCGTGCCCATGGACCGGTGGCTCCTCGCCGGCGTTGCCGTTGGCGGCGGCGTCGAGGCGCAGCAGCACCAGCAGTGAGCGAGGAAACGGCTCGGCGGCTGACATGACGTACCAGCACCGAGTCCCCTACAGGCCCACGGCTCCGCTGCGTGGACCGGGCGTAGCGGAAAGCGGCGCAGGGAGGGGAAGGCGTTTCGGCTGTTTTCTCTTTCTTTTTGCCTCTTTTTCACCTGCTGATGAATTGAATGAGGTGTATATCGCTGGCGCTGCCTGCCGTTCAGATGCGCATTTTCTACTAGGTAGTACCAGGGAAGCAAAGAGCCAAAGAGCAGTGGAGATCCAGCAGCCGCGCCTCTCCTTTATTTTCTTGTAATGTTCTGGCATTTCCAAGCTAGAAATCGTAGAATTCCAATTTCCAAGCCGTTTTGTAATGGAGCTTTGGAGCTGAGGTTTTCCATGGGGGTTTCTGTCGCCTTGTGTGCTGGTGTTTTGGATGGATGCTGTGCAGGTACGGCCAAACGGCTGTTCGGTTCGGGCGCCGCGACCGCGAGTGGGTGTGTGTGGGTTACCCGCGGCGGTACAATCGGTTGGGGTGCGTGCTGTGTGGCAAAAGCCTTTTCCGTCTCGGGCGCTGCGAGGCTTGGAGCTTTCTCTCTGGCTGCTCATGCTGTTGGGAGCGGTGGCGGTGACTGCAAAAGTGACGCGGATTTCAGTGGCTCTCGGCTAGGTCTAGGGCTAGCAAAAGACGCCCCCAAGATGATGAGTGCGCGCTGCCTTTTTGCCGCTCCAAATACACGCGATACGCCTGTCTAGCACTCGTACACGGTAATGTATGGCGGGCCACGCTGGAAATACAAGAAACCTACGAGTACATGTTTCTTTTTCCTTTCCTTTTAAAACTTTGTGGACGTGGAGTTGCAGCGTGGAACAGCCCGATGCTGGTGCAGAGCAAAGCTGCGTGAAGACCTATTTGGAGGGCATACAAAACCTAGAGAGAGTACCTGTGGAGTACCATGCATTCTGTGGACACAGGAGATAAGACCTCGATGATCAGCAAAAGAAAGCAAGGATGAGATCATGACTCATGAGATAGATAGAGAGAGAGAGAACTGCACTGCTCCATGGAGTACGTATATTGACACCCACGTTCCACCGTCCAGCAAACCGAAAAAACAACGGGGCAAGCAACAACGGCGGCCGCACATAGTGGTACGAAACTTGGAGGCTCCGAACTCTGAGCAAACGCGGGTGACGTAGATACGCACGCACGCGATGCACGAGCCGGCAGGGAAAAAACGAGAGAGAGAGAACGAAAGATGTATGGGCGCGTCCAGACCAGGCTCCCACTCCCAGCACCGGCGGCAAACCGCTGGTGCACCTCGCGCGCCCTCCCCCTATCCCCCCGTCCGAAGGCGCTGCGTGCGGTGGAGACCAAGCCAACAGGCAGGACGCGCGGCGGCGTGGACCGACGCAACAGCGTGGCGTTCCCGCGACGTGACACCTGCGGCATAGACAGTGTCGCCAATCAGGAGCCGCTGCGTGCGTGCGTGCGTGCGTCCACAGTCAGGCGCTGCTAGCTTCGTTCGCCGTCGCGTGCCTTTGCCTGTGCTTGACCTCTGCTACCCGGCGTCCACAGGTCGCTCTCGCTGCTCGTCCTACAGAGCTTGCTGCTGGCTTCTCCGGGGCCGGAGGAGCCTTGCCTGGAACTGGAGCTGTACGCCGCGGCGGAGCGGAGCAAATGGCACCAGCAAGCAGCCAGGCAGCCAGCCAGGCAGCTGGTGGGAACCGGGGGATCGTGATTTCCTTTTTCTCCAATCCCTGTGGTGGTGAGGAATCGAATACATGATGATGGGCCGGCGACCCTTGGGTTGTTTTCGTGGCCCCCGCGGCGTGTGTGCATATTCACATGGCATGATCGTCAGTCCCTTTGGTTATTATCATTATTTTTCGTCGTAAGTGTGGAGCAAGTGTGCGAATCGTGCTCTCGTCTCCCACACACGGCCACACCCACATCCACATGCGCGTGATGGGCTCCGTATCGGTTTTTACTTCCTCCGCCTGACAACTAACCATCGGCTGTAAGTAACATCGCGTGCCGTTGAATAGCATGGAGACGTTACTCGTTCGCGCCCGTGCAATTCGCGGCGTCGTCTGAAGGAAAATCTGCGCCGCCCGTGCATGTGCGTATGCACGCGACCTTCATCGGCTCACCGTCGTCGGTCGTCGCCTGTCGTCCTCCGATCTAGGCCACCGCGCGGTAGCTGGTCGAGACCGTGCCTGGTCTCGCGGCCCTGGCGCCGCCGCCCCCCACCCCTCTCCTGTGTGCCGCTGTGGCTCCCGTCCCGGGGATCTGCCTCCGCCACCTGCTACTTACGGCGACCGTACGTTGCTCGGGATCTAGGAGAACAGTGTTTGAGTTGCAGTAGAGGGATGGACGGGAACAAAAGAGAATAGTGCTTGGAGTTGGAGCCGGACACGAGGAGATGTGGTAGGCTGCTTCTCAGCCCTTCAGAATGGTGCTGGGAGTGGACCCACTGGTTTCGATGGTGGGAGTGATGGGAGTATGGGACGACACACTAGTCCCACACACAAAAAAAAAGGATTCCCCATATATGTTGATCATATTCCGGTATCCCAAACAGCTCCACTCGTTGTATTCCTGTAGTTTTTCGATCCTCTGGTTTCTCCTCTCATTCTTTTCTCTTTCCTCCACTTCTTTTTTTCCCCTCTCGTTCCTACATCTTACATTCCTTTGTTCCAAACACGCTTTTAATATAGGTTGCCTCTCCTTACGACTCTAAAGCCTATTTTGTATCCATGTTTTTCGCACTTTGCATGGCTGCCCATCTTTTTTAAACGAAACATATGTCAGTCTGATATAAAAGTTTAAAGTACAACTATGACATAGAAGCGACCATAAATCTGCAAATCAAATATTCCAAATTCAGAATTTCCCGAATTAAATTTATGATTTAATTAAAATTATCAACTATTCTAAAAACAAAGTTTAAAATTTCAAAACAAAATTCAATTTCAGTCATTGAAAATTCTAAACGTTTTGGAAATTTCCAAATTTAACTCAAAAATTTGAATCGGGTTTTCAAATTGTTTGAAGTGTTTATTTATTGAAAAATAACATTTATTTTTTTGAAACAATTCAAAATTTTGTATTAAACCATACCAAGTATTTGAAATTTATGGTTGGAAACCCTTGATAATAAGAGGGGCAATGATGCAAGGGTATAAACCCATTTTTATGGGTTGAGTTAACACCACTATGTGCTTATAACGGAATAGAGGCAAATGGAGGTTTCGTTTCAAAAAAGAGGGGCAACCATGTAAACTTCAAAAAGGGGTAAAAATGGAGTTAGGGTCATTAGTAGGGGCAACCTTGCAAATGCCCCTTTTAATATAACTTTAGATCAGTATACGCCTTTTAACTCATCTCTCACGGTAATAATAACTATAATGTTAAATCTTAGAGGCAAGCACCTCTAGAACCAATAATAAAAGTCCTCATCATCTGTGTGCCCCAAATTTCTTAGCTCAACTATAATTATATCATTTTCGTCACACTCTCATCTTCGTTTATCTAGAATTTTGCTTTTTTATCTTTAAAGGTATATATCTTTGTTCCTTTAACAACTGATCTACATTCTTATTAATCTCCAAGACTTTACCTCACTTTATATGCAAATTCCAAATCTTTGATCGATTCAAAGACCTTTGGATCAAGAGCTTCATATATCACATTGAGGGATTGATCACTTGGTCCTACGCTCTTTATATGTAGCACTACAAAAGAATCATGTATGACACAAATTTTCTAGCTCATGGACTTTTGTTGTAAACATATCCCCTTCTAATAATCATAATTAGTTCTACAAAGTGAGGTGGTTTACCAATATGATTACTTGTCACATTTTTAACCGTAGGTTGTTAAGCCTTGAAAATGGTGTCCTTGCTACAATACCAATTGAATGGATCTATATGGCTAGCATGGGACGAATAGCCTATAAAAGCTCTCCTAAGTTCTCAAATATTATAAAAGGTGGCACAGAAGTGTATACTTGCTCTATCTCTATTTAACTTTATATAAGCCTCCTATAATAACCTGGTTTTCAGTATATATACTAAATGAAACAAGCAACTAGCAAAACAGAGCAAAGAACATTACTAAGTATAATCTATGCAAAGCTAGTTGAGCAAGAATTATATAACAAGTTGATAGATGCCATTGCAAGAATAAGACTGGAGATAAAATCACACGTGGCAAGAAAGACATAAGATATATCCCTAAGGGTTGGTTGCTTGCCAACTATTTACGTCCTCGTTATGGTGAGTCCTAATTAGGTAGTTCATATGCTAATTTGCACCACACGCCAAATCTATAATTAGTGCGCCGTAAGAACAACTCTAGACACCCCTACAAGCCATAGTTTCACTATAGTAACTTTTCACAAATCTCTCAGATGCCCCTTGTCATCTCCCCTACCGAGTTTCCAACTAAAACATCGCGAGCCTTAATGCCTCTAGTACACGGTGGCATCCAAATCACAAATGAAGTTGGTATGATCTCACATGATACATCCCCTCTATGTACCATTATAATGATGCGCGCAAGCGTCTAGGGATATAGTGTTGCGTGCAAATACCAAGGGTTTAAATATGTATATCCTCATGAAAGTCGTCTAGAGGGGGGTGGATAGGTGGAAACTGAAATTTACAACTTTAAACACACTACAAGCCGGGGTTAGCGTTAGAATAAAATCCGAGTCCGGGAGAGAGGGAAAACAAATCAACCAAGAAAATAAAGTGGATGACACGGTGATTTGTTTTACCGAGGTTCGGTTCCAAAGAACCTAGTCCCCGTTGAGGTGGTCACAAAGATCGGGTCTCTTTCAACCCTTTCTCTCTCTCAAACGGTCACCTAGACCGAGTGAGATTTCTCCTTAATCAAACGGGTCACTTAGACCTCGCAAGGACCACTATAAATTTAGTGTCTCTTGCTTTGATTACAAGTCACTTAGAGAACAAGAATGAGGAAGAAGAAAGCCAACCAAGCAAACAAGAGCACAAGGAAACACAAATGATCCTCTCACAAGTCTAAATGCGCTAGAGTTGATTTTGAGACTTTGAGCGGACCGATCTCTTGAATTGTGTCTTTGGAGTGGTGTCTATTGCTCTTGTATTGAATGAGAAGGAGTGAATGCTTGGATCGTTGGGCTGGAGGTGGTTGTGGGGTATTTATAGCCCCCAACCATCAATTCAACCGTTGGGGAAGGCTGCTGTGGATGGGCGCACCGGATAGTCCGGTGCGCCACCGCACACTGTCCGATGCGCCAGCCACGTCACCCAACCGTTAGGGTTCTGACGGTTTTGACCGTTGGAGCTTTGACTTCTGGTCGCACCGGACAGTCCGGTGCCATACCGGACAGGTACTGTGCACTGTCCGGTGCGCCTCTGGCGGCTGCTCTGGCTTCTGCGCGCACTGTTCTTCACTGTTCATGTAGCAGGCGACTGTTGCGCTCGCTAGCCGTTGCTCCGCAGGTGCACCAGACAGTCTGGTGAATTATAGCGGAGCGGCTCTTCTGAAACCCGAAGGTGGCAAGTTTGAAGTCGTACGGCCCTGGGCACAAGACACTGTCCAGTGGCACACCGGACAGGCCGGTGCGCCAGACCAGGGTTCTCTTCGGTTTCTTTTGCTCCTTTCTTTTGAACCCTAACTTGATCTTTTTATTGGTTTGTGTTGAACCTTTAGCACCTGTAGAATATATAATCTAGAGAAAACTAGTTAGTCCAATTATTTGTGTTGGGCATTCAACCACCAAAATTATTTATAGGAAAAGGTTAAACCCTATTTCCCTTTCAATCTCCCCCTTTTTGGTGATTGATGCCAACACAAACCAAAGTAAATATATAAGTGCAGAATTGAACTAGTTTGCATAAGGTAAGTGCAATGGTTACCTGGAATTAAACCAATTTATAGTTTTACTAGATATGCATTGTTGATTTCTTTTATTTAACATTTTGGACCACACTTGCACTACTTGTTTTGTTTTTGCAAATTCTTTTGGAAAATCTTTTCAATGTCTTTTGCAAATAGTGAAAGGTATATGAATAACATTTCGAGAAGCATTTTCAAGATTTGAAATTTTCTCCCCCTGTTTCAAATGCTTTTCCTTTGACTTAAACAAAACTCCCCCTAAATGAAATTCTCTCTTAGCTTTCAAGAGGATTTTAATAAATATCAATTGGAAATATATTTAGATACCAATTTGAAAATACTAACCAATTGAAAACATACCAATTTGAAATATGTCAATTTAAATTTTTTTCGAAAGGTGGTGGTGCAGTCCTTTTGCTTTGGGCTTAATATTTCTCCCCCTTTGGCATTAATCGCCAAAAACGGAGTCTTTGTGAGCCCTTTTATTTTCTCTCCAATGGTACACATAAATATGAGTGAAGATTATACCAATTTGGAGAGTGGTGTGGAGTGATTGCGAAGGGTAAACAATACCGATAGAGTGGAGTGGAAGCCTTGTCTTTGCCGAAGACTCCATTTCCCTTTCAATCTACGTCTTAGCATATGAATACACTTGAAAGCACATTAGGCATAGATATAAAAGAGATATGATCAAAGGTATATAAATGAGCTATGTGTGCAATGTTTCAATCAAAATTCCGAGGATCCAGAATGTTTAGCTCATTCATAAGTTTGGTAAAGGTTTTCTCATCTAATGGTTTGGTAAAGATATCAGCTAGTTGTTCTTTGGTGCTAACATAAGCAATCTTGATATCCCCCCTTTGTTGGTGATCCCTCAAAAAGTGATACCGAATGGCTATGTGCTTGGTGCGGCTGTGTTCAACGGGATTATCCGCCATGCAGATTGCACTCTCATTATCACATAGGAGAGAGACTTTGCTCAATTTGTAGCCATAGTCCATGAGGGTTTGCCTCATCCAAAGTAATTACACACAACAATGGCCTGCGGCAATATACTCGGCTTCGGCGGTAGAAAGAGCTACTGAGTTTTGTTTCTTTGAATCCCAAGACACCAGGGATCTTCCCAAAAACTGACAAGTCCCTGATGTGCTCTTCCTATCAATTTTACACCCTGCCCAATCAGCATCTGAATATCCTATTAAATCAAAAGTGGATCCCTTGGGGGTACCAAAGACCAAACTTAGGCGTACAAACTAAATATCTCACGATTCTTTTTACGACCCTAAGGTGAACTTCCTTAGGATCGGCTTGGAACCTTGCACACATGCATACAGAAAGGATAATATCCGGTCGAGATGCACATAAATAGAGTAAAGATCCTATCATCGACCGGTATACCTTTTGATCTACGGATTTACCTCCCGTGTCGAGGTTGAGATGCCCATTGGTTCCCATGGGTGTCTTGATGGGCTTGGCATCCTTCATTCCAAACTTGTTGAGTATATCTTGTATGTACTTTGTTTGGCTGATGAAGGTGCCCTCTTGGAGTTGCTTGACTTGAAATCCTAGAAAGTACTTCAACTCCCCCATCATAGATATCTTGATTTTTTGAATCATGATCCTACTAAACTATTCACAAGTAGATTTGTTAGTAGACCCAAATATGATATCATCAACATAAATTTGGCATACAAACAAATCTTTTGCAATGGTTTTAGTAAAGAGTGTAGGATCGACTTTTCTGACTTTGAAGCCATTAGTGATAAGAAAATCTCTTAGGCATTCATACCATGCTCTTGGGGCTTGCTTGAGCCCATAAAGCACCTTTGAGAGTTTATAAACATGGTTAGGGTACTCACTATCTTCAAAGCCGGGAGGTTGCTCAACATAGACTTCTTTCTTGATTGGTCCATTGAGGAAGGCACTTTTCACGTCCATTTGGTAAAGCTTAAAGCCATGGTGAGTAGCATAAGCAAGTAATATACGAATTGACTCAAGCCTAGCTACGGGTGCATAAATTTCACCAAAATCCAAACCTTCGACTTGTGAATATCCCTTGGCCACAAGTCGGGCTTTGTTCCTTGTCACCACACCATGCTCATCTTGTTTGTTGCGGAACACCCACTTGGTTCCTACAATATTTTGGTTAGGACGTGGAACTAGATGCCATACCTCATTCCTCGTGAAGTTGTTGAGCTCCTCTTGCATTGCCAGCACCCAATCCGAATCTCTTAATGCATCTTACACCCTGTATGGCTCAGTAGAAGACACAAAAGAGTAATGTTCACAAAATGTGCGACACGAGATCGAGTTGTTACCCCCTTATGAATATCGCCGAGGATGGAGTTCACGGGGTGATATCTTTGAATCGCTTGGTGGACTCTTGGGTGTGGCGGTCTTTGACCTTGATCATCTTCCATGTCTTGATCAACTTCATCTCCCCCTTGATCATTGTCCTCCTCTTGAGGTGGCTCATCCTCTTGATCCTCAACTTCATTGTTTTGAGCCTGATCCTCATCTTGAGTTGGTGGAGATGCTTGATTGGAAGATGATGGTTGATCTTGTGCTTGAGTGGGCTCTTCGGATTCCTTAGGACACACATCTCCAATGGACATGTTCTTTAGTGCGACGCACAGAGCCTCTTCATCATCTAGCTCATCAAGATCAACTTGCTCCACTTGAGAGCCATTAGTCTCATCAAACACAATGTCATAAGAAACCTCAACTAATCCAGTGGATTTGTTGAAGACTCTATATGCCCTTGTGTTTGAGTCATAACCAAGTAAAAAGCCTTCTACAACATTAGGAGCAAATTTAAATTTTCTACCTCTTTTAACAAGAATAAAACATTTGCTACCAAAGACTCTAAAATATGAGGCATTGGGCTTTTTACCGGTAAGGAGTTCATAAGATGTCTTCTTGAGGATTCGGTGAAGGTAGAGCCGATTGATGGAGTAGCAGGCGGTGTTAATCGCCTCGGCCCAAAACGGGTCCGGAGTCTTGTACTCATCAAGCATGGTCCTCACCATGTCTAGTAGAGTTCTATTATTTCTCTCCACTACACCATTTTTTTGAGGTGTGTAGGGAGAAGAGAACTCATGCTTGATGCCCTCCTCCTCAAGAAAGCTTTAGATTTGAGAGTTCTTGAACTCTGTCCCGTTGTCGCTTCTTATCTTCTTGATTCTGAATCCAAACTCATTTTGAGCCCGTCTTAAGAATCCTTTTAAGGTCTCTTGGGTTTGTGATTTTTCCTGCAAAAAGAACACCCAAGTGAAGCGAGAATAATCATCCACAATTACAAGACAATACTTACTCTCGCCGATGCTTATGTAAGTGATCGGGCCGAATAAATCCATGTGGAGTAGCTCAAGCGGGCCGTTGGTCGTCATGATGTTCTTATGTGGATGATGAGTTCCAACTTGCTTTCCTGCTTGACATGCGCTACAAACCCTGTCTTTCTCAAAATGAACATTTGTTAGTCCCAAAATGTGCTCTCCCTTTAGAAGCTTGTGAAGATTCTTCATCCCAACATGAGCTAGTCGGCGATGCCAGAGCCAACCCATATTAGTCTTAGCAATTAAGCAAGTATCGAGTTCAGCTCTATTAAAATCAACTAAGTATAGCTGACCCTCTAATACTCCCTTAAATGGTATTGAATCATCATTTCTTCTAAAGACAGTGACACATATATCCGTAAAAAGACAGTTGTAGCCCATTTTACATAATTGAGAAACTGAAAGCAAGTTATAATCTAAAGAATCTACAAGAAAAACATTGGAAATGGAATGGTCAGGTGATATAGATATTTTACCAAGTCCTTTGACCAAACCTTGATTTCCATCCCCGAATGTGATAGCTCTTTGGGGATCTTCATTTTTCTCGTAGGAGGAGAACATCTTTTTCTCCCCTGTCATGTGGTTTGTGCATCCACTATCAATGATCCAACTTGAGCCCCCGGATGCATAAACCTACAAAACAAGTTTAGGCCTTGTTTTTAGGTACCCAAACAGTCTTGGGTCCTTTTACATTAGAAATAAGCACCTTGGGTACCCAAACACAAGTCTTGGAGCCCTTGTGTTTGCTCCCAACATATTTGGCAACTACTTTGCCTGATTTGTTAGTAAGCACATAAGAAGCATCAAAAGTTTTAAATGAAACATTAGGTTCATTTGATGCAGTAGGAGTTTTCTTTTAGGCAGTTTGACATGGGTTGATTGCCTAGATCTAGAAGCCTCATTTTTATACATAAAAGCATGGTGTGAAGCATTATGAGGTTTCCTTGCATGAATTCTCTTAATCTTGTGCTCAGGGTAACCAACAGGATATAAAATGTAACCCTCGTTATCATGAGCCATGGGAGCTTTGCCCTTAACAAAATTAGACAATCTTTTGGGAGCATTAAGTTTGACATTGCTTCCTTGTTGGAAACCAATGCCATCCTTGATGCTAGGTCGTCTTCCACTATAGAGCATGCTTCTAGCAAATTTAAATTTTTTATTCTCTATCTCATGCTCATTGATTTTAGCAGTTAGTTGAGCTATATGATTATTTTGTTGTTTAATTAAAGCAAGGTGATCATGTATAGCATCAACATTTATATCTCTACATCTAGTACAAATAGGGACATGACCAACAGTAGATGTAGAGGGTTTGCAAGCATTTAATTCATCAATCTTAGCATGTAAAATAGCATTCTCATTTCTAAGATTGGAAATAGAAATATTGCAAACATTCAAATCCTTAGCCTTAGAAATTAACTTATCATTCTCAGTTTTAAGGCCATAAATTGATTCATTCATTTTGTCAATCTTAGCAATTAAACTAGTATTTTCATTTCTAAGACTGATAATTAAATCATCACAAACATTTAACTTTTCAACCTTAGTATTTAAACTAACATTCTCAGTTCTAAGGTTGGAAATAGTGTCATGGCAAATGCTAAGCTCTTTAGTCAAATTTTTACATTTTTCTATCTCCTGAGGATAAGCATTTTTAACTTTAACATGCCTTTTGTTTTCCTTAATAAGGAATTCCTCTTGGCTATCCAAGAGTTCATCCTTCTCATGAATAACACCTATTAATTCATTTAATTTTCCCTTTTGTTGCATGTTAAGATTGGCAAAAAGACTAAGCAAGTTATCTTCATCATCACTAGAACTACCCTTGTCACTAGATGTAGTATACTTGGGGGTGGTTCTAGCTTGTACTTTTTTTCTTGTCGTCCTTTGCCACGAGGCACTTATGGCCGACATTGGGGGAGAGAAGTCCCTTGATGACGACGATGTTTGCGGCATCCTTGTCGGAGGAGGAGTCGGTGAAGCTTATGTCGGAATCCCATTCCCGACATACATGGGCATCGCCGCCCTTCTTCTTGTAGTACTTCTTCTTCTCCTTCCTCTTTCCCCTCTTGTCGTCGCCCCTGTCACTATCACTAGACATAGGACATTTAGCAATGAAATGACCGGGCTTACCACATTTGTAGCACACCCTTTTGGAGCGGGGTTTGTAGTCCTTCCACCTGATTTGCTTGAGGATTTGGCAAAAGCTTTCGATGATAAGCGCCATCTCCTCATTGTTGAGCTTGGAGGCGTCAATGGGAATCCTACTTGGCGTAGGTTCCTTCTTTTCTTCTTCCGTCGCCTTGAATGCGACGGGTTGCACCTCGGGTGTGGAGGTTGTACATGGCTTGTGGCTCCTCTCCTTGGTTGAGGATGAATCGACCGAGCTCCCCCTCGATCGTCTCCCGCTTGGTGATCTTGGTCACCTCATCTCCTTTGTGCGCTGTCTTGAGGATGTCCCAAATTTCTTTGGCGGTCTTTAACCCTTGCACCTTATTATACTCCTCTCGACACAGGGAGGCGATGAGTATAGTTGTGGCTTGGGAGTTAAAGTGCCGAATTTGGTCGGCCTTGTCCGAATCGTATTCCTTGTCCCCTACCTTTGGTACCTGCGCTCCATACTCAACAATATCCCATATGCTTTGCCTCATTTTATCACTCCACATACAATAGTCCTCACCATCAAAAAATAGTGGTTTACCTAGAGGAATGGAAAGTAATGGAGTGCGTTTGGAAATGCGAGGATAGCGAAGGGGCATCTTACTATACTTTGTGTGCTCATGGCGCTTAGAAGCGCCGATTCGGAGCCGGACGTGGAGGGTGACAAAGAGTCGGTCTCGTAGTAGACCACTTTCTTCATCTTCTTCTTCTAGTCACCTCTCCATTGTGACTTGATAGAGGAAGAGGATTCCTCCTTGTGCTTGAGGCCGGACTCCCTCAAATGAGTTCTTCCCGAGCTTGTGGACCTGTCACCACCGGTCACGATCTCCCTCTTGGCGTGATATCCCGACATCACTTCGAGTGGTTAAACTCTAATGAAGTACCGGGCTCTGATACCAATTGAAAGTCGCCTAGAGGGGGGGGGTGGATAAGTGGAAACTGAAATTTACAACTTTAAACACACTACAAGCCGGGGTTAGCGTTAGAATAAAATCCGAGTTCCGGAGAGTGGGAAAACAAATCAACCAAGAAAATAAAGCGGATGACATGGTGATTTGTTTTACCGAGGTTGGGTTCCAAAGAACCTAGTCCCCGTTGAGGTGGTCACAAAGACCGGGTCTCTTTCAACCCTTTCCCTCTCTCAAACGGTCACCTAGACCGAGTGAGCTTTCTCCTTAATCAAACGGGTCACTTAGACCCCACATGGACCACTACAAACTTAGTGTCTCTTGCTTTGATTATAAGTCACTTAGAGAACAAGAATGAGGAAGAAGAAAGCTATCGGCGTTTTGAACCCGGGGGTCCCTGGACCGACGAGTAAATTATCGCCGCGTGCCCCAGCCCAGATGGGTCGGCGCGAGACGGAGCACGAAGGGGGGAAGGAGCCGGAAGGAGACGGGCGTGAGAGGTGGAATCCCGCGGCCTTCGTGTTTGTCCCGCGCCCTGGTCGGGTGCGCTTGCAGTAGGGGGTTACAAGCGTCCATGCGGGAGGGAGCGAGCGGCCTCACGCGAGCGCCGTCCCGTCCTTCTCCGCGCGGCCAACCCTCTGTAAGAGGGCCCTGGTCCTTCCTTTTATAGGCATAAGGAGAGGATCCAGGTGTACAATGGGGGGTGTAGCAGTGTGCTAACGTGTCTAGCGGAGGAGAGCTAGCGCCCTAAGTACATGCCATCGTGGCAGCCGGAGAGGTTTTGGCACCCGGTTCGTGTGGTGTCGTGGCCGTCGGAGGAGCGCTGGAGCCCGGCGGAAGGACAGCTGTCGAGGCTGTCGAGTCCTTGCTGACGTCCTCTTGCTTCCGTAAGGGGGCTGAGAGCCGCCATCGTCATAGAGCGTGCGGGGCGCCATCATTACTTGTCTGGCGAAGCCAGCCAGATGGGACGCCGGTCTTGTTCCCCGTAGCCTGAGTCAGCTTGGGGCAGGGTAATGATGGCGCCTCCTGTTGACGTGGTCGGTTCGTGCCCTAGTTTGGGCGAGGTGGAGGCTCCTCCAAGGTCGAGGTCGAGTCCGAGCCCCCGGGTCGGACGAGGCGGAGACCGTCGGCTGATGCCAGGGCTGAGTCCGAGCCCTGGGGTCGGGCGAAGCGGAGTTCGTCGTCCTTCGGGGCTAAGCCCGAGTCCGAGCCCTGGGGTCGGGCGAAGCGGAGTTTGTCGTCTTCCGGGACTGAGCCCGAGTCCGAGCCCTAGGGTCGGGCGGAGCGGAGTTCGTCGTCTTCCGGGGCTGAGCCTGAGTTCGAGCCCTGGGGTCGGGTGAAGCGGAGTTCGTCGTCTTCCGGGGCTGAGCCCAAGTTCAAGCCCTGGGGTCGGGCGGAGCGGAGTTTGTCGTCTTCCGGGGCTGAGCCCGAGTCCGAGCCCTAGGGTCGGGCGAAGCGGAGTTCGTTGTCTTCCGGGGCTGAGCCCGAGTCCGAGCCCTAGGGTCGGGCGAAGCGGAGTTTCCCATGGCGCCTAGGGCCGGACTTGGCTGCTGTCAGCCTCACTCTGTCGAGTGGCTCAGCAGTCGGTGCGGCGCAGGCAGCGCTGTCCTCTTGTCACACCGGTCAGTGGAGCGGCGAAGTGACTGCGGTCACTTCGGCTCTGTCGACTGGAGGGCGTGCGTCAGGATAAAGGTGTCAGGCCACCTTTGCATTAAATGCCCCTGTGATTTGGTCGGTTGGCGTGGCGATTTGGCCTAGGTTGCTTCTTGGTGAAGACTGGGCCTCGGGCGAGCCGAAGGTGTGTCCGTTGCTGGAGGGGGGCCTCGGGCGAGACGTAGATCCTCCGGGGTCGGCTGCCCTTGCCCGAGGCTGGGCTCGGGCGAGGCGTGATCGCGTCCCTCGAATGGACCGATCCTTGACTTAGTCGCACCCATCAGGCCTTTGCAGCTTTGTGCTGATGGGGGTTGCCAGCTGAGATTTAGGAGTCTTGAGGGTACCCCTAATTATGGTCCCCGATAGTAGCCCCCGAGCCTCGAAGGGAGTGTTAATACTCGCTTAGAGGTTTTTGTCGCACTTTTTTGCAAGGGGACCAGCCTTTCTCGGTTGCGTTTTGTTCCGGTGGGTGCGCGCGAGCGCACCCGCCGGGATTAGCCCCCGAGGCCTCGGAGGAGTGGTTTGACTCCTTCGAGGTCTTAATGCCTCACGCAATGCTTTGGCTGGTCTGGTCGTTCCCTCATGCGAGCTGGCCATAGCCCGGGTGCACGGTCGGGTCCCAAGTTCTCGGGCTGGTATGTTGACGCTATCAACGGTTTGGCCGGAGCCGGGTTTGCGAGAGCAGCCCTCGAGCCTCTGCACAGGGCGAGAGGACGGTCAAGGACAGACTCGACTTTTTTACATACGCCCCTGCGTCGCCTTTCTGCAAGGAGGGGGAAAGCGCCATGTTGCCCTCGGAGGGCGCCGAACATGGTGTCTCCGGTGAGCTGCTGGAGGGTAATCCGAGTGGACGCTCGTGCCCCATTTGTTAGGGGTCGGCTAGAGGCCCAGAGGCGCGCTCCAAAAGTACCTGCGGGTGATCTGCCGGACCCGGTCCCCTTTCGACGGGGTTCGAGGGCTCGATGCCTCCCTCTGATGGGATTCCGTTACAAGATCGTTCCCGCTGGTCTCGGAAATGTCCTAGGGTACATCGAGAGCGAAGCCTGAGCCTTGGTTATGTATCGAACGTACCCAGGGTCATCCCTCGCTCTGTGTCTGAGGCGGCTGTGAACCCTTCGAGGGCCAGCCTACGAACCCCTGATCAGTAGTGGGCGCGGAGCCCGAGCGGCCTGAGGCGGCCGTTGAACCCTTCCGAGGGGCCGGCCTTCGAACCTCTGACCAGTAGTGGGCGCGGAACCCAAGCGCTCTGAGGCGGCTGTTGAACCCCTCCGAGGGGCCAGCCTTTGAACCTCTGATCAGTAGGGAGGCTCGGGGCCTGTTTCCTTCACGGAGAAGGATCCTTTTCGGGGTATCCCCCTTTCCCGGTCCCTGTTGTAAGAGAGAGAAAGAGGAAAAGGAAAAGGATACGAAATCGAATGACGTGGTGTACCTTTTTTGACGCGGTCATTATGGCGAAGGCGAAGCGTCGCTCGCTTCTCCTGCCAGAGGCACCGCCTGTCCCGCCGTGGAGTTAATGCGACGGGGCGAGTGGTTCGCGAGGTGGCCGTCGCGCGTGCGCGAGCCGTTCGAGGAACGGAACACGGGCGCGCCGTCTTCACGCCGTGAGAGAGGGTTCTCTCGCTGCCCCTGGATGGGACGTAAGCTTGGCTGACGACGTAACCGCTGCTCCTGCCCGCATGCCACCGCCATTACTGCCGGCCCATTTTTGGTTGTATTGACCGTCGCGCCTGGCTGGCACTGCTGGGTCATACGCAGGGTTGCCTCGAGTCACGGTACTGGTTCCGCAGTCGAGGAGGCGTGGTAGTGGTGCGAGTGGCGGTGCAGTTGCTTGCACGTAGCAACCGGCGCGCCGGTTGCATGACGCGTGGGTCTGGGCCTCCATGCTGGGTGCGTTGGAAGTCGAAGGGGTGCGCCCACTTGGCGCGGTTGCGTGCCGACTGCATGGCTATCCGCCCTTTCACCCGCTGGTCTGGGCGAAAGTGGAGGAATGCTTGTAACCACTGGGCGGTTGCATGCACCGCGCGCGGTGGTTTGGCTTCTTCTGCCCTGGGCCAGTTTGCATGACGCATGGGACCCAGCCCCCGCGCCGTAGGGGGAGGACCTTGGAGCGTGTTGGAGAAGACTCAGCCCACGACGGCTGGGGACGCAAGTAGGGAGAGTCGCCTTTAAAAGGAGGGTGACCCCCTTGAAAGGCGACCATGTCTTCGTGCTCCCTTATGCACCGTGTCTTTCCACCTTCCGAGCCCCCAGATGGGGGACACCCGCAATCCTTCCGCCTTGTCGTTGGATGAACGCAACTTCGTGGAAGTTGGTACCTTTCAGCCATCGTTCGGCTTCAAGGATTTTCATCATGCAGCCCGGCTGCACCCCCTCGCCGGCGGTCACCCAAGACGGTGACCTCTAGTTCGATGGCGGGGAAAAGCAAGCCGGGCTGCGGCCTCTGCCCCTCCTTCAGCTTCAAGGATTTTCATCATCAGTGCTGGGGAGGGGAGTGTGCCGAGTTGGGGTCAGTCCCTGCGCGGGCGGCGGCCCGCTTCTTCCCTCAGTGATCGGGGGGAAGGGCGTTCGCCGTTCGTGGCGCTGGCAGCTGCCGCGTGCCTGGCTCTCTGACCTGAGTGGCTTCAGAGCCGCTCCCGGCGCCGCCTTCCGCCACGGCAGCTGGAAGAGGTTCCTTCGCCGACGAGATAGCCGGTGCCGCCCATGGACTGACCTCCAACTCTACGGCCTTCTGCCCGTCCTTGTGTCTCGAGTGAGGGCATTGGCGAGGGCCTCATGGCAGCAGCATCCGCCCTGAGGTCATCGTTGTTGCTGTTCGCCCCCCCGGAGCAGAAGTCGTCGTCGTCGCTGCTGCTGGAGCGGGCGACGGCGAGCCGTTCGTCGGTCTTCTGCTGCTCCGCAGGTCCCCCCAATCGTGTGGGGTTGTTCGTACCTGCAGAGACGGAACCGGAGTTCCGTTTGTAATGGCACCTTGAATGTCGGTCTTTTGTTCATTGTGGCTGTCGGGGCCTGAACATGTATGTATTTTTGGCACGGAGCCGTGTTTTTTCCTCATTTCGAGCACTAAGACCCGTATGTCGGCTAACAGAACCGCTTCACCAAGCGTGAGTCACCCCGTGCAAAGGTGACGAGTGAGGTATCCGTATCCCGGAGGCGTAGGAGTCCCTCGGCTCGGTCGGCCTTGATGTCCGAGGCTTCTCTTGCTTAGTTAAAGGAACCCCTTGGCCGCTCTTCGATGAGCCGAAGCCGGGGGTAGCGGTGTCAGCTCAAACAGAGACAGAGTTGGCTCGAAAAGAAGACTTGGTCGGCCAGATCCTGGCCGGGTCGTCCACTGGCGGGACCGACGCCGGAGTTGAATTGCCGAGGCCACGGGCCGAGCGGATGTCCTCGGGGGACAGCTGGCTGAGGCTTCGGGGTGGCCGACCGAGCCGTCTGCTCGAGCCGGATTGCTGGAGAAGGCCCTGGCGGCGATGGCCTGGGCGTGGTGCTGATGTCGTCCTTCAGGGTGAATATCCTCTGACCGCGTCGCCGTCCGAGGCTAGGTCGGACCTCGCTGTTGGAACTCGCTCTCTGCAGCAAGAATGCCAACAAGGGTGAACGGTGGTGACAACAGGGTTACGTGCACGGGGGCAATAGCTCTGTTGATCTGGCCTCTCACGGGCACTGTGCGGGGGTATTTATAGGTATCTGAGTGCCCAGCGTCTTGTGTTAAGGACGCATGTGCCCTCAGACACCTATTTTATCCCCAGAATATTCCCATAAAGCAGGGTTACAGCCCGTAATTACAAGTACTCCTTTACAAGTCAGGCCTGTAATACAGAGGCGGCCACGCGGGGCCCGTTACAATGGGCCAGATCGCACGTGGGCCTTGGGACTGAACGAGGACGCGCCGTGGTAGGACGTCGCCGCAGGCCTTCGTCAAAGTGCCGAGTCTTGCGAAGGGTGTCCCTGCCCGCTTTGTCTCTGTCGGACCAGCGGCTGCAGCGAAGGCCTCGAGCGAAGGGTGGCGTCTTTGCCTTCGCCCCAACATTTGCCCTCCGAGGGACCAGTTCGACAAAGTCACCTGGTGCCGAAGACGTCGCTAGATGGCGGAGACGCTGCCCTCGCTCGAAGTGGTTCCGCGGGGGTTTTTGATGTGACCGTTGATGGACGGCGTACTGTTGGATTGCGGGTTTCCCGAAGCGTCGCGGCCTGTCGGATTGCGGGTTTCCCGAAGAGCCGCGCCCCGCCTATAAAAGGGGGGCGGGGGCGGCGCTTTTTGAACTCTGCCTTCCGCGCTCCGTAAAACCCTAGCCGCCCGCCGTCTTGCTGCTCCTTTTCCTCCGCTGCTCCCTTAGTTCGCCGGCGTTCTGGCTCGAGTGAAGCAGACCGCCCGCCGCCGACGACGGTACGTAGCAATGCCATCCTCTTCTTCCTCCGCCGACGCCGCATCGCCGGCCGCCGCCTCGTCTGAGGAGACGTTGAGTAACGTGGAGGTGGAGGAGTTGCGCGCCGGCGACTCTGTTGAATTTGGTGTGTCACGGATGACGTCAGCCCGCATTGAAGATATGCGGCGGTTGGGCTACTTTGGCGGCGGGGTCGCCCGTGCTCCGGGGACGGAGGAAGTCCCCGAGCCGGAGGGCGAGTTGGTTGTTTTCGAGGCGTTCTTCGTCGCCGGACTCCGCTTGCCGGCGCACCGTTTTGTCAGCGAAGTCCTGCGTAGATTCAGCGTTCAAATACATCAGCTGACACCGAACGCCATAGTGGCGCTGGCGAAGTATGTCTGGGCGACGACTTCGTACGGCGGACAACCGTCGGTTGAAGTTTTTGCGAAGAATTATTGTTTGCATTGGCAGAAAAGGATGGTTGAGGACGGAGTTGCCCAGTTCGGGTCATGTACATTCACGCCGAAGACCGGCAAGACCACAATGCCAGTAGTGGAGTTGGTCCCGTGCGCCCGCAACAAGTGGGGCAATTGGAATGAATTTTGGTTTTATGTTGCTGAGGCTACTGTCGAAGGCCATGAAGGGCTCCCCGTGTCCTTAATGTGCTCTCACTATTACTCTGCGTATCCACCTTATGAAGTAGCAGAAGAGGATGCAGACGAAGGGGCCCTTCGGTGCGCCGCCGGTCAGAGCAGCGGTCGAGATTTAGTTGAAGAGTTCGTGGCGTACGGGGTCTGGCCCTTGGCGCACGGCTGGGCGCTGGGCGAAGTATGCCCTCGCCAGATGCCCTTTCACGGAGGAAGGGTGGTGCGAAGTCCTGCCTTCGCGCTGAATTTGCGAAACCGTGACCCGGCCGCCTTTGTGCGTGATGCGGAGGGCTTGGCGGTGCGGCTCGTGGGGCGTTACGTGCCGAGGACGGAAGGCCAGCGCAGCTTTGACATCCGCGGGTCAAATGAACGTTTGAACAGGGTCTTCGAATTAAGCAACTGCCGTACGACGGTTACCCTGGTCAAGACGAAGCGGACCGCCGTGGGAAGAAGCCGGCGGTGGAGACTGGAGGCGACCCTGCGCTGGTGGCCGCCGCCTCCTCGAAAAAGAGAAAATTAGGTACTGCGATGGGAAGACTTGGGGTGTCTGATAGTTTCGCTAGAGATTTAATGAGGACGTGTGCGGCCCCGGGGGAGAGGATGTCTTCGCCCGAGCTCCGGGAGTCTTCGGCTCGGATGCTGAGGGTTACCGGGGGTTGTTGGCCTAAAAACATTCCTATCCCCTGCGCGGCTGAGGAGGACTGTTTTACATCTCGTATGGTTCATCGGTGGAAAGTTTTTCCTTATGGGCGAAATATCGGTCATGTTGTGTGGGCAGTGATGGACAAGGATCGCCAAGGCGCGGCGCGAAAACGCCAGGCGACTGTGAGGGTTCACGAAGCCCGGCCGAAAAGGCAGCGGGGAACGGCGAAGGCTGAGGCCTCTGGCGGAGGCAAGCCGCCGCTGCCGACGAAGGTGGGCGCCTCCGCGCCTGGCAAGGCGCCGGAGACGACGGTGGGCGCCGGAGGCCCCAAGCTGTCGAAGGTGGTGCCGTCTGCCAGCGGGGTGGCGGAGGCTGCGAAGGCGGCCCGATCGCTACCGCTGCCTGGCAAGCGCGTTGCCGACTTCGGCACCGAGATTGACGTGGACGACTATCTTGGGGGTAAGTATATATGAATATATATGCCTCTTTTTTTTTAATTGTTGACGCGTTGCAGGGTCGGACGAGGGCCCGCTTGCTCTAGTTGTGCCTGGCGCGGCGATCGCGACGGCTGCGCCAGCGCCGAAAGCGGGGGGAGAGACCCTTGGCGCTGGAGGCGAGGTGTCTGCCCTCGCGCTGGTCAGAGACGAGGCGGGCGTGGCGACCCGTCGGCTGAAGGGAGCGACGGAGGCGCTGAGTCGAGCGACGGAGGCGCTGAGTCAGGTCCGCCGAGCTATACTTTTTTTTTTACGCAACGACCTTACGTGTGTTCTGCAGGTGGCTGACTTCACCAGCCGCACTGCGTCGGGGGCCCTTACGGCAGCGTTGTCTGCCGAGGTCGAGAGACTTCGGACGCAACATGCGGACGCTGTCCGTGAGAAGTCGGCCTCCGACAGCAAGTGCCGCAAACTGGCGGAGAAGGTGGCCGTCCTTGAGAAGGAGAAGGCTGACCTCCGGCGCCAGCTGGCGGGGGAGAGGAGGGAGGCCAACGAAGCCATCGCCAAAGAGCAGGCTGCGCAGGCGGAGGCCAGGCTGGCGCGGGCGGAAGGCAATATCGCCAAGGAGCTCGCCGGAGAGCTGCAGCGGCGGCTTACTGCCCAGGAGAGCCGCGCGGAGGGGGCCGAGGCCGCGATGCGAGCGGAGGCCGAACGGACGCGCACGCAGCTCATGACTTCATATCGCGAGCTGGGTGTGCGGACGGGTGACTTCGAGGTGCCGGAGCGAGAAGCCGGGCTTCGCTGTCTGGAATGGGTGCAGGAGGAACTGCAGGAGCTCCCCATTGTCTTGGCGGGGTTGATGGCGTTCACCTCCCTGGTCACCTGCGAGGCAGCGATGAACGCGCTCTCTCGCGAAGGCTGCCGGCACTTTGAGGCCTTCGACCAGGTGGATGAGGATTTTGGGCGTGATATCTTTGAGGTCGAAGACCCCGTGGTGAAGGAATCCGCCGGGGCCCTCTATGACCGGATGTGGGGTTCATACGGTCGTGAGGTGGTCCGGGCGCGGGTCGAGGCTGCGAGGGCTCAGGTAACGCTGTCGTTTGCCCGGCGTGTGCTGGATGCGGTCTGTGCGTGTGTTTGCTGAGTTTTTGTGCGTTTTGTTTTAGGCGGAGCGCGGCGAGCGGGTGGACGACTTCGGGGCGCTGAACAGCGAGCTGCCTGAGCCGGAGACGACCCCTGCGGAGGCCGCGACTGGAGTCGCCCCGGGACCTACCCCGGAGACTGCAGAAGATGCACCGGGCGCTCCTGCATCTGCCGCGGTCGGCGAAGACCTTCCCCCAAAGGTGGCCGAAGGCGCGCCAGATGCCCCCGCGGCTGCTGTGCCGAGCGCTGAGGATCCAGCAGAGGCAGCGGCGGAGGCTCCCGCAGCGGCCGGGCCTTCGCAGGTGGCGTAGGTGGTGTTTAGGGTTGAGGGATTTTTGGATGTTGTACTGAATTTTGGTTGCTGCGCAGGTTCAAGATTTTGGGCCTGCGCACGCAACCGCTACCACTGAGTTTTTGGCGGCTTCGACCGCGGAAGATGGAAATGAATGTGGTGGGTCTGTTTCTGAGTTTTTTGATGTTACTGACTCTGGGAGCTCGATTGAGTGGACTGAGGAGTCGTCGGAGGAGGACTTGGATTATTTTGCGGCCTTGGACGTGGCTGCGGCGGAGGCTGCACCACATGCTGCGGACGCGCCAGGCGTGCCCGGTCCTAGCACCGGGCACCGACGACGAAGGGCGGTTGCAAAGCGTAGGATTAGTGCGGAGGAAGGGGCTCGGCTTCGCGTTAGTAGGGCTGGCCGGCAGGAGCTGCTGTCTTTGCCGGCCGCCTCGGGTGTAGGGGAAGGGGAGCTGCGAAGCCTTTTTGCGGGTGAGGAGCTTAGGATAATGTTATTTAATTATAGAGAGATGGGGATTATTCCTAAGGTTGAGCCGATGTAGGGCGTGGTGCCCTCGCTTGTGTATGTGTAAAGGCTTGTAAAATGGAGTTGTGTGCCCTCGCGTGCCTGTGCCTGCGAGGGCGCTGTGTACTTTGTCTGGTGTGATTGATTGATTGGTCTTGCTGTTGTTTCTGCTTTTTGTTATACTGTGCTGGCTGCGCCCTTAGGCGGTTCCTGCGATAGACTTCGGATTTTTGCGCGTTTGTGCTTGGTCCGGCTGCACCTTTTAGGCGACTTCTGCGCGGATAGTCTTCGTGATAGACTTCGTTTTTTGCGCACTTGTTGTGCTAAGTCCGGCTGCACCCTTAGGCGACTTCTGCGCGGGTAGTCTTCGCGATAGACTTCGGATTTTGCGCACTTGTTGTGCTAAGTCCGGCTGCACCCTTAGGCGACTTCTGCGCGGATAGTCTTCGCGATAGACTTCGTTTTTGCGCACTTGTTGTGCTAAGTCCGGCTGCACCCTTAGGCGACTTCTGCGCGGATAGTCTTTGCGATAGACTTCGTTTTTGCGCACTTGTTGTGCTAAGTCCGGCTGCACCCTTAGGCGACTTCTGCGCGGATAGTCTTCGCGATAGACTTCGTTTTTGCGCACTTGTTGTGCTAAGTCCGGCTGCACCCTTAGGCGACTTCTGCGCGGATAGTCTTCGCGATAGACTTCGTTTTTGCGCACTTGTTGTGCTAAGTCCGGCTGCACCCTTAGGCGACTTCTGCGCGGATTGGTCGCACGCGAGGGTGGCTAGCGCTTAGCCTCGCGGTGACTTCGAATTGGTCGAATGCCGAAGACCGTTGTTGCGGTCTTTTTTCGACACATGCTTTTGTGGGGGATTTTTTCTCACATATATTACATGGCTCCGCCTCGTTAAAAACCTCACCCCCCGGGAGGAAAAGAGTGCGGGCCGGTACAAGATTGTTTGCGGCGAATTACAAGGGCGAAATCGGCCCTAAATGGGTCAAACAAAGAATTTGCGAAGGTTGTCGACGTTCCAGGAGTGCTCTAGGTCCTCGCCGTTTGGCGTTGTGAGCCTGTAAGCACTGGGGGAAGCTTTTGACTTGACTATGAAGGGGCCCTCCCACCTGGGCTCCAATTTGCCCTTGGACTCCGTCCGAGCTGTTCGGATGAGTACGAGGTCCCCCTCGCTGAACTCCCTCGGGATGACTGCACGGTCGCGCCATGCTTTGGTCTGGGCCTGATATTTGTTCAGGGCCTGTAAGGCGAAGACCCGGTCTCCGTCAATGAGATCTTTTGAAGTTGGCTCATCCACGTCGGGGACGGCTGACGGAACTGTACGTGGGGACCCATGCTTTATTTCTTGCGGGGTCATTGCCTCCGATCCGTATAGAAGGCGGAAAGGAGTGAACCCGGTTGCTCTGCACTCGGTTGTGTTGAGCGCCCAGACTGCCTCTGGTAATAAATCGGTCCACCTGCCTTTTCTTTCATCGAGGAGCATCTTTTTGACAGCTGTGAATATTTTCCCATTGGCGCGCTCCACGACCCCGTTGGACTGCGGATGATAGACTGAAGCGAAGGCAAGCTTGGTGCCGATGGAGAAACAAAAGTCCTTGAAATCTTGGCTGTCGAACTGCTTGCCGTTGTCGACTGTTAGCTCGGACGGTACTCCGAAGCGGCAAACGATGTTCTGCCAGAAGAATTTTTGGGCAGTCTTTGATGTGATTGTGGAAACAGCCCTCGCTTCAATCCATTTGGTGAAGTATTCGACAGCTACGAAGGCGAACTTAAGGTTCCCCTGAGCGGTGGGCAGGGGCCCGACGATGTCCAGGCCCCAGCGCTGGAGAGGCCATGTATGGGCAATCAGCTTTGTATATTGCGAGGGGTTGCCTGACCGAGGGGAGAACTTCTGGCAGGCTTCGCAGGACTTCGCGACTCGATTTGCGGCGCAGATCATTGCGGGCCAGTAAAACCCTTGACGGATCACCTTGGCAGCCAGGGCCCTCGGCCCTGCGTGCGAGCCGCACGTGCCGCTGTGGACTTCGCGTAGGATCTGCATGCCTTCGGTCTCGGTGACGCATTTGAGCATTGGCTGACTGACCCCTTTCTTGTACAGTTGGCCTTCGATCAGAGCGAAGTCCCGGCTTCGATGTCTGAGGCGCTTTGCCTCACTGACGTCGGCTGGATGATAGTATCCCTGTAGGAACAGGGTTATTGGTGCCCTCCAGTCTTCTGTCATGATTAGGTTGACTGTACGGTGGCCTTCGCTATCATTAGTGATCTGGAGCCCTTCGGGGCTCCGGACAGCTGGAGTGCCGATGGTGTGGAAAAACACGTCGGAGGGCAGGGGCTCGCCCCTGGCGGCGGCCTTGGCTAAGGCATCGGCCTCCTCGTTCTTGGCCCTATCAACATGCTGTAGGGTGAATCCCTTGAACTGTCTCTCGAGACTTCGGATAGCCGCGAGGTAGTGCATGAGCGCGGGGTCTTTTGCTGCATAGTCTTTCTCGACCTGACCGGCAACTATCTTGGAGTCTGTTTTGATGATACATGTGGTGACTCCGAGGGCCCTTAGTTTGCGGAGACCGAGGATGACTGCTTCATACTCTGCTATGTTGTTTGTACATTTGTCAGATTCCAGAGCAAAGCTGAGGCGTGCTGCGTATCTGTGTTTGACTCCGGCTGGTGAGGTTACGACTGCAGCGACGCCTGCCCCCGCATGACACCATGCACCGTCGCAATGGATAGTCCAGACCTTTTCTGTGGATGGGTCCGGCTGCGTTATTGGCCCTGTCCAGTCGACGACGAAGTCTGCCAGGACTTACGACTTGATAGCTGTCCTGGGCTCGAAGCTGATGTGGTAGCCGGAGAGTTCGGCTGCCCACTTGGCAATCCTCACTGATGCCTCCGGGTTCCTGAATAATTCGCCGAGCCCCCTGTCTGAGGTGACTCGGACCTTAAATGCTTCAAAATAATGGCGCAACTTGCGCGAGGACATGACAACTGTGTAGGCAATCTTCTCCAGCTCTGTCATGTTGCATTTGGACGGTGTCAGGACTTCGCTGACAAAATAGACAGGGCACTGCTTGACTGCGCCCTCGACTGTCTGCTCCTGTACCAGTGCCGCGCTGACCGCGTGCGGCGAAGCCGCGACATAGAGCAATAAGGGGAGCGAGGAGTCTGGGCTTGTGAGGATGGCCAGCTCCGCCAGGTACTGTTTTAATGAGGCGAAGGCCGCTGCTTGCTCCGGTCCCCAGGCGAAGTCTTTCGCGCCGCGGAGTGTTTTGAGGAATGGAAGACTTCGCTCGGCGGACCTGGAGATGAATCTGTTGAGAGCGGCCATCCTGCCTGTCAGGCGCTGGACGTCCCTGGCCGACTGCGGAGGCGACATATCGACGATGGCCTGGATCTTGGTTGGGTTGGCCTCGATGCCCCGGCGGGACACCAGGTAGCCCAATATCTTGCCCTGGCGAACACCGAAAACACACTTTTCCGGGTTTAGGCGGAGTCGTGCATCTCGCATGTTCGCGAATGTTTCTGCCAGGTCGGCGAGATGGTCCTCCTTATTTTTGCTGGCGACGACGATGTCGTCCACATATGTGAATATATTTCTGCCGACCTGCCCCTCGAGCACTGTTTTGGTGAGTCTGGAGAAGGTGGATCCGACATTCTTGAGACCCTCCGGCATTCTGACAAAGCAATAGGTGCCGAAGGGTGTTATAAAGCTGGTGCTGGCTTTGTCTTCCTCCTTCATGTATATCTGGTGATAGCCGGAGAAGCAGTCGAGGAGGGACATGACCTCGCATCCGGCCGCGCTATCGACTATTTTGTCGATCCGCGGCAACGGGAAATTGTCCTTTGGGCAGGACTTATTGAGATTGGTGAAGTCTATGCACATGCGCCATTTTCCGCTTTTTTTCTGCACCATCACAACATTGGAGAGCCACGTGGGGTAAGCCACTGGCTCGATGAATTTAGCCTCCAGGAGGCGATGCACCTCCGCCTTGGCGGCCTCTGTCTTCTCGTCTGACATTTTGCGAAGCTTCTGCTTTTTGGGTCGCACCGAAGGGTCAATCCCCAAGCTGTGCTCAATTATGGCTCGGCTGACTCCGACCAGATCGAGGGCAGACCAGGCGAAGACATCTTTATTCTTGGCCAGGCAGCAGAGAAGTCTCTCTTCTTCGAGTGAGGTGAGGTCTTCGCTGATAGTTACTGTCTGCTTGGGCGTGGCCTGATCGAGGGGGACGGTCTTGGTCCCATCTTGGCACTGCAACTGTGCCTTGTCGTGCTGCTTGTCGGTTGGGCTGGCCGGCGCAGGGACCTCGCGCTGGGTCGTGAGACAGTGTACGTTTCTCTGACCGGGCACGAAGTCTCGCTCAATGTTGCGCGCCGTCTGCTGGTTGCCGTAGACTGTGATGGCGCCTAGCGGGCCTGGTATCTTCATACATAGGTACAACCCGTGGATGGCGGCTTCGAACTTGTTGATGGAGCCCCGGCCCATGATGGCGTTGTATGGATATACCATGTCGACAATGTCAAAGGTTACTTGCTCACTTCGGGCATTGGGCGCTACACCGAAGGAGAGGGGCAACTCTATCTTGCCAACTGGGAAGGTGCCCTTGCCGCCGAAACCATACAACGGGTTGTCCGAAGGCTTCAGCAAGCTGTGGCTTATACCCATGCGGTCGAAGGCGTGGAGGAAGATGATGTCCGCCTGACTGCCGTTGTCGACTAGGACTTTGTGTAAGTCCCAGCCTGCCACGCTGCAATTGATGACCATAGCGTCGATGTGGGGGGCGCTGCGCAGGTCGACGTCTCGTGCGTCGAAGGTTAGCGGTATGTGGGACCACTTCGTCTGCACGACTGGGCCAGTGACGGCGACATGGTTGATGCTGCGGTAGTGGTCCCGCTTCTGCCGCTTGGTGTCGAAGTCAGTGCTAGACCCCCCTATTATCATGTGAATGACTCCGCGATATGGTTGATCGGCGAAGTCTTCCTGCTTTGGGGCATGGGGGTTGTTCTGATGTTGCTGGTGTGGTGGTGGGGGTGGAGGAGGTACGATTTGTACTTCCTGATGGTGTTGGTAAGCGTGGTGCGGTGGATGCGGAGCGGGAGCGTGAATATATGGTGGAGGGGGTGGCTGGTAATTATGCGCGACAATTCTGGGGTTGTCGGCTGGCTGCGCCCGCGCCATTCTGTCTCTGGTGGCCTTCGTCTCGGGGCAGTCTTTGGTCTGGTGGGCGCAGTCTTCGCCGTGGAAAAGGCAATAGAATCGGCGCGGCGGCTGTTGCGCCCGCCCTCGACCCCTGCCGCGAGTTCCGTTTCCGCGGCCCTGAGGGGGATATTCCTGGCGGCGAGGGGGATCAGCAGCAGGCTGTTGGTTGACGATGTTGTGCACTTGCTGTTGACTGCGGCCATCTCGACCGGAGTCTGGTTGCGGAGTCCTCGTCCAGGTGCGGCTGGACTGCGGGGCATCTTTGGGCTTCCGCTGTAACTCAACCTTGCGCTGGTGGAGCTCTTCGGATTTGGCATATTTTTCGAAGAGCTGATATAGCTCCTGCAGGCTCTTTGGTGGATCTCTGATACAATGGCTGTAGAGGACGCCAGCCCGAAGGCCATTGATGGCGTAGTGGATAGCGATCTGATCGTCGACAGAGGGCAGCTGTGACTTGAGTGTTAAGAACTTGCGGTAATACTCACGCAGAGTCTCTTTTTCCAGTTGTTTGCAAAGTGAGAGCTCGGCCAAAGCGTCGGTGTCTGGACGGTAGCCTTGGAAGTTGAGGAGGAACTTGTCCCTGAGACTTCTCCACGAATCGATGGACAGCGGAGGCAATCTGGTGAACCAGGTGAGTGCTGGGCCCTCTAGTGCGATGATGAAAGACTTCGCCATTGTGGCGTCGTCTCCTCCGGCTGATGCAACGGCGACCTGATAACTCATGATGTACTGCGCCGGGTCGGTGCTGCCGTTGTACTTGGGGTATGCCCCCGCTCGAAAGTTAGCCGGCCAAGGCGTCACTTGTAGGTGTGGCGCCAGGGGACTTCGCTCGTCGAGGTAGTTGACCCCTTGGAATGGCGCGCCGTGCTGGGAGACGTAGTCATGCTGGGGGAAACGCGGGATCTCCGGCTGCGCCCGGTGTTGCAGGGGTGGGCCATGCTGCCGGCCGAGGTGGCCTTCGCGCGTGTCCTCCGGTTGTGTGCGCTGTTGGAGGGGTGGCTCTTGCTGTAGACCGAGGTGGCCTTCACGCTGCATCAGCGCGATCTCGCGCTCGAGGTCTTGGGCTTTCTGCTCCTCGTCGCGTATCATTTGCCGCACTTTGGCTAGTGCGGACACACGCTGGCGCTTGGCCTCGAGTATCTCTTTCTGCCTCTGGAGATTGCGGTTCCTGAGGCGCAGGGCGCGCAGCTGCAGCTGTTCTTCTGTTGAGACGCCGAGGACCTCGCCGTCCTCGGTGAGGTCCGCGCCCTCCAGTGGGGCGAAGCCTGGGGGCGGCTGTGACTGTCCTTCGGTTCCGCAGGTGCGGAAGGTGTCGTCTTCGCCGGTGTGGGGAACATTGTCTTCAGTGGGCTCTTGGTGGGTGGATTGGGTGAGGACGAGGGCCTTGCCCTTTCTTGCGGCCAGCAGTGCTGCCTTCGCAGCCTCGTCAGCCTTGGGGTTAGCTCTCTTGGGTGCCATCGCGGGTGGTTTTGTCGTAGCACGAACGGTGGGCGCCAAATGTTGGAACACGCTCTCTGCAGCAAGAATGCCAACAAGGGTGAACGGTGGTGACAACAGGGTTACGTGCACGGGGGCAATAGCTCTGTTGATCTGGCCTCTCACGGGCACTGTGCGGGGGTATTTATAGGTATCTGAGTGCCCAGCGTCTTGTGTTAAGGACGCATGTGCCCTCAGACACCTATTTTATCCCCAGAATATTCCCATAAAGCAGGGTTACAGACCGTAATTACAAGTACTCCTTTACAAGTCAGGCCCGTAATACAGAGGCGGCCACGCGGGGCCCGTTACAATGGGCCAGATCGCACGTGGGCCTTGGGACTGAACGAGGACGCGCCGTGGTAGGACGTCGCCGCAGGCCTTCGTCAAAGTGCCGAGTCTTGCGAAGGGTGTCCCTGCCCGCTTTGTCTCTGTCGGACCAGCGGCTGCAGCGAAGGCCTCGAGCGAAGGGTGGCGTCTTTGCCTTCGCCCCAACACTCGCCGAAGGTGTAGTTGACGCCGAGGGTGCTGCTGCTCCCTTCAATTGTCAAGATCAGATTATCTTGCAGTGTGTGTTTTCTGCGGCCGCCGAGGCCCAAACACACCATCGTCGTGTTGTAAAGCTGCGTTTCTTTTCCCCTTGTTTCGAGTATCTAGACTTGTTTGTCGGTAACAGAATTGTTTGTGCGAGCGAGAGTTGCTTTTCACGGGGGGCGATGAGTGAGGTATCCATATCCCAGAGGCGTAGGAATCCCTCTGCTCGGTCGGCCTTGCCGCTTACGCGCACTCTTACTCGTCCATAGGGTTCTGTCACCGACGCAGTCGAGAAGGCCCGAAAAATCGTTTCGGCAGAGGAGCTTTCGAGCGTGAAGACTTGTTCGGTCCGCGGAATCACCTATCCGAGCGCGAGTTACTTATCGCAAAAGGTGATGAGTGAGGTATCCGTATCCCGGAGGCGTAGGAGTCCCTCGGCTCTGTCAGCCTTGGATGCTTACGTGTACTCTGTCGTTTTCAGGATCCACTTTCGAAGTAGTCGAGAAGCACGAAAGACATTATGGCAGAAAAGATCTTTTTTTTAGGAAAATTTCGACGCAGAGGGGGTTCCCCCCTTTTAGCCCCCGAGGGAGGGTCGGGCTTTGCCGAGGCAAGGCTGACCCTTCCTTGATGACTAAACTTTGCGTGGGAATGAGGCATACGAACAACTTGAAAGCATCTTAAGGGTAGAAGCGACGTAGCTGTTGGATGTTCCAAGTGTTGCTGTAGACCTCGCCTTGACTGTTGGCCAGCTTGTACGTTCCGGGCTTCAGAACTTTGGCGATGACGAACGGCCCTTCCCAGGGAGGCGTGAGCTTGTGCCGCCCTCGGGCGTCTTGTCGTAGCCGAAGCACCAGGTCGCCCACCTGGAGGTCTCGGGACCGAACCCCTCGGGCGTGGTAGCGTCGCAGGGACTGCTGGTACCGCGCCGAGTGTAGTAAGGCCATGTCCCGAGCCTCTTCCAGCTGGTCCAGTGAGTCTTCTCGATTAGCTTGATTGCTTTGGTCGGCGTAGGCCCTCGTCCTCGGGGAACCGTATTCTAGGTCTGTGGGCAAGATGGCCTCGGCCCCATAGACTAGAAAGAACGACGTGAAGCCCATGGCTCGGCTCGGCGTTGTCCTCAGAGTCCAGACCACCGAGGGGAGTTCCTTCATCCATCGCTTGCCGAACTTGTTGAGGTCGTTGTAGATCCGAGGCTTGAGTCCTTGTAGAATCATGCCATTGGCACGCTCTACTTGCCCATTCGTCATGGGGTGAGCCACGGCGGCCCAGTCCACCCGGATGTGGTGATCCTCGCAGAAGTCCAGGAACTTTCTGTCGGTGAACTGGGTGCCATTGTCGGTGATGATGGAGTTCGGGACCCCAAAGCGATGGATGATGTTGGTGAAGAACGCCACCGCCTGTTCGGACCTGATGCTGTTTAGGGGTCGGACCTCGATCCACTTGGAGAATTTGTCGATGGCGACCAACAGGTGCGTGTAGCCCCCGGGTGCCTTCTGCAAGGGGCCGACGAGGTCCAGACCCCACACAACAAAAGGCCAGGTGATGGGTATCGTCTGCAGGGCCTGAGCGGGCAGGTGGGTCTGCCTTGCGTAGAACTGACACCCTTCGCAGGTGCGGACAATTCTAGTGGCGTCGGCCACCACCGTCGGCCAGTAGAAACCTTGTCGGAAGGCGTTTCCAACAAGGGCTCGAGGTGCTGCGTGATGGCCGCAAGCCCCCGAGTGTATCTCTTGTAGGAGCTCCTGGCCTTCGGCGATGGAAATGCATCGCTGGAGGATGCCTGAGGGGCTGCGGTGGTAGAGTTCCTTCCCGTCCCCCAGCAAGACAAACAACTTGGCGCGCCGCGCCAACCGCCGAGCTTCGGCTCGGTCGAGGGGTAGCTCTCCTCGGTGGAGATATTGCAGGTACGGGGTCTGCCAGTTTCGATTAGGCGTGACACCGCTCCGCTCCTCCTCGATGCGCAGTGCCTCACCCTCGGGGGCCGAGGGTACCTCGAGCCGAGCCGAGGGTGCCTCAGGCTGGGCCGAGGCCTTCTCGGGCTCGGGCGTGTCGTCGGTCTTGACGGAGGGTTGATGCAGGTCTCGGGAGAAGACGTCCGGGGGAACCGTTGTTCGCCCCAAGGCTATTTTAGCCAGCTCGTCCACGGTCTCATTGTAGTGTCGGGCGATGTGGTTGAGCTCGAGCCCGTAGAACTTGTCTTCCAGGCGCCGAACCTCATCGCAGTAGGCTTCCATCTTCGGGTCGCGCCAGTGGGAGTTCTTCATGACTTGGTCGATGACGAGCTGCGAGTCACCGCGAGCGTCGAGGCGTCGGACCCCTAGCTCGATGGCGATGCGCAACCCGTTTACCAGAGCCTCGTACTCAGCCACATTGTTGGACGCCGGGAAATGGAGGCGTAGCACGTAGCGTAGGTGCTTTCCGAGGGGCGAGATGAAGAGCAGGCCTGCGCCTGCTCCTGTCTTCATCAGCGACCCATCGAAGAACATGGTCCAGAGTTCCGGTTGGATCGGAGCTGTTGGGAGCTGGGTGTCGACCCATTCAGCCACGAAGTCCGCCAAGACCTGGGACTTGATGGCCTTCCGAGGGGCGAACGAGATCGTTTCGCCCATGATTTCCACCGCCCACTTTGCAATTCTACCCGAGGCCTCTCGGCACAGGATGATCTCCCCCAGGGGGAAGGATGACACCACAGTTACCAGATGAGACTCGAAGTAGTGTCGCAACTGCCGCCGCGTCACGATCACCGCGTATAGCAGCTTCTGAATTTGTGGGTAGCGGATCTTGGTCTCGGACAGTACCTCGCTGATGAAGTAGACTGGCCTCTGGACGGGCAATGCATGCCCCTCTTCTCATCTCTCAACCACAATCACGGTTCTAACCACCTGAGTGGTCGCGGCAACGTAGATCAAGAGGGCTTCTTCGGCAGCGGGGGGCACCAAGATGGGCGCGTTTGTAAGGAGCGCCTTCAGGTTCCCGAGGGCTTCCTCGGCCTCAGGGGTCCAAGTGAAGCACTCGGCCTTCCTTAAGAGGCGGTACAGAGGCAGGCCTCTTTCGCCGAGGCGCGAGATGAAGCGGCTCAGAGCCGCAAGGCATCCCATGACTCTCTGTACGCCTTTCAAGTCCTTGATGGGCCCCATGCTGGTGAAGGCTACAATCTTCTCCGGGTTGGCCTCGATGCCCCGCTCGGAGACGATGAATCCCAAGAGCATGCCTCGGGGAACCCCGAAGACACACTTTTCGGGATTGAGCTTCACGCCTTTCGCCTTGAGACATCGGAATGTCACTTCAAGGTCGGAAAGGAGGTCGGAGGCTTTCCTCGTCTTGACTACGATGTCATCGACGTAGGCCTTGACCGTCCGGCCAATGTGTTCGCCGAACACGTGGTTCATGCACCGTTGGTACGTTGCACCCGCATTCCTCAAGCCGAACGGCATGGTAACGTAGCAGTACATGCCGAAGGGTGTGATGAAAGAAGTCGCGAGCTGGTCGGACTCTTTCATCCTGATTTGGTGATACCCCGAGTAGGCATCGAGGAAAGACAGGGTTTTGCACCCAGCAGTGGAATCCACGATTTGATCGATGCGAGGCAGAGGGTAGAGAACTTTCGGACATGCTTTGTTTAGACCAGTGTAGTCTACACACATCCACCATTTCCCTCCTTTCTTTCTCACAAGCACGGGGTTGGCAAGCCATTCGGGATGGAATACCTCTTTGATGAACCCTGCCGCCATTAGCTTGTGGATCTCCTCGCCTATGGCTCTGCGCTTTTCTTCGTCGAATCGGCGCAGAGGTTGCTTCACAGGTCGGGCTCCAGCTCGGATATCCAGCGAGTGCTCGGCGACATCCCTCGGTATGTCGGGCATGTCCGAGGGACTCCACGTGAAAACATCGGCGTTTGCGCGGAGAAAGTCGACGAGCACTGCTTTCTATTTGGGATCGAGCTTGGAGCCGATCCGGATCTGCTTGGAGGCGTCGCTGCTGGGGTCGAGGGCGACAGATTTAACCGTCTCCGCTGGCTCAAAGTTGCCGGTGTGGCGCTTCACGTCTGGCACCTCCTTAGAGAGGCTCTCCAGGTCGGCGATGAGGGCCTCGGATTCGGCGAGGGCCTCGGCGTACTCCACGCACTCCACGTCGCATTCGAACGCGTGTCGGTACGTAGGGCCGACGGTGATGACCCCGTTGGGGCCCGACATCTTGAGCTTGAGGTAGGTGTAGTTGGGGACGGCCATGAACTTCGTGTAGCATGGCCTCCCCAGTACTGCGTGGTAGGTTCCTCGGAACCCGACCACCTCGAACGTGAGGGTCTCCCATCGGAAGTTGGAGGGTGTCCCAAAGCAGACGGGAAGATCGAGTTGTCCGAGGGGCTGGACGCGCTTCCCGGGGATGATCCCGTGGAAAGGCGCAGCGCCTGCCCGGACCAAGGATAGATCAACACGCAGGAGCCCGAGGGTCTCGGCGTAGATGATGTTCAGGCTGCTGCCTCCGTCCATGAGGACCTTAGTGAGCCTGACGTCACCGATGACGGGGTCGATAACGAGCGGGTATTTTCCCGGGCTCGGCATGCGATCGGGGTGGTCGGCTTGGTCGAAGGTGGTGGGCTTGTCGGACCAGTCTAGGTACACTGGCGCCGCCACCTTTACCGAACAGACCTCCCGACGCTCTTGCTTGCGGTGCCAAGCCGAGGCGTTCGCCACTTGCCCACCGTAGATCATGAAGCAGTCGCGAACCTCGGAGAACTCTCCTATCTGGTGATCTTCCTTCTTATCGTCGTCGTGAGCCCTGCCACCCTCCGCGGGTGGCCCGGCCTTGTGAAAGTGGCGCCAAAGCATGGCGCACTCCTCAAGGGTGTGTTTAACGGGCCCTGATGATAGGGGCACAACTCCTTGAGCATCTTGTCGAAGAGGTTGGCACCTCCAGGGGGTTTCCGAGGGTTCTTGTACTCGGCGGCGGCGACAAGGTCCGCGTCGGCGGCGTCGCGTTTCGCTTGCGACTTCTTCTTGCCTTTCTTCTTGGCGCCGCACTGAGTTGACGCCTCGGGGACATCTTCCGGTGGGTGGCCCTGGGGCTGCTTGTCCTTCCAGAAGATGGCCTCAACCTCCTCCTGGCCAGAGGCGAACTTGGTGGCGATGTCAATCAGCTCGCTCGCCCTGGTGGGGGTCTTGCGACCCAGCTTGCTCACCAGGTCGCGGCAGGTAGTGCCGGCGAGGAACGCGCCGATGACATCTGAATCGGTGATGTTGGGCAGCTCGGTGCGCTACTTCGAGAATCGTCGGATGTAGTCCCGGAGATACTCTCTCGGCTGCTGTCGGCAGCTTCGGAGATCCCAGGAGTTCCCAGGGCGCACGTACGTGCCCTGGAAATTGCCGGCGAAGGCTTGGACCAGGTCGTCCCAGTTGGAGATCTGCCCCGGAGGCAGGTGCTCCAACCAGGCGCGAGCGGTGTCGGAGAGGAACAGGGGGAGGTTGCGGATGATGAGGTTGTCATCGTCCGTTCCACCCAGTTGGCAGGCCAACCGGTAGTCCGCGAGCCACAGTTCCGGTCTCGTCTCCCCCAAGTATTTTGTGATAGTAGTCGGGGTTCAGAACCGGGTCGGGAACGGCGCCCGTCGTATGGCGCGGCTGAAAGCCTGCGGACCGGGTGGTTCGGGCGAGGGACTCCGATCCTCCCCGCTGTCGTAGCGTCCCCCACGCCTGGGGTGGTAGCCTCGGCGCACCCTCTCGTCGAGGTGGGCCCGACGGTTGCGGTGATGGTGCTCGTGGCCGAGGCGACCCGGGGCCGTAGGCGCTGTGTTGCGCGTGCGCCCGATGTGGACCGAGGCTTCCCGCATGAATCGGGAAGTCGCGGCGCGATGTTCCGAGGGGTACCCCTGCCTTCGGGAGGCGGAGCTTTCGGCCCGTCGGACCGCGGTGTCCTCCAAGAGATTCTTGAGCTCTCCCTGGATACGCCGCCCCTCGGTGGTTGATGGCTCCGGCATCGCGCGGAGAAGCATTGCCGCTGCAGCCAGGTTCTGGCCGACTCCACTGGAAGTCGGTGGCGGCCTTACCCTGACATCGTCGGCGATGCGGTGCTGGATACCCTGGGGTAGGTGACGCACTCCTCCGGCCGGAGGCTGGCCCGCCCATTCCTGCCCGGTGTCCTGGCGGATTGGCTCAAGTGTTCCTGCCCCCTCGTCGAGCCTGGCCTGCATCTCGCGGATTTGCTCGAGCTGTGGGTCATGACCCCCCGCCGGGATGGGGACCACAGCTAGCTCCCGTAGGATGTCAACGCGAGGCACAGGCCTAGGGAGATCACCGTTCTCCGGCATACCATGATGGTTGCCTTCGTTGGGACCCCCTAGATCGACGTGGAAACATTCACAACTTGGGCCACAGTCCTCGTCGCCGAGGCTGCGGCTACCGTCAGAACAGTCGGAAAGGCAGTAGTCGCATGCGGTCATGAAGTCCCGCATGGCACTGGCGTTACCAAGTCCGGAGAAATCCCAACAGAAGTCGGGCTCGTCATCTTTCTCGGACCCCGAGGGTCCGTAGGTCGAGACGTCCGTCAGCCGGTCCCAGGGTGACCGCATACGATACCCCAGAGGGTTTGGACTTGCCTCTACGAGAGCGTCCACCAAAGCGAAGTCGCTTGGCGGGTCGAGGCTGAATCCAAAAGGCGTGAGATGGGAATCGGTTGGTACCTCTTGGTCGACGGGCGGTGACGAAGTCACGTCAGGGACTGACTGTACCGTCGTCTCAGGTACGAGGGTGACGCCCAGCAAGTACTTCGCGAGCGTGTTGGCGTCGTCCGTTTGCTTGGGGTTGGCGTGTTGCGGGGAGACGACGCTCGTCTTCGTCTCAGGCGCGAGGTTGATGCCCGACGTGCCCCCCGTTGGGGCGTCGGCGCCGTCGACTCGCTCGACAGCCGACGAGGTGCCGCCTCCTGCTTGGCCTTGGTCGCCTCGCCTCCTCCTCCGTCGGCGGGGGAGGGGACGGGGTGAGCTCGAATGTTGTTCTTCCACCACGCGGGGAAGACGTCGTCGATTCCGCCGCCGGCGGGCGGGCTGTCGGCCGCCATTGTCGCTGTCGCACGGCGGGGGAAGGAGTATCATGTCGTAGCTGCCGTCGAGAGACATGAACTCAAGACTCCCGAAACGGAGCACCGTCCCGGGCTGGAAAGGTTGCTGGAGACTGCCCATCTGGAGCTTGACGGGAAGCTGTTCGTCAACACGCAGCAGGCCCCTACCTGGCGCGCCAACTGTCGGCGTTTCGAACCCGGGGGGTCCCTAGACCGACGAGTAAATTATCGCCGCGTGCCCCAACCCAGATGGGTCGGCGCGAGACGGAGCGCGAAGGGGGGAAGGAGCCGGAGGGAGACGGGCGTGAGAGGTGGAATCCCGCGGCCTTTGTGTTTGTCCCGCGCCCTGGTTGGGTGCGCTTGCAGTAGGGGGTTACAAGCGTCCACGCGGGAGGGAGCGAGCGGCCTCACGCGAGCGCCGTCCCGTCCTTCTCCGCGCGGCCAACCCTCTGTAAGAGGGCCCTGGTCCTTCCTTTTATAGGCGTAAGGAGAGGATCCAGGTGTACAATGGGGGGTGTAGCAGTGTGCTAACGTGTCTAGCGGAGGAGATCTAGCGCCCTAAGTACATGCCATCGTGGCAGCCGGAGAGGTTTTGGCACCCGGTTCGTGTGGTGTCGTGGCCGTCGGAGGAGCGCTGGAGCCCGGCGGAAGGACAACTGTCGGGGCTGTCGAGTCCTTGCTGACGTCCTCTTGCTTCCGTAAGGGGGCTGAGAGCCGCCATCGTCATAGAGCGTGCGGGGCGCCATCATTACTTGTCTGGCGGAGCGAGCCAGATGGGACGCCGGTCTTGTTCCCCGTAGCCTGAGTCAGCTTGGGGCAGGGTAATGATGGCGCCTCCTGTTGACGTGGTCGGTCCGTGCCCTAGTTTGGGCGAGGTGGAGGCTCCTCCGAGGTCGGGGTCGAGTCCGAGCCCCCGGGTCGGACGAGGCGGAGACCGTCGGCTGATGCCAGGGCTGAGTCCGAGCCCTGGGCTCGGGCGAAGCGGAGTTCGTCGTCCTTCGGGGCTGAGCCCGAGTCCGAGCCCTGGGGTCGGGCGAAGCGGAGTTCGTCGTCTTCCAGGGCTGAGCCCGAGTCTGAGCCCTGGGGTCGGGCGGAGCGGAGTTCGTCGTCTTCCGGGGCTGAGCCCGAGTTCGAGCCCTGGGGTCGGGCGAAGCCGAGTTCGTCGTCTTCCGGGGCTGAGCCCGAGTCCGAGCCCTGGGGTCGGGCGGAGCGGAGTTCGTCGTCTTCCGGGGCTGAGCCCAAGTCCGAGCCCTAGGGTCGGGCGAAGCGGAGTTCGTCGTCTTCCGGGGCTGAGCCCGAGTCCGAGCCCTGGGGTCGGGCGAAGCGGAGTTTCCCATGGCGCCTAGGGCCAGACTTGGCTGCTGTCAGCCTCACTCTGTCGAGTGGCTCAGCAGTCGGTACGGCGCAGGCAGCGCTGTCCTCTTGTCAGACCGGTCAGTGGAGCGGCGAAGTGACTGCGGTCACTTCGGCTCTGTCGACTGGAGGGCGTGCGTCAGGATAAAGGTGTCAGGCCACCTTTGCATTAAATGCCCCTGCGATTTGGTTGGTTGGCGTGGCGATTTGGCCTAGGTTGCTTCTTGGCCGAAGGTGTGTCCGCTGCTGGAGGGGGGCCTCGGGCGAGACGTAGATCCTCCGGGGTCGGCTGCCCTTGCCCGAGGCTGGGCTCGGGCGAGGCGTGATCACGTCCCTCGAATGGACCGATCCTTGACTTAGTCGCACCCATCAGGCCTTTGCAGCTTTGTGCTGATGGGGGTTACCAGCTGAGATTTATGAGTCTTGAGGGTACCCCTAATTATGGTCCCCGACAAAAGCCAACCAAGCAAACAAGAGCACAAGGAAATACAAATGATACTCTCACAAGTCAATGCGCTAGAGTTGATTTTGAGACTTTGAGCGGATCGATCTCTTGAATTATGTCTTTAGAGTGGTGTCTATTGCTCTTGTATTGAATGAGAAGGAGTGAATGCTTGGATCGTTGGAGTGGAGGTGGTTATGGGGTATTTATAGCCCCCAACCACCAATTCAACCGTTGGGGAAGGCTGCTGTGGATGGGCGCACCGGACAGTCCGGTGCGCCACCGGACACTGTTAGCTGCGCCAGCCACGTCACCCAACAGTTAGGGTTCTGACGGTTTCGACCGTTGGAGCTTTGACTTCTAGTCGCACCGGACAGTCCGGTGCCACACCGGACAGGTACTGTGCACTGTCCGGTGCACCTCTGGTGGCTGCTCTGACTTCTGCACGCACTGTTCTTCACTGTTCATGTTGCAGGCGACCGTTGGAGCCGACCGTTGCGCTGGCTAGCCGTTGCTCCGCTGGTGCACCGGACAGTCCAGTGGCACACCGGACATTTCAGTGAATTATAGCAGAGCGGCTCTTCTGAAACCCGAAGGTGGCAAGTTTGAAGTCGTACGACCATGGGCACCGAACACTGTCCGGTGGCACACCGGACAGTCCGGTGCGCCAGACCAGGGTTCTCTTCGATTTCTTTTGTCCCTTTCTTTTGAACCATAACTTGATCTTTTTATTGGTTTGTGTTGAACCTTTAGCACCTGTAGAATATATAATCTAGAGCAAACTAGTTAGTCTAATTATTTGTGTTGGGCATTCAACCACCAAAATTATTTATAGAAAAAGGTTAAACCCTATTTCCCTTTCACCTCACTTCTAACAAATAAGGGTTAACATAAAGTAAGCGATATAACAACGGTCTAACTAATCTAAGCACTTCGTAAAGCACCAACATTGATCACTAAGTTATTATCTTAGCACTTGGGTGTTTAGCAGTGTTTCTCAACTTTGACACATCTAAAATGGTCGGTTGGGGTGATATATATTGCCCCCTATGTCTAAACTAGCCATTAGAACTATGTTGGTTTTCTGCAAGGGCATTAGATACTCTGGAGGGTGTACCGGGCACGCCCATGAGTGTTCACACGTACTAGCCATTGGATTAGCCGTTGTCGATCATTGAGCTTGGGGTATTTAATGTGGTATCCGGTGTGACAGCAGAGATGTCACACATGTTGTAACTCTAGACATGTTGCTTTGCAACACTCTTAGTACCATGTCCTTTACGGTGCCGGGTGGCACACCAAATATGTCCAACACATTGTAGACCTCCGCAAACATGTTGTAGACCTCTCTGGGTGTCATATCTGGTGTGGTTTGTGTGGTGCACACCCACGTATCTAGTGTACTCTAATTTCTAGTCCTTTCTTCAGTACTGACATTGCTCTTATCTATTGGATTATCAGGTGCTACACTAGGCACGTTTAATGTTTTCTTCTTTCTTTTGTGTTTCTTTGTTCGGTCTTCTTCTTTCTTATATCTTGGACTCTTGCATGATCTTGATAGATCTTCAATGAGTCTTCCAATGTCTTGTTTTGAGGTGTTGATCTCCGTAATTGTCGTGTTTTCTTCTTCCAAGTCCACATCACTTACTTTAAACTATAACCATAAACACTAGTAAACACTATTAGTCCAAATAATTATGTTGATCATCAAACACCAAAAAAATCTATAATCAAATGGGCCTCAATCCATTTTACGTATAGACTTGTGTGGGTAATTTATATTCAAAATTAGGAAAAAAATTGCTGCAGCCCGGTCGCAAACCAAGATATTTACAGCCCCTCACAAAAAGGAGGAAGACCCCACCTACAGGTCCACCAGGTAACGTTTTTATTGTGTTATTGACCTGCGGGTGGGGTTTATCCTTTTTTTTGTGAGGGTCTGCAAACATCCTGGTTTGCAGCCGGGCTACAGCAAATTTTTCCCCAAAATTAGGGGACTACTTTAAGTATTATTCACAATAGCAATGTTGAATACTTTTTTAATAAATTACCATAAATCTAATGGCTGATGTCGGTAATAATGAATAAATCCTACAAAATTGTGATATCTTGGCCCCTGATATGGTGATTTCCTGGCCCAAAATTTAATAGAATTAATAGAGTATCCATACCAACAAGTTGTATCTTCTTTTTCGGAAGCCTATCTCGAAAGAACCTACAAGTTAAGCGTGTTTGGCTTGAAGCAATTTGGGATGAGTGACCGACCGGGAAGTTTTCTCAGGTGCGCATGAGTGAGGACAAAGTGCGCACAAAAGACTCGTGTTGGTCCGTGGAGATAATATATGATCCTAGCGAGCTGCCAGGAGTAAGTACCGCCAGTCCAGGGATTGGACCGGGTGTTAGAATATATGATCCTTGCCAGGAGTAAGTACTGCCGGTCTAGAGATTAGAATAGGTGTTACAAAAAATAAACGCTAGATATTTATGACCAATTGTAATAATTTCTAAAGTTCATGTTTTTCCCTAGTGCGTCTGGTAAAAATGAAGTTGGTGGCTTTATTGAGATATGTAATTGGTAACATCAAGATAAGATACCCTCTTAGTCTTTGTGTCATATCAGTCTTGATGACTCTGTTTGGATGTAGCTTACAATATTAGAACTGGCTGTATTTTTATTCATTTTTGAACTAAAATTAATTCAGTGCTTAAACTATTTGTAAAGAAACATTTAGATCCATTACTGCCCTTACATATTATAAATGAACTATATTTTTCTCGATAGTGCAAGTAGAGTTCCTGATTAGACCAGCACCAACCTGATGGGATTTTCGCCCACCTTTGCGCAGAGACAATGGGAGGCGCACGCAGCCTAAAGAAGACCATGAACTCACTATCGAGTTGGGCGGGGCCCAGGCGCAATGGACACTAATGTTTTGTTTAGAATCAATCATGATATAGATGCTGTTTCGAGTGAAGAGCCCTCAAGTGACCCATTAATTACGCCCGCCCGGCCTGATGCTCCCACGATCTCTTGCTCCGATGGTCAATGCCTACCAAGGGACAGCATCTCTTGAGAGCTGTGTGTGCCGGTTGCCTTGTAATTTTCCGGTCATTGACCTTGGCACCTGCTTCGCCCATGATCTATTGCTGTTGTCACATGGACAGCCCGACCGTAGTTTTTTTTTTGTTTTGTTTTTGTTTTTCTATTTGGAAGACCTTGAAGGCCAAGGCTTGAACTAAACACATGCATGCGCGTGCATGGACAAAGTGTCTCTGTGTCTCTGCCTGCCACCGTGGAATCTTCAGAATGAAGTGTGAGAAAATAGTTCACGCACACGTACCCGTCCGTGTATGCTGCTGCAACTTGTCCATGTTTTCAGTAATAATCAATATACAATAATAACATATATATACCACGAATTTCTAAATGGCCGACGTAAAAGCTAGCATATGTCGTCACAAAAGGAGAGAAAAAAAAGAGAGCATGTGTACCATAGTTGCACATGACTAATAAAAAGTTAGCTTTGAGCATTGGTGGCCGGAAGAAAAAAAAACAGATTCGAGCACAGGCGGTGACTAAAAAGTTACACATATATGTTGATAATATGAGGCCTATATATATATAGCTATTGTATTCACCAGGAATCATGGTGCCGTTTAGTTCACATATTTGTAACGTAATTGGTAACGGATAACGTTAAATCATGTTTGTTTTAGTCCAACCGTAATCAGATATCACACTAAAATTTGATACCAGCCTAATCAAATTTGTTACGGCCAGTAATCGAGCGTAAATCATTATTATTACCATTTGCGTTACATTTCTTGAACCAAACAGTAGCATGCATATGTTTTTTTTATAATATAGATTTTTTTTGAAAAATATGTACGTTCTCGTAGATACTACTACTTGTGTCAAAGCGTGGTACTGGGGAGAGTCTGTGTGGTTGTCCTAAGGACACCCCAATAATGGTTAATTTTTTTGTAATAAGGACAGCAAATAAATAAAAATGTTGATGTGACATTACAATTAATGAGAGATAATGAAATTGATTTTTTTTATAAGAAAAGTATGTATGTTTATAGAGAAACCAGCAAAAAAAGACAGTGATAGGTTATGATATCAGAGATAAGGTAGTTGACTGAATAAAAAAAGCAAGAAAATTAAGAAACCATCCATTGAGATTAAATAAAATATCTATATATGTGTAGCATCTATAATAACTGGGGGGTATATATAGAAACTATATCACGATCTATATGCTTTTATTTAAATCCCAAGTCCCAATACCTTGTAAGCAATGTAAATGAGATCATGGGCGGCGCGTTATTCGTATTCTTCCCGGTTGCCATCACCCCTTTGTCAATGGTTTTCCGATACCGGAGCCGCGCGCATCCGTCATGTCATGTGGCAGCAGATGCATGAGAGCAGAGCAGCAAGCAAAAACTATTGGGAAAAAACAAACAAACAAATGGTTCTGCGCAACACGCTGAGATATTTGACCAAGCTAGCTAGGGGCTTCCCGTGTAGCTTCAGGAGGCAAAATCAGGCCCGCGCTCAGGCTCGACCAGCCGAGAAAGAAGATTTGACCAAGCTAACATCTGTACTATTTCATCCATCTCTCTCGAAACGACGAATTGCTACTGCAACGTTTCTAGAACGGCTCCGCGGTTTTATGGCTCGAGCCGAAAGCCCAGCCGAAACTATGCTAAGAAACTGCACATGGGGGAATTCTGCAGTTGCGGCCCACCACGACACGACACGACAGGTCATCCTAGCTTCAGCAGCCGTTGGATTGGATGTAATGTAACGCGGCTTAGATTTCGGAATGTCGACAAAAGCTGGGTGTGTATTGCAAATGCATGCACGGAATGGAATAAAGCTGAAAAGAAAGAAGCTATATGCGTGCTGCGCAAAAGGAAATATGGAAATGCCGCTGGTGCTCATCCGGTCCGGGGCCCCTTTTCCTCCCCTCCGATCTCCTTTTTTTTTTTTTTTTTGCCCCCGCTGCTTCAAGAGACTTTAGATCAGAATGAATGCCCGCTGGATGCTGGGGGCTTTGGGAAAGCCGAGTCGCATTTGGTGCCGCCGTGGCGGGGCTCTGAGGTCGGGTCGGGACGAGCACGAGCCGGCCGGGGGACGAAGAAGGGGCCATGCATGCCGGCGTGTGGCGTGGGAGGTGGCCACCGGAGCCAGGGAGGTCGCCGGCGTAGGAGCCTGAGGCACACGACAGAATAGAAACGAAACGGTACTGAGATCTCTCTGTGTGTGTGTGAGTGTGACCAGTGACGATGGCTGCCGTTAATAATTTCTATTCAACTCTACGACAAGATACAAAAAAAAAATTAATATACGATTTTCTAAAGGACTTAACCAAAACGACGGATCAAGTCTTCATCGTTTTGGCAATTAAATTTCGTAAAGTTGGATCGTGTTTTTCGTATAGAAGTATATATATATATATATATATATATATATATATATATATATATATATATATATATATATATATATATATATATATATATTAGCCCTGGCTTCCAATAACTAAAGGAAGCCCAGGCCAGACAGTGCAATCCGGTCGAGCCGGATCAGGTTCAGACGTTTATAAAAGAAAATTCGTAGTGCTAGAGATCAGTTTTTCACGCCCATCTCGATTCATTAGCGACGGCGGTTGCCCGATAGTGCGCGCGGCGGTGGCCGCGGCTCCCCAACCTCGACATGCGGTGGCGGCGGTTCCTAGGCCGGCGGTGGCGGCCCCTGATCCAGAGGGTAAGCGGCGGCAGCGCCCTTGTGCGGTGGCGGCGGTTCCCAGGGCGGTGGTGGCGGCCCCCGATCCAGAGGGCTAGCGGCGGCAGCGCCCTTGTGCGGTGGCGGCGGTTCCCAGGCCGGTGGCCGCAACTCCATTACCTCGACGCGCGGTGGCGGAGGTTCCTCGATCCGCAGCGGGGCCCTTGTGCGGGCAAGCGACGGTGTCCCAGAAGCTCCGAGGAGGCGGTAGTTCCAAGGCCGGCGAGCAAGCGACGCCCGTCGACGTGCGAGTAGCGACGGCGACGCATGAGACGCGATGTTCGAGCGAGCGACGTCATGGAAGGCGCGAGATGCGCGCAGCGATGATCATGCGTGACATCCTTCGATCCGGCGTAGTTTTCTTTTCAATTATTGTGTTTTATGCCTACCACATGTACTATTTACGATAAAAACTGTACGAGTTTATGCTTGAACACGGAGTTCGTATATCAGTTTACTGCATGCACATTGGAAAGGCAATTTCTTATTTTATGTTGTTCGTAATTTGCGCGCATGCAATGGAAACTCTCACGATTTTGCCATAATTTTTGGATCTGTATAAAAATAGAAACCGCATGCATGTGGCTACCATGTTTTTAGGATTTGTCATAAAAATAGGATCGTAATAACAACCTATTAGAGCCATCAACCTCTTATTGACTCGGTATTTACGCTTATAATTGAGGGATTTTATGCTCAAAACTTAAGGTTTTTACGCTTCACCCAGATATGCGTCCACCAGTGAACAACATGCCAGTTTTTTTTACGCAGTGTAAGGAATTGCATAAATATCTACACCGTGTCGTATAATTTGTTTCAATATACATCATAAACTAGTTCTAATGCGTTTAGCTGCATGACTATTGGAGGGATCCTATATTTATGAAGGAAATAAAACATTAAATGCGATTTTTTGTTTCTATGCATGCAATTCATTTCCTTTTATTGCATATTCTTTCTATCATAAATTCGTGTGCATGCAGCTGATAACAGATTTTTACGCAGTATACCCAATTGCATAATTATCTACACAGTGTAGTATATTTAGTATCATTATATATCATAAAATAATAATTACGAGTCTAGCTGTATTGCTGTTGCAGCGATCCTAAATTTATAGAGGAAATAAAGCATTTAAAATAGAAACTGTCACACATATCTTTCCTAAATTTACTCGCATGCAAGGGAACGTGTTTGACTCATGCATGCATTTCGCCATAATTTTTGGATCTGTATAACCGTATGCATGCGGCTGCCATGTTTTTCGGATCTGCCATAACAATAGGATCGTAATAACAACCTACTAGAGCTATTAACCTCTCACATTGACTCGGTATATACGATTATAATTGAGGGATTTTATGCTCAAAACTTAAGGTTATTACGCTCCAACCCAGAGGTGCGTCCACCAATGAACAACATGCCAGATTTTTTACGCAGTGTAACGAATTGCATAAATACCTACACCATGTAGTATAATTTGTATCAGTATATATCATAAACTAGATTTAGGGGGTGTTTGGTTCTGTGGACTAAAGTTTAGCCCGGGTCACATCAAGCGTTTGACTTTTAAATAGGAGTATGAAATATAGACCCAACCAACTGTACTAGATTCGTCTCACTTTTTAATCTTCGGCTGAGAAATTAGTTTTATAATCCGACTACATTTAATACCCCGAACGGAGGTTCAAACATTCGATGTGATAGGGGCTAAATTTTAGCAGGGGCAAACCAAACAACCCCTTAATGTGTTTAGCTACATGACTGTTGGAGGGATCTTATATTTATGAAGGAAATAAAACATTAAATACGATTTTTTGTTTCTATACGTGTAATTCATTTTCTTTCATTGCACATTATTTTCATCATAAATTCATGTGCATGCAGCTGGTAACAGATTTTTACGCAGTATATCGAATTGCATAATTATTTACATAGTGTAGCATATTTAGTCTCAGTATATATCATAAAATGGTCCTTACGCGTCTAGCTGCATGACTGTTGCAGCGATCTTAAATTTATGGAGGAAATAAAGGATTTAAAAATAGAAACTGCCGCACATATCTTTCCTAAATTTATGCGCATGCATTGGATCGTGTTTGACTCATGCATGTATTCCTTTTTTTTGCTAACAGACGTGGGGCAGGTGGCGTACCTGACAACCTGGTTGGGCGCGCTGGTTAAACCAGTTTACAGGGGTGGTCGGCCTGAGCTTCCTTTAACTATTGGAAGCCCAGCGCTCCCGTTATATCTTCCCTATATATATACTCCCTCCGGTGCAGTAAAAGAAGTCATCCTGCGCGTGACCGAGCGTGCACAAAAAGAAGTCATAGCGCGCGTGGGTCTGTGATTTAGACGTTGTTGCCCCTAGTAATTGCACAAAAAAAGATGCATTTAAGAGGAATCGAACTTGAGACCTCCAGTCTAGAATGCCTTGGACAAAAAAAGAAGCCTGATTGTTTTAGTGACGTTAATGCACCCATATCCCTATTTAAAAGGGGCAAACAGGGAAAACTCTATGATAATTAATTACTCCTTGGTATGCACAATCATATCTTAAACGATTACCTTTACTGTACTGGAGGGAGTATATTCGAATGTGGACGCCGTCCTTTCTTCGGCAGCACCGCCACCACCGTTCACTGCACCCGGCCCATCTCTGACTGGTCTGGGAGCTGATCGACATCGACCTGCATGCTCCTTCCCTACCCCACGCTGGCACGCAGCGCAGCGCTGAGGCCGGACCGGATCGGATCAGGAATCCGATGCGTGCGGTGCGGTGTCGGCAGCTGCGGCAAATTACTAGTGTGGAGCAGCCACTCCGCCGCCGCTCCATCAGAGGAGCAGTACCGGCGGTCGCTGCTCGTAGCAGCGGCGGCGGCAGAGCATCATGCATGGAGATGCATGCGTGCACAGTGCTGAAGCAGATGCGCAGACGCACGCCATCCCGATGCCTCGCGTTGCCGCGGCCGACATGCCACGCGCGCGCATACATTGTGGAGTTCCGAGTTCGGGCGCTGTTCTCGGATGCATGGATCGCGGGACTGGACCGACGCCGACCGATCATGCATGGTTCATATGGATGGCGATGGAGACACAACACATGGATCGGCAGGCGCGGCGGGCGAGCAGCTGAGGGTATATCCCTGTGATCTTCTTGGACTTGGGAGTGACAGCCAGACAAGACACGTACGTGTACTTTGCTTAAGATCTCGAGGGCTCATTCATCTCGCCAACCACCATGGGTTCGGATGGAATCTTATTAGAGCCTACTACTCCACCAGTAGAGGTAGACGGCGACCGGCTGACACCGGGGCGGGACTCCGACACGGCCGGGAGGGAGGATGAGAATGAGATCTTGTTTGCCATAAATGACAATACACTAACGATCACTACTGCTCGTAGCAGTAGCATCAATCAAGCTAGATAGACCGTGGCCTGACGGAGCATTGAATCATGGACGGTCAAGAGCAGACACGTCGCGCGCCATTTATATTCTCGGGGGTGGCGTGTTTGGCAGCGCCATTACTACTGTGCTGTAGTACCGTAGAATAGATTGCACAAGAGTCGGGCAGCTGGGGGCTGTGTAGATTTCCACGACGGATTCGATCTCAATTCTCACCGATGAGTCGCATCACACCCGTACGTACGTACGTACTACAGTCTACAGCTGCCGACTCAACCATGACCAGGATCCATGGCATTTAACGCCAGCGCCATCAGTCGGGGTCACGCTACTAGACTAGCGGTGCTGTGCTGTGCTGTGCATGGATCGGCAGACCCTGCGGAGAGTCCCCGACTGATGGATATGTATGGACAGACGAGCAACGGGCGTGCGTGTGGTCTGGGTGGTGCTAGTCTTCTTTCTCCCCTCTCTTTACTCCCGACTTCAAAGTCCATGGCGAGCACGTGCACGAGAGCACGCCGCCTGCTTTTCGCTGTGAAACCCGTGACCTTGCTCTTGGCTTTGGCTTTACCTCTTTTTTTTCTGTCTAGTATAGTGCAACGCGATCGCCTTTGCGTCGCGGTTCAGGGTTCACTAAGCCGCTTCCCTTTTGTGTCTGTGTTTTTTTCTAAAGTTTTACTAGCAGCTGCTCTGCTACTCCTCTCCCGTCTTCCACCCACCACGGGCCGGTCAAAAAGAGCACGGGTAGGGTAGTAATTAATCATCACTCATCAGATCTGGGGTCCGTCCCCGCGTCCTCAGAGCTGTTTTTTTTGCCTGAAAAGGGATCATGCTAGGAATTAATATGCCGTTTGGTTTACAGAATGAGCCACTGCATCATATTCTGCTCCTAAAATTTTTATATGATTTGTGGAATTGAATGATTTGATCTATCATTACCTCATTCGATTATCTCACAAATTTTGATAAATGGACTCGTGGTGCACTATTTTATTTTAGATAAAGTGATTACTCAAATCAAACGCCCTTTAAGATCGCCATCTCCTTCCTTGGTATGATGAAGAGTAAAAGTGGCCCTGTTTCTTATCATCATGTATCTGTTTTTCACTCTCTCCACTTCATCAGATGACACATGCAATTCGGTCCTCCTGAGCTAAAATACCAAAAAGAAGAAGAATACGAGAAAAAGACGAGGAGAACAAAGCGGGGGTAGTAAGCTACGGAGTGAATAAATTGCTGGAGAGGAGAGGGACAGATGGTAGTGGGAGTGGGAGCAGTACAAGGGATCCAATACAAGACCGGAAGAAAAAAAAAAAGAGACCCGAAAAGTGTCGCATTGCACGCTTTGCCACTACCGGATCCGCGCTCACACCTTGTGTCTTTCCCACTCCCATAACCCATGATTCTACCCCCTTTATCAACAAAGGGGAGAAAAAAACGGGTAAAAAGGAGCAAGCCCGTGAAAGAGGCAGGCGATGTATGTTTATTTCCTCCCCTCCCCTCTCTCTATATATATCCTCTCCTTCGTTTCCTCGAACAAAAGTGATTTTCAGATTCGATCCCTCCCGCACGACACAACGGGCGGAACCAAAAGGCCAGAACAGACTGAACCTTTTTTTCTCTCCTTTTATATATATGTGAATAAGGGCCTGTTTGAGAGAGATTTGCTTCAAAAACTTCAGCTTTGGTTTTCCAGTTTCACTATAAAACAACTCCAGCAAATTGTTAAAGTGAGTTCCAGTAGTGTTTGGTTTGTATATGAGCTTCAACTTTTATAGTACAATTGATTTGTGTGGGTTTCCTTGATTACCCTTGATGATTAGTGGGTTGTCGCCAGAGAGAACGGAAGTTGTATGTTGCGTAACCAGTGGCATGGTGGGTAATTTTCGTACAGCTTCATGAGGAGATATAAAAACAGTGTTTTTGAAGCATCCTCTAAGTAGCTTCATGAATTTCATGAAACGGGCCTCTAGTTTCGGTTTTTTTTAAAACTAAAGCTCGTGAAGCTGAACCTGTTTGGGTTGAAGAAGTTAGAACGAAATTGAAATTCTTGAAACGAAGCTCTCCCAAACAGGGCCTAAATAAAGATAAGAAAAAGAAGCAGCAAAAGAAAGGAAAAAAAAAAGGTTTACCGTCAACGAGGAAAGAATTGAAAGACACTGCGTGCGCCGTGTGTGTGTGTGACTCTTTATCCGGATTAGAAGCCCACTAGGCCACTAGCAGGCCTCCGGCGTTCGTGCTCCTCTCCCCGGCCGGAGTGGAGCCGTGACTCTCGCATCGCAGCAGGTCGTCGCACGTGCGTGATGCGTACGCGTGGGCGTGGATGAAGCCGCGCTAAGCTAAGCAGAGAGCTGCTTTTACCTTATCTCCCGACAGGTCATAAGCCACCGTGCTGCTGCTTTTGCGCAAGTGGTTCGTTGTTGATCTCGTTCGGATCCGATGCGAATCATTGCTTGCTTGCTTGCTTGGGGTGGAGCGATCGGCAACAGGTCGGTCGATGATGGAGCGTGACGAGCGCACGGTGACTAGCTGAAACTAGCTTCACTATACCGACCCACCACTAGTTTTAAAAAAACGGTCGACCTGTGGTTTAGAAGCCGGTTTAAAGGAGCAAGTGGTATGGTTGTACGGGCGCGGGGGGGTCAAAGGCAGGCACCGCGCGTGTTCTTCCATCGAACGTTACTTAGCTACTACGATCATGGTAGTAGTGATTAGGCCCGCAATGGTGGTGGGGACAAGTTGGCCCTCGGCTCTTTGGACTGTGGCTGCCTGCAGTGCGGCGGATGGATTCATGGATCCATCTTGTGAAAGCATGCATCATCGGAGACGAGGCCCCCTAATAATAATAATAATAACAACAACTGATGACGAGTGGCACAGGTCGAGGGCATGCGTGTTGTCAAAGCCACAGGAGGACTCTGCAAAAGGGTGCAGTGCAGGGCGCGCGTTTACTCTGCTCGGAGGCTCGGAGCTTCGTCCAGGCCAGGACGCTGTGGGACGACCGGCCAGGCCAGCACAGGACCACGCCATGCACGCTCTCTGCTGCTGCTGCTAGAGCTACAGTTATGACCGTACGTACCGCAACGCAGCACAGGCAGCCGCGTCTGAATCGTCGGGGGAGGGGCCTGCGTAATCGGCTTTATTATCCAGTGCTTGCTTGCTTGCTTGGAGACGATGGAAGAGGATGCATGCAGCGCGACGACATGCGCAGTGCAAGTAATGGAGTTTAATGCAAATCTCGTCTCGTGGTGGCCGGCCGGTGGGGCTTTTTAATCATCCAATGGCTTGGCTGCTCTCGAGATGTAGTAGTACTGCTAATCATCCAAGTTTCCTTTTATTTTGAAAAAATAAAAAATTTATTTAAGAAGATAAATAATAGACGAGTTACTTCTAGTACTGCCACCATGCACAGCAGCTGCTGCCTATAGCATTATAGCTCACAGCGTGCAATGCAAGGCCTCTGCATTGTTGGCTGTTGCCTTGGATTCGGGTTCCGGCAGGCAGGCAGGCAGGCCGACCAACCAACTCCGACCACCACATGCGTGGGGTGGGGTTGGACCGGCCGCGAACTCTCGCCGGTGGCTCCGGTGTGGCGCGCGCGCGCGCGGCGGTGGATTAGAGCGCACGGAACCGGCCGGTCGATGATGGGTAGTGAGGGCAGATCAGCTGCCTCTTTTAGCGTTTTGTGCATGCATGCCCCCGACGAGATCCCAATCATCCGTGCCGCCTGCGATCTAGTACTAGCTAGCTAGCTAGGGTTCCGGTTGGTGCTACTACGCAAGCTGCTCTCCGATTGCGGACAAGAGAATCGCTGGCATGCATGCACTGGCACTGGCACTGCACGCACACCCGCCCGCCGCGGCTTCGTCATTTGCCCTGGACTTGGAATTGTGCTGTGTCACGGGTAGGAAACTGGAAGCCGGGTTAATTAGGGTGGCGTGGTGCTTATTCTCTATCTATGCAGTGCAGCTAGCTAATATAACGATCCAATCCGGGGTGAAACGAACGTCGACTTTGCCCTAACGATCGACCTGATTTTGCCTAGCCTGCTGGAGGATTCAACTCGATCGGTGTGGTGTATGCAATTACGCACACGTACTGCTGCCCTACCGCCGGGAAGCAAAAAATTAAAGCCGCCTGCGCTGTCACAGATCTTAATTTCAATTCTACAACAACAATAAGAAGAGGAAAACAAGCAGAAATGGCCTTCTCGTCTCTGCGGCCGCATGCATGCTGGGGCATCGCATGTGGTGTGAGGCGGGAGGACACACGCACACGCCGCAGCGGCTAGCTAGCTAGCATCAAGTCCAAAAGTGGCGCCGAGGGTTGGTTGGGGGCGGTTTGTGCCACCTAACAGACAGGGTAGCCTAGCTAGTGGCCGGTGGTGACAGGGAGAGCAGATTGTTGTTGTTGTTGTTAGTGAGTGAGTGAGTCCTAGCTATATGGCAAAGGCTGTACGTTGTTGTTCATCAGGATGGGCCCCAAATGCAATTATGCAACTGATGAGAGTAGAACACAACACGCACAGAGAGAAGAACACTCAAGTCAAGGGGCGCGCATGTACCCCTGTTGCTGTCCAGTTAATCATCGTCCTTGCTAATCTCAGCCAAAAGCAAGCCGGCCGGCAGGCAGCTGTACGTGGAGGGGAAAGAAGACCGCAACTGAAGGAAAGGGGAGCCGGCCGGTGCCCCGGTCCACATGCAACATGCATCCATGATCCCATGAACCAAACGCCGTCGCTAGCTGCTGCCCGGCCGGCCGGGCCACCGGCATGCCTGCCTGCCACCTTTGCTTGTTAGTAAATGTTAACGACTCTACACATGTGCTTGCATTGCTTGCTTACAAGTGCGTGGCTTCGCGTTTCAGGGAAGAGATCGAGGGAACGCGCGCGCGCGCGCACACACACACAGAGATTGGAGTTAAATCATTAATCATGCTTGCACGGCCGGCCGTCCAAAAAGGCCGCGGCGGCCTCACCTCTGCATGCATGCAAGCTTGCTTGCTTGCAGTGGCAGCTGCAGCTGGCCTGATGGACGGATGGGTGGATCCTTCACACTACTGTCTCATTGAGTGGAACGGAGCGAGACGAAATGATGGCGCCCCTCTCACATGCGCTGCAACTGTCATTTGTGTCAAGATCCACAGTTAATACCACTATTGTTGCCTGCTGCCCAGTGCTGTGCTGCTGCTGCTGCTGCTGGGGCCTTGGGGAGCCAGGGCAGATGGATGGATGGATGGATGATGATGACTGTGGTGTGGACTACTGTGTGACTGTGGTGTGGCCGGCGGTGGCGTTTGTCGCTGCCCTGGATTTGATTGGTGCAGCAGGGCAAACAACAGCAGTCCATAGTGCCATACTGCCATGTAGGACTAGCGGGCATCTTCACTGCTATAGTGTCACGTTGATCGGCTCAGCCCACCAGTCACCAGAGCTACCTAGCAGTCACCTTCGGTCACGTCTCGTCTCTCTCTCTCTCTCACTGTGCTGAGGCTCCCACACAGACGACACATACAGTAGAGCCAACGGGAAAAAGGGAACCCCGCGGTAACAACGTACTAGCAGCGCAGCGTGGAGTCGTGGAGAACTCTGTACGTACTCTCTCTCTCTACTAGCGTTGGACGATGTTGCATGCAAAAGGTAGGCAGCCTTTTACGTCCAGCTCAAGCCTCAAGGAACCAACCTTGGCCCCTCGGGGTCGGGGCTCGGCTGGCTGGGAGTTGGGACTCCCCCTCTTGGCCTCTTGCATGCATGCATTATAGTCACGCAAGAGTTTATCTATCCCGTGCCGTTAACAAACAGTTCAGTCCATCCTGATTTTTTTAGTTTTTTAAAATGGCCTCGTATGAAAAAACCACAAACATAAAAGTTAAAGATCTCTAAGAGTTAAGAAACTTTATAGTTACCAACTTTTTTTTATGTGAAATCATTTTGACTCTAAAAAATTGCATCTAAATTTGTCAAATTTTAAAATACAAATTTTTTCTATTGTCCTCTAGCACTGGCATTTAAAAAACGCTAGTGCAGATGAGTTTACACAACACCGTCGTGTATATAGCTTCTCTGTATGTCTTTATATATATATATATATATATATATATATATATATATATATATATATATATATATATACACATATATATATATATATATATATATATATATATATATATATATATATATATATATATATATATATCTTTTTTTGGTTTTTCCTGGGAACGAACGTGCACCTCATTAAGTAGGGGATATTATTGTTGCTGCGGAACGTAGTACGTGTTTGTTGACCAAAAGCCGCAATCAATATGGTTTGCTGATGATAAGGAACGCCATGCATGGTCCTTCCTTGCTTGATCGTCACTCACTCACGTAGTCGATCACGTGAGGTGAGTTGAGGGGCCAGCAGCAGACAGCCAACAGGGGGAGCGGGAGGAGATGGACGACTGATCGATCGGTCACTGCTATTCATCACTACCACGTGTACGGTACCACTCTGGATCGGACGCTGCTTGCAACGCACTCATATACTATATGCCATGCATGCATGCATGGATCGGCCACACGGGGAGTGGTGATATGCATGCATGAGCGAGGACGAGGAGGGGCATGTGCTAATCCGATTGGATCCGATGCAACAACCCATGGCGCGCCCATGCATGCGTGCACGGTGATGGTCCGTCCGGTCGGCCGGGCGCCCCGGCACTGTTGCTGCTGCCAGCAACCTGCTCCTACGATCGGGTCAACGTGCCGCGCCCGCGTGCAAAGCTAGCATAGCATAGCATAGCAGGCGTGAGGAGGAAGGAAGCATCGCTTTGGCTTGATTTGGCTTTCTTCTATTCATGCATCATCCGTGTCCGTACTCCGTAGCCGTGCCCACCCCTACGCGCGACCACGCTCTTACTGTACGCCCCGAGCCGCGACACGGCTCCAGCCTTGAAGTCGCGCTTGTCCGTGCATCAGCCATGGACAGGAGAGGGCGTGCCGGGTCAGAGCGAGCTAGGACATCGAGGCCCAGTAGTATATAGATGTGCACACGACACGGGTTGCCTGGTTGAAACACAGGCAGAGCACGCGGCGTCTGGTCATCGATCTTGACATGGTCTACTCGACCAGTCCGAGACCCACATCGTCGTCTCTACGTGGAAACGAGAGGACGCGACACTATGAACTAGGAAGCAGGGTATTTGCACCGCCGGAGCCGGGGGAGGGGGTGTTTTGTGTTTAACAGACGAAAGGGTGTGGTATTTTGGTGGGCTCCTAGCGGTCTAGGCCACCACCGAGCCAACTATTGTTTGTTGATTGGGCCGCCCGAGCACGAGCAGCAGCCCTGCTAGCTATGTAATGGGTCGTGCTGCTGATTCTAGCCCACACAACATTTGCCCGTACCGTGTATATGCCAGACAGAAAATCGTGCTTCGTACCGAGGAAGGTGTCGTTCGTGACCCGGGTTGCATTGCACCTGCACGCGTCGGCGTCCGTCCATCATGAGCGAACATGAGTTAGGTCCTAGGAGACCGACTGGCCCTGCAGTTACTGCACCAACCAACGCATCATCAGCCCGCGCTCGAGCGCGTCGCGTGACACGCCACCATGGGCCAAGGCCACCTTTTCGTGATCTTCCAGGAATGCCCACCTGCGGCCGGCCCGGACGGGGTTTTAGGTGTACGACGTTGGTAGGGTACGCGACGGGTACGGGGAGATGATGGCCCTGCTTTCAGCTTCACGAGAAGCGGAGAAGCTATGTACCGTAGTCCGTAGACTCCCAAATGCTCAGTTTTTTAGATTGTTTCTATAAAAGTCACTTTTGTCAAAACCATCTAACATCAACGTAAACACTGAATCGGTCTAGTCGTTACAATACTAGAAAACCGTCACCTACATCATAAACCTTATAAACACTTTTATTTTCCTCCGGACCTAGAAAATACTCAAATTCTTTTCACAAACAGATTATCAGAAAAGATACTTAGAACAAAGTTGAACCAAACGGGCTCGATGACGACGGGAGGATAAAGATCCTTAGAATAAAGTTGAACCTAATTCTACAGCTAATTACACAAAGCAAAATTTGAGAACACCAGAGTTCTACATGCTGTCGTAAAAAAAAACAAAGCATACATTTATTTGCGGTGTTGAACAGCATGTCCACTTTATGTATGGCACCATTTGAGAACATTCAGTATTCATAGAGAACGCAAAAAGTCGCAACACTGTATGTTTTTTGCCTCAAAACGGTATCAAGGTAAGCAAAGTACAAAACTATCCAGCAGCACATGAGGCTCGAAAAGAACAAGCATGAAAATTTGAGCAAACCGTATGGAAACACCTCTCTCCTCTCCATACAACACTAGCACCTAGAAGGTTCTGGGACACCTTAATATAGGCATGCCATCATTTGCAAAGCGTTCTTGGCACTCGATCAGTTCTCACCTGGCTGGTGGCGTCGGGGGAGGCATGCTTGCTCTTGCCAATCCAACCCAAGCAACAATGCCGGCGCCAAGGATCACCCATCCACAAACATCGTACCAGAAGTCATTGTCCTTCTTCTTCCTTGATTGCTGCAAATAATGGTGTCAGCTTAAATTGGGCACCAGGCAAGGCACACATCAAACCACATACCATATGAAATCACTATTATAAACTATCATCAACATAGCCTTTTAGTACCAAACAAGTTGGGTAGGCTAGAGTTGAAACCCAACAAGAAGTCACAAAAAGAGAAAAGAGAGAGAAAGGGGAGGGGAAAAACCTTTTGAGAGAACTAAAATAGAAAAGGCCTAATCACGATTCGGGCTCGTGGATGGCTTTTTTCCAATCACTTCTATCCAAACACATCTCCTTTGGGATATTACATTTCTTCAAGTTAGTGGCGGACTCACCGCCCAGCCACCCCGGGCGGCTGAGCGGGCTCACCTTCTCCAAACGTGTATAAATATACGTATTTCAGCAGTATACTTTAGTGTGGGCAACAATTAGGCTTATGTTTGTGTCAACGTTATCTTTTAATATTTGCCTAGGCTTTCGAATTTTTCTGGGTCCGCCACTGCTTCAAGTCCCTTTTGATTGCCTCCTCCCATGTCAAGTTTGGCTGTCATCTACCTCTTCACATTATTGTCCCGCCTTATGATGCCTCTGTGCACCGGTGCCTCTGGGTCTCCGGTGGACATACCCAAACCATCTCAACCGGTGTTGAATAAGCTTTTGTTCAATTTGTGCTACTTCTAGCCGATCGCGTATATCATCATTTCTCACTCACTCGGTCCAACCTTGTGTGCCCACATATCCAACGCAACATACGCATCTCTGTGACACTTAGTTGTTGGATATGCCATCTCTTAGTAGACCAACATTCAGCCGCATATAACATAGCAGGCCTAATCGCCGTCCTGTAGAACTGCCTTTCAGCTTATGTGGGACTCTCTTGTCACATAGGACTCCCGATGCTTGACACCATTTCATCCAGCCCGTTTTGAACCTATGGCTAACATCTTCATCAATATCACCATCTCTCTGTAGCATTGATCCCAAATAACAGAAGATGTCCTTCTTGGGTACTACCTGGCCTTCTAAGCTTACATCTCCGTCCCCTAAATTGTACTACCAAAGTCACATATTATATACTCGGTTTTGGTCCTACTAATTCTAAAACCTTTTGACTCTAGGGCCTGACGCCATAACTCTAGCTTTCTATTTACTCCTTCCCGGCTTTCGTCTACTAGAACTACATCATCAGCGAAAAGCATACACCAAGGGATATCTCTTTGTATATCCCTCGTGACCTCATCTATCACTAAGGCAAATAAATAAGGGCTCAAAGCTGAACCTTGATTTATCTATAGTATTATAAACTATAAACTGTCAAAATTGATTTAGCTCTGCCACATTCCAGCTCATGGTGCACAAATCAAACAAGAAGTTTTATATACCCTAGAAAACAGGGGGACAAATATTCCAGTTATAACAGTATATATACGTTAGAAATACCAGTTAAAAAACATTCTTACCTGTAATGAAAACAGTGTATAAAACAAAAAATAACATCAAGGAACAGACTACTCATGGAAGATCTTAGCATGCTTGTTGTGGACAGAGAACAGTACACAATGCATTCTCTCCATACAAAACTAGCAAGCAAGTTCATTAATGTCTGAAAATATGGAAAATACTGAATTATCAACACGTGTAATGAGGAATGCTTAGTAAAGCAGCTGGACAAAAAAGGCTATTCATGTTCAAGAAATTTGGGATAAACTACATACTAAACCACATCATGAGCCACCCATAGTGATAAATAAAAGGGTAGAGAACACAAAAAATGGTAGATATTAACCGACATGGAACTTTTCTGAAGTTAACTCTGGCAAGTGTTTAAGTAGTTTCTAGGAACAAGATAAGGTAGACTACCCTTGGATTTGAGGCTGAGGATGCTTGTGTTGCCGCTTGAGAAACCATTTGCCTCTGGATCTCCAAATGCAGTTCAGGTGCCTGACATAATTGGAAGCAAATGTCACTAGAATGATACATATGCATTATAGCTAACCACTTATAACAGCATGATTGAACATACTATCTATACTAATCTATTAAGAACTTAATGTGGGCACCAGGTGCTACCACGGCTTCACCCTCCGCGCTACCACACCACGCAACACTCGAACCCACACCCCCTTGCTCCAAACATTTGGGGGTAACCACCATACCGCACATACCTTAGTGTTTATAAATAAACAATAATTATATTTGAATAAATATCTCAATACCTATTTATCTATACTACTATATTAAGAACCTAATGTGGGCACCTAATGCTACCACAACTTCACCCCCCATGCTGACACTATGGGCCCGCCCCACTCGCCCCGACTGGTTCTCCCATCCCTCTCTCAGCTACTGCCATGTGGACACGCTGACACTCTAGGCCCGCCCCACACTCTCTGACTGGTTCTCCCACCCCTCTCAGCTACTACCCTGTGGACCCCATCGCCCACGTAGCCAGCTACTGTGCCTGCTCAGCACCGACACCACCTTACCACATCGCGCAAAAAAGTGCACAGCGAGCACTCGAACCCACACCCCCAGCTCCGAAAATTTGGGGCTAACCACCAGACCACACGTATCTTAGTGTTTAGAAATAAACAATAACTATATTTGAATAAATATCTTAAGACCTATTTATATGATATATAAAAACCATAGCAAAGCACGGGCAACTGGCTGGTACAAGATTGATGGCTGAAGGTGTCCAAATCTGTTTTTAGCCTTGCAAGTTGTAACTAATATATACATAATCTAATAGTAACAAGCTGAAATAGCACTCCTGATTATTTGAAACTCAAACCGAGTATCAATAAGAAAATAAGCTTAATTTAGCCTATGTAGCATGGATGCCCCATAGTTTACCATCATTCAAGAATGAGGTCATGGAAATACTGCAGAACAGAAAAAATAAGAACACACCTTCATTGACAAGTCTAGAGACTTCCTGTACAGCTCATTTGCAGGTTCCTACAAACAGCAGGTCTGAACTTCAGTTTCCAGTCAAACCAAATTGGACACGACATTGCAGAAGAAACATAAATTTTTAAGGAAAAAGGCAAAATCTTAGTTCTTTCATGGAATATTCTTCCAGATGCTTGCTGACAACCTGACTGCATGTGGCTCAAGCCCCATGCGCAGAGGTCTGCAGGTCAGCCATTGTCACCAGGAACATGGTACAGAGCCATGTTCCGTGTCCTAGGAATGCAGGAACAAAAGGAAAAACTTTCTCAAAGAGTGTACTGCATTCCTTGGTCCCTATATTCCACAACCAAAACGTACCAGGAATTTTGTGACAATTGGTCAGCCTAGATAAAAGGAACAATGTAAATGTGTTTGAAATTAGCTAACACAATAGCGGCCTACACATACCACATCAACAGCCTTCTGGAAACATCCGGTTGCCTTTGTAAAGAACTCATTAGCTATTGCATTGTCTGGAGTGAAGAATCCATGAGAGGTCTGAGCATTTCCCAAGCACCAGAGTGCATCGGACTTGTTGGGATCAATTTGAAGTGCCTCCTCCAGTTTGGCTTCCGCATCTGCACCAAAACTCATTCAATTAGTACCACTTTCACTGTTCATTAACATCTACAAAGTGGCATAAACCTAGACATACTCGCAGCACAATGTAATCCTATATGCGAACTCTGAATAGTAATAAAATTTAAACATACAACACCTTGAAATGTGAAAACCTGCATTCATGAAATCCTATACTCATAGCAGAACGCAGCAGGCATTCATGAAATATGAAAATCTGCATCTCGCATATAACTAAATATGGATAACAAGTGTTCGATCAAAATAACACTTTGCAGCAACAAACCATAACAAATATGATGTTACAATATGCTTCAGCAATCAGCATTCACAGTACCAAACGAGCAACCAACAAAAAAACGAGAAGCAACAAACCGGTCCCCAGATGATACATAAGCAATATAAGTCACTTAAATTGCAGTAACAGCTGGCTGCTGATTGTTAAAAAATGCCACAGATTTTTGTCGACAGGGTGCAACACACCCAACACAAATAAATTCCAGTTACAGTTTCAATATGCTATCAGGATTTTTCTAGCCAATACCCATGACACTGATGAATCAAAAGAACACTGAATAAGAGCAAAGCACATGATACAGAAAAGGAAGCTACCAAAAATAACACAAACAAAAAACATCCTTTGCTCTAGAACGGTTCTTTGGAACTGTTCGGCTTATTTGTATTAACATTGATCTCCTTGAATAATTCCTAGCCTCAACCGTGGAAAACGAACGATGCCTTAATTGAGAAAAACAGCACCAGCGCAGAAACATTTTCTGAGCATAATAGCAGTTGAGCCAACAAATTTCTTAAATGTCTGGGTCAGCAACACAGTGAAACGTTAAGTGGGGCGAACAATCCCGCCACATAAGGGCCTAACATACGATGACGGCACGGAATGAACTACAGATTTATGAATTCGTAAAACTCATTGAGATCCTAAGATCATTAGCCGGTACTGCAACAGTAATAAATCCTACAAAAAAACTACAAGTAGTACATCGAAACACCCAACCTAAAACAAGACGAATCCTCTAATCTGAGAAAACAATACCTTCAAGAAGCTTGAGGCTGTCGGGGCCGGTTCGGACCTGCGACAGCTCCAGCAGCGCGCCGCCCCACCGCGTCAGGTTCTGCGCGCACACAAGGAACACACAACCGGATCACATCGTAAAGGGTATGAACCAAGCGGCGGGAAAGCGACCGGGAAGAGGAGAGCTCGAGATGCATCGTACGTCGGCGTCGTTGGGGTTCTGCTCGTACGCGACCTCGGAGTTCTTGCAGGCCATCTCGAAGAAGAACAGCCGCTCAGCGTCGCTCATCCCTCCCATCTCCATGGCGGCCGGGGTGGGGTTCCGCGCTCCGGCGGCCGGATCCGATTCGGGGGGTTAGGGTTTTAGGCTCTCCTCTTCCTGTGCCCCGTCTCGCTTAGAATTGGGGAGAGCCGGAGCGCGGTGGTTGGCGGTGGGACGTGGCGTGCTGGTTTTCAGACAGGAGAGGGGATGGGGAGAGGCGATGGGGATCGACGCGGCCACAACGGTTGCGAATGGGGCTGAAGGGGAAAATATCTCTTGGCCCAGCTGCGCGGCTGAAGCACTAAAATTGAGCCCAGATGGCAAAGGCTCCATTGCTTGAAGAAAGAAGAAAAGGGCACAGTTCGTCTCAGAGTTTTCGCTGGCCCGTTTATTGTCATCTCTTCCAGAATTTTAGACTATCTCTATCAAATATCAATGTTCTCAAAATTTTATCCTATAAAAAATATATTCTCACAGCACTCTAAAATTTTTCCTACTCTATATCATCATAATCTCCAACAATATTCTCTAAAATTACTATATCCATATTTTCAACAACCATATTAACAGAAATTGTTTGCATCATTTTTTTCAACCGGATCAAATTAATTTTAAGTCATCAACTTATAAATTATGGTATACGTATGAATATTTTTGGAATCATTGTTTTTTTAATATTCATTTACAAGTTGGAAATCGTGTGTTATGTACATAAAAATAATAATTTCTTTAAGGCTTGTTTGTGAACTCTATTTTTCCAAAGAATTTCTATTTTCTCAAGTGAAAATGAACTAATTTCACTTAAAAAAATGAAAATCATAGCTAAATAGGAGATAAGATAAGAGATGAAATAGGAGATATGCTACTTCAAAGACTTAGATATAATCATAGCTAAAATTATAGTTTTACGAGGACTCTAAAAATAGACAATTTAGAGTATCTCCAACAATGTGTCCTATAAATACCATATAATTTAAAAAATAAGTATATTTTATATGATTTAGGAAACCAACAAAATATTCTACTCCAACAATAAAGCCCTAAATTTAGATTATAGGGCAGTCAAATACGGTGTAGTATATTTAAGGTACTTGAGATGGTGCCCTATACGTTTTTACAAAAAATTACAAAATAAGGCACTATTGGACTAGTTTTTTGTGTATAGAGTCATATATTTCGATTTGAGGCACTAGTTTGAGGCATTGTTGGAGATGCTTTTACTAAAACTCCATTTGGTTTAAGAGACTAAAGATGAATCTTTTAATTTTAGTCTTATTTAGTCCCTAAATAGTCAAACTATGGTATTAAAATAGGGACTAAACTGCTTAGTCCTTAGTTCCTCAAGGGGTGACTAAAAGGGACTAAACCATATTAATTTCACGGTTTGTCCCGCATTTATTTCAGTTGTACGAATGACGAGAGAATGTTAAGGGGCATTTTAGTTTCTTATGAGTCATTTAATGTGTTCTGAATACTTTTAGTCCCTATAACCAAACAAGGAAGGGACTAAACTTTAGTCGCTCAACGAAAGAAACCAAAGAGGCCCTAAATTATGGGGTAAACCAACATACTCTTCAGATATTGTCTATCAATATTTAAATCACCTCACGATAGGTCGAAATAAGATACATGTGTTTGTATAAAAAACAAAAAGTACAATACAGATGGGAGGTATGCTTTTAACAACATGACAAATATTTACTTGTGGGATAACATGCAAACAATGTTGGATGGTGTTGAGCCTTTGTATGTGTTTTTGAGATTTACGGATCAAGATAAATCTCTAACTCTTGGTGAGATGCTCATGCAATAAACTAACACCAAGAATACATACCTAAGTAAGTTCGCTCATGACAATGCGCGATATAATATGACCATGGAAGTGGTAGATTCAAGAATGGACATTGCCATGAGGGATACATATGTCCAAGCAGCTTGTGCCTTATACCCTTATGTCAGTTATAACATGGGTGTAAGTAATAATCTTATGACAGATCTCCGAAAGGGTGTGGAAACGATGTTTGATTTAAACACAATTGCAATAGCCCTTCAGGAGTATGAGTTCTTCAGAATAAAAAGAGGATAATTCTCGAGTGACCTGGCAAGGAGTATGGCAACCGACAGTAATATGTCTCCATCCAGTTGGTGGGCTATGTTTGGGTCAAAGACACCGACTCTACAATGTGTTGCAAAGCGGCTTCTTGCACAATGTGCTTCATCAAGTGGGTGTGAACGTAATTGGTCTACATTCTCTTTCATTCATATAAAGCTCCCCAACAAACTAGGGTACTAGAAGCTACATGAGTTGGTGTTCGTGAACTACAACCTACTTCGCATTCAACGTGCATCAGCTACGCCAGACCTAGTGAGTTTGACCCTACCTTAGCCTATATGGATATCTCATTACATATACATAATGAAGTCATCCGAGAATGGATGAAAGTCGCCTAGAGGAGGGGTGAATAGGGCGAAACTGAAATTCTCAAAAATAATCACAACTACAAGCCGGGTTAGCGTTAGAAATATAATAGAGTCCGCGAGAGAGGGTGCACAACAAATCGCAAGCGAATAAAGAGTGAGACACGTGGATTTATTTTACCGAGGTTCGGTTCTTGCAAACCTACTCCCCGTTGAGTAGGCCACAAAGGCCGGGTCTCTTTCAACCCTTACCCTCTCTCAAACGGTCCCTCGGACCGAGTGAGCTTTTCTTCTCAATCACTTGGAACACAAAGTTCCCACAAGGACCACCACAAGATTGGTGTCTCTTGCCTCAATTACAAGTGAGTTTGATCGCAGTGAAGAATCAAAGAAAGAAGAAAGCAATCCAAGCGCAAGAGCTCGAAAGAACACAAGCAAATCTCTCTCACTAATCACTAGGGCGTTGTGTGAAGTTTGGAGAGGATTCGATCACTTTGGTGTGTCTAGAATTGAATGCTAGAGCTCTTGCAAGTAGTTGAAGTGGGAAAACTTGGATGACTTGAATGTGGGGTGGTTGGGGGTATTTATAGCCCCAACCACCAAACTAGCCGTTTGGAGGGGCTGTCTGTCGAATGGCGCACCGAACAGTCCGGTGCGACAGCCACGTCACCAAAGCCGTTGGGTTCCGGCCATTGGAGCTCTGACTTCTGGGCCCGCCTGGATGTCCGGTGGCGCACCGGACATGTACTGTAGAGTGTCCGGTGCGCCAGTATGGGCGTGCCTGACCTCTGCGCGCGCTGGCGCGCAATAAATGCGCTGCAGGTAGCCGTTGGCGCCGTCGTAGCCGTTGCTCCGCAGTTACACCGGACAGTCCGGTGTACACCGGACATGTCCGGTGAATTATAGCGGAGCAGCCGAAGCGAATTCCCGAGGCTGGCGAGTTCCGGAGGCCGCTCTTCCTTGGAGCACCGGACACTGTCCGGTGTACACCGGACAGTCTGGTGAATTATAGTGGAGTTGCCTCTGGATTTTCCCGAAGGTGACGAGTTTGAGTTGGTGTCCTCTGGTGCACCGGACAGTCCGGTGCGCCAGACCAGAGGTGCCTTCGGTTGCCCCTTTGCTCTTTTGTTGAACCCAATACTTGGTCTTTTTATTGGCTAAGTGTGAACCTTTGACACCTGTATAACTTGTACACTAGAGCAAACTAGTTAGTCCAATTATTTGTGTTGGGCAATTCAACCACCAAAATTATTTTAGGAACTAGGTGTAAGCCTGATTCCCTTTCAATCTCCCCCTTTTTGGTGATTGATGCCAACACAAACCAAAGCAAATATAGAAGTGCATAATTGAACTAGTTTGCATAATGTAAGTGCAAAGGTTGCTTGGAGTTGAGCCAATATAAATACTTACAAGATAGGCATGGATTGTTTCTTCATTTTTAACATTTTGGACCACGCTTGCACCACATGTTTTGTTTTTGCAAATTCTTTTGTAAATCCTTTTCAAAGTTCTTTTGCAAATAGTCAAAGGTAAATGAATAAGATTTTGTGAAGCATTTTCAAGATTTGAAATGTTCTCCCCATGTTTCAAATGCTTTTCCTTTGACTAAAACAAAACTCCCCCTAAATGAGATCCTCCTCTTAGTGTTCAAGAGGGTTTTGATATATCCATTTTGAAATACTACTTTCTCCCCCTTTTGAACACAATAAGATACCAATTTGAAATTTACCGATTGAAAATCTCCAATTTTAAAATTAGGTGGTGGTGCGGTCCTTTTGCTTTGGGCTCTTACTCTCTCCCCCTTTGGCATGAATCGCCAAAAACGGAATTATTAGAGCCCTTTCAAGTACTTTCTCCTCCTTTGGTCATAAAATAAATGAGTAAAGATTATACCAATGCTTTCTCCCCCAGAAATGGAGAGTTTCTTGGAGTGACGGCGAAGGATGAGTTACGAAGTGGAAGCCTTTGTCTTCGCCGAAGACTCCAATTCCCTTTCAATATACCTATGACTTGGTTTGAAATAGACTTGAAAAGCACATTAGTCATAGCATATGAAAGAGACATGATCAAAGGTATACAAATGAGCTATGTGTGCAATTTAGCAAGAGAAATTGCGCGAATCAAGAATATTGAGCTCATGCCTAAGTTTGTTAAAAGTTTGTTCATCAAGAGGCTTGGTAAAGATATCGGCTAATTGATCTTTAGTGTTAATGTAAGAAATCTCGATATCTCCCTTTTGTTGGTGATCCCTAAGAAAATGATACCGAATGGCTATGTGTTTAGTGCGGCTATGCTCAACGGGATTATCCGCCATGCGGATTGCACTCTCATTATCACATAGAAGAGGAACTTTGGTTAATTTGTAACCATAGTCCCGCAGGGTTTGCCTCATCCAAAGTAATTGCGCGCAACAATGACCTGCGGCAATATACTCGGCTTCGGCAGTAGAAAGAGCGACCGAATTTTGCTTCTTTGAAGCCCAAGACACCAAGGATCTTCCCAAGAACTGGCAAGTCCCCGATGTGCTCTTTCTATTAATCTTACACCCCGCCCAATCGGCATCCGAATAACCAATAAAATCAAATGTGGATCCCCGAGGGTACCAAAGCCCAAACTTAGGAGTATAAGCCAAATATCTTAAGATTCGTTTTACGGCCGTAAGGTGAGATTCCTTAGGATCGGATTGGAATCTTGCACACATGCAAACGGAAAGCATAATGTCCGGTCGAGATGCACATAAATAAAGTAATGAACCAATCATCGACCGGTATACCTTTTGATCGACGAATTTACCTCCCGTGTCGAGGTCGAGATGCCCATTAGTTCCCATGGGTGTCTTGATGGGCTTGGCATCCTTCATTCCAAACTTGGTTAGAATGTCTTGAGTGTACTTCGTTTGGCTAATGAAGGTGCCCTCTTGGAGTTGCTTGACTTGGAATCCTAGAAAATACTTCAACTCCCCCATCATAGACATCTCGAATTTTTGTGTCATGATCCTACTAAATTCTTCACATGTAGATTCGTTAGTAGACCCAAATATAATATCATCAACATAAATTTGGCATATGAACAAATCATTGTCAAGAGTTTTAGTGAATAAAGTAGGATCGGCCTTGCCAACTTTGAAGCCATTTGCAATAAGGAAGTCTCTAAGGCATTCATACCATGCTCTTGGGGCTTGCTTGAGCCCATAAAGCGCCTTAGAGAGCTTATAGACATGGTTAGGATACTCACTGTCTTCAAAGCCGGGAGGTTGCTCAACATAGACCTCTTCCTTGATTGGTCCATTGAGGAAGGCACTCTTCACGTCCATTTGGTAAAGCTTGAAGCCATGGTAAGTAGCATAGGCTAATAATATGCGAATTGACTCAAGCCTAGCAATGGGTGCATAGGTTTCACCAAAATCCAAACCTTCGACTTGTGAATACCCCTTGGCCACGAATCGAGCTTTGTTCCTTGTCACCACACCATGTTCGTCTTATTTGTTGTGGAAGATCCACTTGGTTCCTACAACATTTTGGTTAGGACGTGGAACTAAATGCCATACCTCGTTCCTCGTGAAGTTGTTGAGCTCCTCTTGCATCGCCATCACCCAATCCGAATCTTGGAGTGCTTCCTCTACCCTGTGTGGCTCAATAGAGGAAACAAAAGAGTAATGCTCACAAAAATGTGCAACACGAAATCGAGTAGTTACCCCCTTATGAATATCGCCGAGGATGGTGTCGACGGGGTGATCTCGTTGGATTGCTTGGTGGACTCTTGGGTGTGGCGGCCTTGGTTCTTCATCCTCCTTGTCTTCATCATTTGCATCTCCCCCTTGATCATTGCCGTCATCTTGAGGTGGCTCATCATTTTGTTCTTCCTCTTTATCAACTTGAGCCTCGTTCTCATTTTGGGTAGGTGGAGATGCTTGCGTGGAGGAGGATGGTTGATCTTGTGCATGTGGAGGCTCTTTGGATTCCTTAGGACACACATCCCCAATGGACATGTTTCTTAGCGCGATGCACGGAGCCTGTTCTTCACCTATCTCATCAAGATCAACTTGCTCTACTTGAGATTAGTCTCATCAAACACAATGTCACAAGAAACTTCAACTAGTCCTGAGGACTTGTTAAAGACTCTATATGCCCTTGTGTTTGAATCATATCCTAGTAAAAAGCCTTCTACTGTCTTAGGAGCAAATTTTGATTTTCTACCTCTTTTAACAAGAATAAAGCATTTGCTACCAAAGACTCTAAAATATGAAATATTTGGCTTTTTACCGGTGAGGAGTTCGTATGATGTCTTCTTGAGGATTCGGTGCAGATATAACCGGTTGATGGCGTAGCAAGCGGTGTTAACCGCCTCGGCCCAAAACCGATCCGAAGTCTTGTACTCATCAAGCATGGTTCTTGCCATGTCCAATAGAGTTCGATTCTTCCTCTCCACTACACCATTTTGTTGTGGGGTGTAGGGAGAAGAGAACTCATGCTTGATGCCCTCCTCCTCCTCAAGGAAGCCTTCTATTTGTGAGTTCTTGAACTCCGTCCCGTTGTCGCTTCTAATTTTCTTGATCCTTAAGCCGAACTCGTTTTGAGCCCGTCTCAAGAATCCTTTTAAGGTCTCTTGGGTATGAGATTTTTCCTGCAAAAAGAACACCCAAGTGAAGCGAGAATAATCATCCACAATAACTAGACAATACTTACTCCCACCGATGCTTATGTAAGCGATCGGGCCGAATAGGTCCATGTGTAGGAGCTCCAGTGGCCTGTCACTTGTCATGATGTTTTTGTGTGGATGATGAGTGCCAACTTGCTTTCCTGCTTGGCATGCGCTACAAACCCTGTCTTTCTCAAAATGAACATTGGTTAATCCTAAAATGTGTTCTCCCTTTAGAAGCTTATGAAGATTCTTCATCCCAACGTGGGCTAGTCGGCGATGCCAGAGCCAACCCATGTTAGTCTTAGCAATTAAGCATGTGTCGAGTTCAGCTCTATCAAAATCAACCAAGTATAGCTAACCCTCTAATATACCCTTAAATGCTATTGAATCATCACTTCTTCTAAAGACAGTGACACCTACATCAGTAAAGAGACAGTTGTAACCCATTTGACATAATTGAGATACAGAAAGCAAATTGTAATCTAAAGAATCTACAAGAAAAACATTGGAAATAGTATGGTCAGGTGATATAGCAATTTTACCCAATCCTTTGACCAAACCTTGATTTCCATCCCTGAATGTGATAGCTCGTTGGGGATCTTTGTTTTTCTCATATGAGGAGAACATCTTCTTCTCCCCTGTCATGTGGTTTGTGCACCCGCTGTCGAGTATCCAACTTGAGCCCCCGGATGCATAAACCTACAAAACAAGTTTAGTTCTTGACTTTATGTACCCAAACGATTTTGGGTCCTTTGGCATTAGAAACAAGAACTTTGGGTACCCAAACACAAGTCTTTGACCCCTTGTGTTTGCCCCCAACAAACTTGGCAACTACCTTGCCGGATTTGTTAGTAAGCACATATGATGCATCAAAAGTTTTGAATGAAATGTCATGATCATTTGATGCATTAGGAGTTTTCTTCTTAGGCAACTTGGCACGGGTTGGTTGCCTAGAGCTAGATGTCTCACCCTTATACATAAAAAGCATGATTAGGGCCAGAGTGAGACTTCCTAAAATGAGTTCTCCTAATTTTGCTCTCGGGATAACCGGCAGGGTACAAAATGTAACCCTCGTTATCCTGAGGCATGGGAGCCTTGCCCTTAACAAAATTAGACAATCCTTAGCATGCAACATATCATTCTTAGTTCTAAGGTCAGAAATAGTAGTATTGCAAACATCAAAATCTTTAGCCTTAGCAATTAACTTTTCATTTTCAATCCTAAGGCTATCAAGAGAAATATTCAATTCATCAATCCTAGCAAGCAAATCAACATTATCATCTCTAGGATTGGAAATTGTATCAATACAAACATGGGAATCAACCTTAGCAATTAATTTAGCATTTTCATTTCTAAGGTTATCAATGGTCTCATGGCAAGTGCTTAGCTCACTAGAGAGTTTTCGACATTTTTCTACTTCTAGAGCATAAGCATTTTTAACCTTAACATGTTTCTTGTTTTCTTTAATTAGAAAATCCTCTTGGGAATCCAAAAGGTCATCCTTTTCATGAATAGCACTAATCAATTCATTTAATTTTTCTTTTTGTTCCATGTTAAGGTTGGCAAAAAGGGTACGTAAGTTATCCTCCTCATCACTAGCATTTTCATCACTAGAAGACTCATATCTAGTGGAGGATTTAGATTTAACCTTCTTCTTTTTGCCGTCCTTTGCCATGAGGCACTTGTGGCCGACGTTGGGGAAGAGGAGTCCCTTGGTGACGGCGATGTTGGTGGCGTCCTCGTCGGAGAAGGACTCGGTGGAGCTCTCGTCGGAGTCCCACTCGCGGCACACGTGGGCATCGCCTCCCCTCTTCTTGTGGTACCTCTTCTTTTCTCTCCTCTTGCCCTTCTTGTCGTTATCCCTGTCACTGTCACTTGATAATGGACATTTAGCAATAAAGTGACCGGGCTTACCACACTTGTAGCAAACCTTCTTGGAACGGGATTTGTAATCCTTCCCCTTTCGTTGCTTGAGGATTTGGCGAAAGCTTTTGATGATTAAAGCCATCTCCTCATTGTCGAGCTTGGAGGCGTCAATTGGTTGTCTACTCGGTGTAGACTCCTCCTTCTTCTCCTCCGTCGCCTTGAATGCCACCGGTTGTGCTTCGGACGTGGAGGGTTCATCAAGCTCGTTGATCTTCTTTGAGCCTTTAATCATACATTCAAAGCTCACAAAATTCTCGATTACTTCCTCGGGAGTCATTAGTGTGTATCTAGGATTACCACAAATTAATTGAACTTGAGTGGGGTTAAGGAAAATGAGAGATCTTAGAATAACCTTAACCACCTCGTGGTCGTCCCATTTCTTGCTCCCGAGGTTGCGCACTTGGTTCACCAAGGTTTTGAGCCGGTTATACATATCTTGTGGCTCCTCCCCTTGGCGAAGACGAAAGCGACCGAGCTCCCCCTCGATCGTTTCCCGCTTGGTGATCTTGGTGAGTTCATCACCCTCGTGCGCGGTCTTGAGTAGGTCCCAAATCTCCTTCGCATTCTTCAACCCTTGTACCTTGTTATATTCCTCCTTACTTAGAGAGGCGAGGAGTATGGTTGTGGCTTGGGAGTTGAAGTGCTCGATTTGGGCTACTTCATCCTCATCATAGTTTTCATCCCCTACGGATGGTACCTGTGCACCAAACTCAACAACATCCCATATACTTTTGTGGAGTGAGGTTAGATGAAATCGCATTAAATCACTCCACCTAGCGTAATCTTCACCATCAAAAGTTGGTGGTTTGCCTCATGGGACGGAAAGTAAAGGTGTATGTTTAGAAATGCGAGGGTAGCATAGGGGAATCTTACTATACTTCTTACGCTCTTGGCGTTTAGAAGTGACGGACGCCGCGTCGGAGCCGGAGGTGGATGCCGATGAAGAATCGGTCTCGTAATAGACCACTTTCCTCATCCTCTTTTTCTTGTCCCCACTCCGATGCGGCTTGTGGGAAGAGGATTTCTCCTTCTTCTCTTTGTGGTGTGAAGAAGATTTCTTCTCCTTCCCTTTGGAGGAGTCCTTCTTCTTCTCTTTCCTCTTGGTGCGGGACTCTTCCGATGAAGTGCTCCCGTGGCTTGTAGTGGGCTTTTCGCCGGTCTCCATCTCCTTCTTGGCGTGATCTCCCGACATCACTTCGAGCGGTTAGGCTCTAATGAAGCACCGGGCTCTGATACCAATTGAAAGTCGCCTAGAGGGGGGGGGGTGAATAGGGCGAAACTGAAATTCTCAAAAATAATCACAACTACAAGCCGGGTTAGCGTTAGAAATATAATAGAGTCCGCGAGAGAGGGTGCACAACAAATCGCAAGCGAATAAAGAGTGAGACACGTGGATTTGTTTTACCGAGGTTCGGTTCTTGCAAACCTACTCCCCGTTGAGGAGGCCACAAAGGCCGGGTCTCTTTCAACCCTTACCCTCTCTCAAACGGTCCCTCGGACCGAGTGAGCTTTTCTTCTCAATCACTTGGAACACAAAGTTCCCACAAGGACCACCACAAGATTGGTGTCTCTTGCCTCAATTACAAGTGAGTTTGATCGCAATGAAGAATCAAAGAAAGAAGAAAGCAATCCAAGCGCAAGAGCTCGAAAGAACACAAGCAAATCTCTCTCACTAATCACTAGGGCGTTGTGTGAAGTTTGGAGAGGATTTGATCACTTTGGTGTGTCTAGAATTGAATGCTAGAGCTCTTGTAAGTAGTTGAAGTGGGAAAACTTGGATGACTTGAATGTGGGGTGGTTGGGGGTATTTATAGCCCCAACCACCAAACTAGCCGTTTGGAGGGGCTGTCTGTCGAATGGCGCACCGAACAATCCGGTGCACACCGGACATGTCCGGTGCGACAGCCACGTCACCAAAGCCGTTGGGTTCCGACCGTTGGAGCTCTGACTTCTGGGCCCGCCTGGATGTCCGGTGGCGCACCGGACATGTACTGTAGAGTGTCCGGTGCACTAGTATGGGCGTGCCTGACCTCTGCGTGCGCTGGCGCGCAATAAATGCGCTGCAGGTAGCCGTTGGCGCCGTCGTAGTCGTTGCTCTGCAGTTACACCGGACAGTCCGGTGTATACCGGACATGTCCGGTGAATTATAGCGGAGCAGCCGAAGCGAATTCCCAAGGCTGGCGAGTTTCGGAGGCCGCTCTTCCTTGGAGCACCGGACATTGTCCGGTGTACACTGGACAGTCCGGTGAATTATAGTGGAGTTGCCTCTGGATTTTCCCGAAGGTGACGAGTTTGAGTTGGTGTCCTCTGGTGCACCGGACACTGTCCGGTGGCACACCGGACAGTCCGGTGCGCCAGACCAGAGGTGCCTTCGGTTGCCCCTTTGCTCTTTTGTTGAACCCAATACTTGGTCTTTTTATTGGCTAAGTGTGAACCTTTGGCACCTGTATAACTTGTACACTAGAGCAAACTAGTTAGTCCAATTATTTGTGTTGGGCAATTCAACCACCAAAATTATTTTAGGAACTAGGTGTAAGCCTGATTCCCTTTCAGAGAGAGGAAGATTCAATGCACCTCCAACATTGGATGAGGACCCATCTCACATTGACACTGTTCCTAACAAGTTGTTTACATCAAATGCTCGTGAACATGGAGACATAGAGGATGTACACGAATGAGTTGATACAATAGTTGGTGACACCCACCTCGGAAAGAGGAAAAGAAAACTTGGTCCTTCATAATGCAAAGGAAAAATGGTAAAATTTGTTAATGAAAGTGAAGAGGAAGAAGAGTTTGGGATTGGAGAAGGCACAACTGACCCTAGTGAAAGTGATTGTGGCAACGATGATGATGGTATCCATGGGGACTGTGATGGTAGCCACGAGGATGGTGGAGGTGATGCTGGAGCACATGGTGCTGGGGGTAGCCATGCTGGAACATATGGTGCTAAAAGTGAAGCATATGGTGATGGAGCATATGGTGTTGGGGACAACCATTCCTCCCAATATTCAGGTTATGGAGCACCTTATTTGCAACGACGTCATTTGGTTTGCAGACCTGTTGATGATGGTAGCTACAGCTCAGTCAACTCCACTTACAGCTATCTGCCTCGACGTGACCACAACTTATATGGTGCATGGGCACCATCACCCGATCCAATGCCACAATCAGGCATGTATGGGTATGAACAACCATCTCCTCCACCCGCATATACATATTCGCATATGGCACCCGATCCGACATATGGACAACCATTTTATGGTGTCATAAACTTGAATCCATATGTTTCTAGGTGTGTTACTTTTGCTTCATCATCAAATATTTGTTTGTCGTTCATATTATCTAGCTAATTTTATTTTATAACTCTATATGAATATGTATATGGAATGAGGCCACAACCAGATGCTTCAAACATACCTGAATATTATGACTCCAGCTGAATATATGGTCCATACACGATTTGTTTGAAGAAGTGTGTTATGGAAAAAACATTGTATGCACTTAAATTGCAGTTTTCTATTTGTATAAGTATGATTTATATGATTTTGAGCATCAAATTATTTGTGAATTTTGCAACGTGATTTGAACAATTTGCAAATATACCATATCAAAGTTTAAATTTTTTCCTAATTGAAGGTGAATCAGCAGCGAAACTCGGTCGAGTATCAAATCCCGCCGAGAAATACCGAAACCCGTTTTTTCAAATTTGAAAAGGTAAATCGAGTGGGACGGGCGAAATTCGAGCAAAATTCGGTAAAATTTCATTTTCAGCAGTAGCCGGGAAACGGTAAAAAAGGATTTGTAATCCTGGGCAGCAAAGCGGAAGCACCCGCCCGCTGGAAAATAAAAGTGGCACACCATACCATAGAGAGAGGTGAGGCGGTCATGCCCATGCAGACAGTGCGAACCAGGGAAAACTTTCTCGGCGAGAAATTTTTGAGAAAACTGGAAATCGCATTTGTCGGTAGGGCCCGGTTATTTCCCTTGCCGCTCAAAATTTTCAGTTGTTTTGAATTCAGCCGACCTAATCTTGTCCGCATGTATTTGGGTTGTGAATAAAAGGTCCAAAATACTACTCATATATAAATATGGAACCCTAAAACATCTACAGCCGTCACCCGCTAGCCAGTCACCGCCGTTCAGATTTTCTCCCTAGCTTCTCTGCTGTTCTTTACGTGCAGGCTGCAACTCTTCAAATTTTCTCCATCCCGCCAGCACAACCACTCGTTAGATTTGCTCCTAGCTTCTCATGTGGTTGTTCTTCAAGAGTCCGACGCCCACGAGCTTCCACCCTCTGACTCCCACGCTGCCCGCCCTACCATCTCATGTGAAGGAAGAGTTGTGCCTGAGAAAGTTCTGCAGTTGTGCTGCTGGCCTTCTGTGCACTAGTTCTTCATGTGGCAGCTCTCCACAAGACAGGTACAATACTACTGCATTTCTTGTACAACTTGATGCATTTCATTTGGTGATCTGTTCTGTCGTCTGCTGTGCAAGGGAGGCTAGCAACAAGCAGCGACGAGATGGGTGGAGGCGCTGGCACTGTTCCTGCGATGTTGTGGGACGCGGACAGCGAAGATGAAGTGCACGTGGTTGACCATCCTACTAAGCATCATGCTGCTACTCACGCAGAGAAAGGAAAGACCATGGCTGATGCCAACACATCTTCTAGTGGTGCTGATGTTGTCGGCGTTTCGAGACCGGGGGGTCCCTAGGCCGACGAGTGAAATGTCGCCGCGTGCCCCAGCCCAGATGGGTCGGCGCGAGACGGAGCGCGAAGTGGGGAAGAAAGGGCAGCCGGAGCGAGAGAGGGAGGTGGAAATCCCGCGGCCTTCGTGTTTGTCCCGCTCCCAGGTCGGGTGCGCTTGCAGTAGGGGGTTACAAGCGTCCACGCGGGAGAGGGAGCGAGCGGCCTCACGCGAGCGCCTGTCTCGTCCTCTTCCCTGCGTGGCCCCCCTTCTCTAAGAGGGCCCTGGTCCTTCCTTTTATAGGCGTAAGGAGAGGATACAGGTGTACAATGGGGGGTGTAGCAGAGTGCTAACGTGTCTAGCGGAGGGGAGCTAGCGCCCTAAGTACATGCCATCGTGGCAGCCGGAGAGGTTTTGGCACCCGGTTTGTGTGGTGTCGTGGCCGTCGGAGGAGCACTGAAGCTTGGCGGAAGGAGAGCTATCGAGTCCTTGCTGACGTCCTCTTGCTTCCGTAGGGGGGCTGAGAGACGCCGTCGTCATAGAGCGTGCGGGGCGCCATCATTGCTTGTCTGGCGGAGCGAGCCAGATGGGACGCCAGTCTTGTTTCCCGTAGCCTGAGTCAGCTTGGGGTAGGGTAATGATGGCGCCCCCTGTTGACGTGGTCGGTCCGTGCCCTAGGTTGGGCGATGCGGAGGCTCCTTCGAGGTCGAGGTCGAGTCTGTCTTCCGAGGCCGAGGTCGAGTCCGAGCCCCTGGGTCGGGCGAGGCGGAGACCGTCGGCTGAGGCCAGGGCTGAGTCCGAGCCCTGGGTTCGGGCGAAGCGGAGTTCGTCATCTTCCGGGGCTGAGCCCGAGTCCGAGCCCTGGGTCGGGCGGGGCGGAGTTCGTCGTCTTCCGGGACTGAGCCCGAGTCCGAGCCCTAGGTAGGGCGGAGCGGAGTTCGTCGTCTTCTGGGACTGAGCCCGAGTCCGAGCCCTGGGTCGGGCGGAGCGGAGTTCGTCGTCTTCCGGGACTGAGCCCGAGTCCGAGCCCTGGGTCGGGCAGAGCGGAGTGCGCCGTCTTCCAGGGCTGAGCCCGAGTCCGAGCCCTGGGTCGGGCGAAGCGGAGTTCGTCGTCTTCCGGGACTGAGCCCGAGTCCGAGCCCTGGGTCGGGCGGAGCGGAGTTCGCCGTCTTCCGGGGCTGAGCCCGAGTCCGAGCTCTGGGTCGGGCGAAGCGGAGTTTCCTATGGTGCCTGAGGCCGGGCCTGACTGCCAGTCAGCCTCACTCTGTCGAGCGGCACAACAGTCGGAGCGGCGCAGGCGGCGCTGTCCTTCTGTCAGGCCGGTCAGTGGAGCGGCGAAGTGACTGCGGTCACTTCGGCTCTGTCGGCTGGAGGACGCGCGTCAGGATAAAGGTGTCAGGCCACCTTTGCATTAAATGCCTCTGCGATTTGGTCGGTTGGCGTGGCGATTTGGCCAGGGTTGCTTCTTGGCGAAGATTGGGCCTCAGGCGAGCCGGAAGTATGTTCGTCGCTGGAGGGGGGCCTCGGGCAAGACGGAGATCCTCCGGGGTCGGCTGCCCTTGCCCGAGGCTAGGCTCGGGCAAGGCGTGATCGAGTCCGTCGAATGGACCGGTCCCTGACTTAGTCGCACCCATCAGGCCTTTGCAGCTTTGTGCTGATGGGGGTTACCAGCTGAGAATTAGGAGTCTTGAGGGTACCCCTAATTATGGTCCCCGACAGTAGCCCCCGAGCCTCGAAGGGAGTGTTAACACTCGCTTGGAGGCTTTTGTCGCACTTTTTTGCAAGGGGACCAGCCTTTCTCGGTTGCGTTTTGTTCCGGTGGGTGCGCGCGAGCGTACCCGCCGGGTGTAGCCCCCGAGGCCTCGGAGGAGTGGTTTGACTCCTCCGAGGTCTTAATGCCTTGCGCAATGCTTCGGCTGGTCTGGTCGTTCCCTCATGTGAGCTGGCCGTAGCCCGGGTGCACGGTCGGGTTCCAAGTTCTCGGACTGGTATGTTCACGCTATCAACGGTTTGGCCGGAGCCGAGTTTGCGAGAGCAGCCCCCGAGCCTCTGCACAGGGCGAGAGGACGATCAGGGACAGACTCGACTTTTTTACATACGCCCCTGCGTCGCCTTTCCGCAAGGAGGAGGGGGGGAAAGCGCAATGTTGCCCTCGGATGGCGCCGAACATGGTGTCTCCGGTGAGCTGCTGGCGGGTAATCCGAGTGGACGCCCGTGCCCCATTTGCTAGGGGTCGGCTAGAGGCCCAGAGGCGCGCCCAAAAGTACCTACGGGTGATCTGCCGGACCCGGTCCCCTATCGACGGGGTCCGAGGGCTCGATGCCTCCCTCTGATGGGATTCCGTTACAAGATTGTTCCCGCTGGTCTCAGAAATGTCCTAGGGTACCTCGGGAGCGTAGCCCGAGCCTTGGATATGTATCGAACGTACCCATGGTCATCCCTCGCTCTGTGTCTGAGGCGGTTGTGAACCCTTCGAGGGCCAACCTACGAACCCCTGATCAGTAGTGGGCGCGGAGCCCGAGTGGCCTGAGGCAGCCGTTGAACCCTTCCGAGGGGCCGGCCTTCGAACCTCTGACCAGTAGTGGGTGTGGAGCCCACGCGCTCTGAGGCGGCTATCAAACCCCTCCAAGGGGCCAGTAGGGATGAAAGTGGTAATCCGAACTGTTAGAACAAATTTAATATTTTAAAATAGATATGTATAAAATTTGATGTTGATCTTTTCTTATGTTATCAAACATATTAGTACAAATATGAATAAAATATTATATAAGTTGTTTTATGTATTATTTGCTCCCTACAACACAAAAAGTTGAAAAAAATACCGAATTTGTTTCCGAATCCATACCGAAGTTTATATCTATTATTTGAGAAAATGTAGGATGAATTTGAGGTTTACCTTTTATGAATCTTAACAAGCTGGATGTTAAAAACAAGAATACAAATTTGTATTGTATATTCTATATCCTATTTATTCGCAATCAAAGAAAAAACTGATTACCGAATAAATACCGTTTCCGACCGTTTTCATCCCTAGGGGCCAGCCTTCGAACCCCTGATCAGTAGGGAGGCTCGGAGCCTGTTTCCTTCATGGAGAAGGATCCTTTTCGGGGTATCCCCCTTTCCCGGTCCCTGTTGTAAGAGAGAGAGAAAGAGGAAAAAGGAAAAGGATGCGAAATCGAATGACGTGGCGTACCTTTTTTTTGACGCGGTCATTATGGCGAAGGCGAAGCGTCGCTCGCTTCCCCTGCCAGAGGCGCCGCCTTTCCCGCCGCGGAGTTAATGCGACGGGGCGTGCGGTTCGCGGGGCGGCCGTTGCGCGTGCGCGAGCCATTCGAGGAACGGCCGTTTCGCTTTGGGTTTTTGAATCCCGCGGCGGGTCCGGGCGAAACGTTGAACGGGTCTCACCTTGGTCTTTATATACTCGGAGGAGGGTCTGGCGACGGTTCTTTGCTCCGCTTCTCGCCTCCCCCTTAGGTTTTCGCAACCTGAGAGGTTTAGCCAGAGAAAAGGAAACCACTTACCCAGTCCTTTCCGTCGCCACCCCTTTTGCTCGGTGATGGCCGACCGGGTGACCATCATCTCGTCGCGCGATCCATGGCCTTTCTCCACAGTCACGGCGGATGACCTGGAGGATCTTGTTGCCGAGGGTTTACTTCGCCCTCTCTCTGATGAGAGGCAGCCGGAGTGGATTCCTCCCGCGAGCGGAGCCGCTCTGTCCCCGCCACCGGGGTACGTCGTGAGCTTCGTCTCCTTCCACGAGCGGGGGTTCGGTGTGCCGGCAAGCCGCTTCATGCGGGCGATCCTGCACAACTATGAGGTGGAGTTGCACAACCTCAGCCCCAACTCCATCTCGCAAGCCGCCATCTTCGTAGCGGTGTGCGAAGGATACTTGGGGATCGCCCCCCCACTGGGACTTGTGGACTCATCTCTTTTCCGCGGAGCTTTTTGCTTCACCGACGGGGGAGAGGAGGGTCCACGCGGCAGTGCGGGCCGGCGGTTGCATCCTCCAACTGAGGCAGTCGCGGGCATCGTTGTACATTCCCGCCATCCTTGCGTCCTCGAATTAAGGGTGGCAGCGCCGGTGGTTCTACCTCCGGAATGACGGCGAGATGCTCCCGCCGTTTTCCCAGCGAGTGGTCACCGCCGTCGCCGATGCTTGGCGCTACGGGACCCCGCACGACAGACAGAAGAACCTCGAGCCCCTTCTCAAGGCCCTGGATGCGTTGCGGAAAGGAGGACTCACCGCCGCGGGAGTGATAGCCGCCATTCACCGCTGTAGGGTGCTTCCCTTGGCGGAGCGGCGGTTGTCGCTCTGGGAGATGACGCCGGAGGCTGACTTGGAGGGCTCGCGGATGTCCTCGGATCCTCTTCCCATCGACGTTCTCCACGGGCGGGTGGCCGTCGCGTTGGGAAAACCGGACGCCAGCGCCTTCTCTCAGCCCTTGATGCGCCCCGACCAAGGGTGCGTGACCCTGGTGAGTGTCCGCTCCTTCCTTCTCCTTGCGTCGGGTTGCCCTTGGTCCTTACAGTTGGGATTTCCATCCGTCTCCAGGAGGTTGGGTGGCACAAGCCTTCCCGGCCACGGGTCCCGGAGGACGCGGTGGACCGAGCAGCGCGGCGGGTTGCCGCGGAGGAGAAGAAGAAAAAGAAGGACGCAGAGAAGGCCCGGGCCCGCGAGCGGATGCGGGCCCGAGACGCCTTGGAAAAACTCCGTCGTCGGCAGGAGAGGGAGGGACTCCCGAGGGAGCCGTCGCCAGAAACGCCCGACGACGATGATGAAGATGATGATGAGGATGACGACATGGCTGCCCGCCTCGGCTTCAGCCCGGGTTTGAGGCTAGGCCAGGAGTCGTCAAGCCAGCCCCCGAGTGGGCTGGCGCCGTTAGTTCCCAGAGTCAGGACGCCGAGGTCCCGGCCCGAAGAGCGGGGGCAGACCGAGGGGGTACTTGACCCCTCGACCGGGGAAGTTGAGGTGACCCCGGGGAGTCAGGCCGAGGCGTCTGTTCCCCGAGAGCCGTTGCCCACGCCGGCAGCGCAGGAGAGCGACCCTCAGGTCACCGTAGCAGCGCCTGGGCAGTCCGTCTCCCGGGCGTCCAAGGTGCCCAAGGCGAGGGTGGTGCCGAAGCTGGCGGCGAGGCGGACCTCGGCGGTTCCTTCGGGGGTCGAGATCCGAGAGACCTCTCCTCAGGCACGGCTGATCATGGCCCGGAGCGGGTAAGTATCTTGGAACGTCTTCGTCCTGGCTTCTCATTCGTATGTCCCAACCGCGACTTTTCTTTCCTCCTTAGCAAGTGAAGCCATGGCCTGACCGATCTGGCTCCCCGGAAGGCCCTTAAGACGACGTCGGCTTCCGCAGCAGGCACCGCGCCGGGCCTCGCTGTTCAGCTGACCTTCTCGCAAGGCGCTCCACAGCGGGGGGCTCAGGCGGCTCCAGTCGCCGTGGAGCGAGTTCCCGAGGCCAGCTCTTCTGCCGAGGCGACCATCGTGCTGGAGGAGGCAGCTGGCGTGGACGTGGCCTCGGGCCCATCGGACATGCCGCCGGTGCTGGCGCCTGCTGCTGCTGAAGCCGCTGCCGTCCCAGTCGGGGAGCGACCTGTTGCTGCTGACGCTGAGATGGCCAAGGCGTCGGCGCTCGGTGCCTTGGAGGAGGGGGGCGTGGAAACGCGATCTGTCCCGCCGAGCGGCAGCCTTGTCCCTGCGCGGCGGAGCTCCGAGGGACGGCGCCAGTTGCTCCGGTTCCGGACCCGTGAGGCTTCGGATCCCTTCTTCGTTCTTGACGATGAGCGGGAGGAGCAGTCTTGGGACGAGCTCCGCGAGTGTGCCGAAGCAACGGTGGGGTCGCTCCGGTCGTCGCTGGAGGTCTTCTGCAGGGACGTCCCCAAAATCCTCCAGGTAATGGTTTGAGGCATACCTTTTTTGTGACCAACGCGTCTTTTGTGACGCCCCGCTCCCTTCCCTCAGGATCTAACGGATCTGAGCGCCGCCAAGTCGTCGTTCATCCGCCACGAGGTCGACATCTGGGGCTCGCTGCGATCCCTGAGGACCTCGCTCGCCGGGGCTACTGCGCGCCTCTCTCAGCAGGGCGCCGAGGTGGCGGACCTTCGGTTGCTCTGCGCCGATCTGAGAGCAGAGGCGGCAGTGGCACGCGCAGAGGCGCAACGACGGTAGTCGGAGTTCGACCAGGTCGCCAATGAGCGAGACCAATCTCGGGGCCGGGCTGCCGAGGCCGAAAGCCGGGCTGGAGCCCTTGCAGCAGACCTAGCCGTAGCCCAGGCCGCAGCCTCGGAGCAGCGTGCCCGAGCCGGAGGTATGTCTTGGCCATTTTCGGGTTTCGTTTCAGCTTGTTTCCTCCGCTTGTGTTTGAGGCCTTGCGTTCTGGCTGTTCGCAGAGCTCGAGTCCGCCCTTGATGAGTCCGCCAGGGCGCTTGCCGGGGCGGCCGAGCAGAGGGAGACCGACCATGCGGCCATGTCCGAGGCCGTCTCGGACTTCTGCCGGGTCTTAGGTTTCGGCGATGTCCCCTCAGGAAGCTCCCCTCAAAGTCGCCTGCAGGCCTTGGGCGATCACGTGCGTGGCAGACTCCGCGAGGCGCTACATCACGGCGTCAGGCGGGCCTTCGCCGTGCTTGCTTCCCACTACGTTGTGGATCTGGAGCGGGTCAGCGAGGGATATTGCCTTCCTGACGAAGATGAAGCCGCCCTGGCTGAAGTCCAGAGGCTCGACGCGGCCGTCGCGGGCCCGAGCGCGGTGCTGGTGACCACCTTCGAGGCAGAGATCCTCCCACCTGCGCCGTCGTCCGAAGCCGGGGTGGACTTTGCCGAGGGTGGGGACGAAGCCGAAGGCGCAACTCCTTCCCCGGGCGGCGCCTAACTCTGTCGGGGCAGTTTCCTTTGAATGCACGTGTGTCTTTTGCGGCTGCTGAGGCCTGAACACTTTATTATTGTAGTATAAAGTCATGCCCCTTTTCCTTTTCATTTTGCGTGTCCGGCCCCGCTCGTCAGTAGCAGGGTGGCTTGCCCAAGTAGGAGTCATTTTTCGTGGCAGGTGACGAGTGAGGTATCCGTAACCCAGAGGCATAGGAGTCCCTCGGCTCAGTCAGCCTTGCCACTTACATGCACCCGCGTTCGCTTCTTGGGGTCCTGCTACCGATATAGCTGGGGGAACGCAGAAGCCTTTTTGGTTGAAAATTTTGTCGTGGAGGGGGTTCCCCCCTTTTGTCGTGGAGGGAGTTCCCCCCTTTTTAGCCCCCAAGGAAGGGTTGGGCTTTGCCGAGGCAAGGCTGACCCTTCCTTGATGACCAAATTTTGTGTGGGAACGAGGTATACGAACAACTTGAAAACATCTTAAGGGTAGAAGCGACGTAGCTGCTGGATGTTCCAAGTGTTGGTGTAGACCTCGCCCTGACTGTTGGCCAGCTTGTTCGTTCCGGGCTTCAGAACTTTGGCGATGGCGAACAGCCCTTTCTAGGGGTGTGTGTAGCCCCCGGGTGCCTTCTGCAAGGGGCCGACGAGGTCCAGGCCCCACACAGCAAAAGGCCAGGTGATGGGTATCGTTTGCAGAGCCTGAGCGGGCAGGCGGGTCTGCCTCGCGTAGGACTGACACCCTTCGTAGGTGCGGTCAATTCTAATGGCGTCGGCCACCGCCGTCGGCCAGTAGAAACCTTGTCGGAAGGCGTTTCTGACGAGGGCTCGAGGTGCTGCGTGATGGCCGCAAGCCCCCGAGTGTATATCTCGTAGGAGCTCCTGGCCTTCGGCAATGGAAATGCATCGCTGGAGGATGCCTGAGGGGCTGCGGTGGTAGAGCTCCTTCCCGTCCCCCACCAAGACAGACGACTTGGCGCGCCGCGCCAACCGCCGAGCTTCGGCTCGGTCGAGGGGTAGCTCTCCTCGGTGGAGATATTGCAGGTACGGGGTTTGCAAGTTTCGATTAGGCGTGACCCCGGTTCGCTCCTCCTCGACGCGCAGTGCCTCACCCTCGGGGGCCGAGGGTACCTCGGGCCGAGCCGAGGGTGCCTCGGGCCGAGCCGAGGGTGCCTCAGACTGAGCCGAGGGTACCTCGGGCTGGGCCGAGGGTGCCTCGGGCTCGGATATCCAGCGAGTGCTCGGCGACATCCCTCGGTATGCCGGGCATGTTCGAGGGACTCCACGCGAAAACGTCGGCGTTCGCGCAGAGAAAGTCGATGAGCACTGCTTCCTATTTGGGATCGAGCTCGGAGCCGATCCAGATCTGCTTGGAGGCGTCGCTGCTGGGGCCGAGGGGGACGGACTTAACCGTCTCCGCTGGCTCGAAGTTGCCGGTGTGACGCTTCACGTCTGGCACCTCCTTAGAGAGGCTCTCCAGGTCGGCGATGAGGGCCTCGGATTCGGCGAGGGCCTCGGCGTACTCCACGTCGCATTCGAACGCGTGTTTGTACGTGGGGCTGACGGTGATGACCCCGTTGGGGCCCGACATCTTGAGCTTGAGGTAGGTGTAGTTGGGGACGGCCATGAACTTCGCGTAGCATGGCCTCCCCAATACTGCGTGGTAGGTTCCTCGGAACCCGACCACCTCGAACGTGAGGGTCTCCCTTCGGAAGTTGGAGGGTGTTCCGAAGCAGACAGGAAGGTCGAGTCGTCCGAGGGGCTGGACGCGCTTCTCGGGGATGATCCCGTGGAAAGGCGCAGCGCCTGCCCGGACCGAGGATAGATCAACATGCAGGAGCCCGAGGGTCTCGGCGTAGATGATGTTGAGGCTGCTGCCTCCGTCCATGAGGACCTTGGTGAGCCTGACGTTGCCGATGACGGGGTCGACAAGGAGCGGGTATTTCCCCGGGCTCGGCACGCGGTCGGGGTGGCCGGCTTGGTCGAAGGTGATGGGCTTGTCAGACCAGTCTAGGTAGACTGGCGCCGCCACCTTTACCGAACAGACCTCCCGACGCTATTGCTTGCGGTGCCGAGCTGAGGCGTTCACCGCTTGCCCACCGTAGATCATGAAGCAGTCGCGGATCTCGGGGAACTCTCCTGCCTGGTGATCTTCCTTCTTGTCGTCGTCGCGAGCCCTGCCACCCTCCGCGGGTGGCCCGGCCCTGTGGAAGTGGTGCCGAAGCATGGCGCACTCCTCAAGGGTGTGCTTGATGGGCCCCTGATGATAGGGGCACGACTCCTTGAGCATCTTGTCGAAGAGATTGGCACCTCCGGGGGGTTTTCGAGGGTTCTTGTACTCGGCGGTGGCGACAAGGTCCGCGTCGGTGGCGTCGCGTTTCGCTTGCGACTTCTTATTGCCCTTCTTCTTGGCGCTGCGCTGAGTTGACGCCTCGGTGGCATCTTCCGGTGGGCGGCCCTGGGGCTGCTTGTCCTTCCGGAAGATAGCCTCAACCGCCTCCTGGCCAGAGGCGAACTTGGTGGCGATGTCCATCAGCTCGCTCACCCTGGTGGGGGTCTTTCGACCCAGCTTGCTGACCAGGTCGCGGCAAGTGGTGCCGGCGAGGAACGCGCCGATGACATCTGAATCGGTGATGTTGGGCAGCTCGGTGCGCTGCTTCGAGAATCGCCGGATGTAGTCCCGGAGAGACTCTCCCGGCTGCTGCCGGTAGCTTCGGAGGTCCCAGGAGTTTCCGAGGCGCACGTACGTGCCCTGGAAATTGCCGGCGAAGGCTTGGACCAGGTCGTCCCAGTTGGAGATCTGCCCCGGAGGCAGGTGCTCCAACCAGGCGCGAGCGGTGTCGGAGAGAAACAGGGGGAGGTTGCGGATGATGAGGTTGTCATCGTCCGTTCCACCCAGTTGGCAGGCCAGCCGGTAGTCTGCGAGCCACAGTTCCGGTCTCGTCTCCCCCGAGTACTTTGTGATAGTAGTCGGGGGTCGGAACCGGGTCAGGAACGGCGCCCGTCGTATGGCGTGGCTAAAAGCCTGCGGACCGGGTGGTTCGGGCGAGGGACTCCGATCCTCCCCGCTGTCGTAGCGTCCCCCACGCCTGGGGTGGTAGCCTCGGCGCACCCTCTCGTCGAGGTGGGCTCAACGATCGCGGTGATGGTGCTCGTTGCCGAGGCGACCCGGGGCCGCAGGCGCTGTGTTGCGCGTGCGCCCGGGGTGGACCGAGGCTTCCCGCATGAATCGAGAAGTCGCGGCGCGATGTTCCGAGGGGTACCCCTGCCTTTGGGAGGCGGAGCTCTCGGCCCGTCGGACCGCGGCGCCCTCCAGGAGATTCTTGAGCTCTCCCTGGATTCGCCACCCCTCGGTGGTTGATGGCTCCGGCATCGCGCGGAGAAGCATTGCTGCTGCAGCCAGGTTCTGGCCGACCCCACTGGAAGCGGGTGGCGGCCTCACCCTGACATCGTCGGCGATGCGGTGCTGGATACCCTGGGGTAGATGGCGCACTTCTCCGGCCGGAGGTTGGCCCGCCCATTCCTGCCCGACGTCCCGGCGGATCGGCTCAAGTGCTCCTGCTCCCTCGTCGAGCCTGGCCGGCACCCCGCGGATTTGCTCGAGCAGTGGGTCATGACCCCCCACCGGAATGGGGACCACAGCTAGCTTCCGTAGGATGTCAACGCGTGGCACAGGCCTAGGGAGATCACCGTTCTCCGGCATACTGAGATGGTTGCCTTCGGAGGGACCCCCTAGATCGACGTGGAAACATTCACGACTTGGGCCGCAGTCCTCGTCGCCGAGGCTGCGGCTACCGTCGGAACAGCCGGAAAGGCAGTAGTCGCATGCGGTCATGAAGTCCCGCATGGCACTGGGGTTGCCAAGTCCAGAGAAATCCCAATAGAAGTCGGGCTCGTCATCTTCCTCGGACCCCGAGGGCCCGTAGGTCGAGACATCCGCGAGCCGGTCCCAGGGTGACCGCATACGAAACCCCAGAGGGTTTGGACTCGCCTCTACGAGAGCGTCCACCAAAGCAAAGTCGCTTGGCGGGTCAAGGCTGAATCCAAAGGGCGTGAGATGGGAACCGGTGGGTACCTCTTGGTCGATGGGCGGTGACGAAGTCACGTCAGGGACTGACTGCACCGTCATCTCAGGTACGAGGGTGATGCCCAGCAAGCCTTTCGCGAGCGTGCTGGCGTCGTCCGTTTGCTCGGAATTGGCGTGTTGCAGGGAGACGGCGCTCGTCTTCGTCTCAAATGCGAGGTCGATGCCCGACGCGCCCCCCGTTGGGGCGCCGGCACCGTCGACTCGCTCGACAGCCGACGAGGTGCCGCCTCCTGCTTGGCCTTGGTTGCCCCGCCTCCTCCTCTGTCGGCGGGGGAGAGGGCGGGGTGAGCTCGAATGTCGTTCTTCCACCATGCGGGGAAGACGTCGTCGATTCCGCCGCCGACGGGCGGGCTGTCGGCCGCCATTGTTGCTGTCGCACGGCGGGGGAAGGAGTATCATGTCGTAGCTGCCGTCGAGGGACATGAACTCAAGACTCCCGAAACGGAGCACCGTCCCAGGCTAGAAAGGTTGCAGGATACTGCCCATCTGGAGCTTGACGGGAGGCTGTTCGTCAACACGCAGCAGGCCCGTACCTGGCGCGCCAACTGTCGGCGTTTTGAGACCGGGGGGTCCCTGAGCCGACGAGTGAAATGTCGCCGTGTGCCCCAGCCCAGATGGGTCGGCGCGAGACGGAGCGCGAAGGGGGGAAGAAAGGGCAGCCGGAGCGAGAGAGGGAGGTGGAAATCCCGCGGCCTTCGTGTTTGTCCCGCGCCCAGGTCGGGTGCGCTTGCAGTAGGGGGTTACAAGCGTCCACGCGGGAGAGGGAGCGAGCGGCCTCACGCGAGCGCCTGTCCCGTCCTCTTCCCCGCGCGGCCCCCTTCTCTAAGAGGGCCCTGGTCCTTCCTTTTATAGGCGTAAGGAGAGGATCCAGGTGTACAATGGGGGGTGTAGCAGAGTGCTAACGTGTCTAGCGGAGGGGAGCTAGCGCCCTAAGTACATGCCATCGTGGCAGCCGGAGAGGTTTTGGCACCCGGTTCGTGTGGTGTCGTGGCCGTCGGAGGAGCGCTGAAGCTTGGCGGAAGGACAGCTGTCGGAGCTATCGAGTCCTTGCTGACGTCCTCTTGCTTCCGTAAGGGGGCTGAGAGCCGCCGTCGTCATAGAGCGTGCGGGGCGCCATCATTGCTTGTCTGGCGGAGCGAGCCAGATGGGACGCCGGTCTTGTTTCCCGTAGCCTGAGTCAGCTTGGGGTAGGGTAATGATGGCGCCCCCTGTTGACATGGTCGGTCCGTGCCCTAGGTTGGGCGATGTGGAGGCTCCTCCGAGGCCGAGGTCGAGTCCGAGCCCCTGGGTCAGGCGAGGCGGAGACCGTCGGCTGAGGCCAGGGCTGAGTCCGAGCCCTGGGGTCGGGCGAAGCGGAGTTCGTCGTCTTCCGGGGCTGAGCCCGAGTCCGAGCCCTGGGTCGGGCGGAGCGGAGTTCGTCGTCTTCCGGGACTGAGCCCAAGTCCGAGCCCTAGGTTGGGCGGAGCGGAGTTCGTCGTCTTCCGGGACTGAGCCCGAGTCCGAGCCCTGGGTCGTGCGGAGCGGAGTTCGCCGTCTTCCGGGGCTGAGCCCGAGTCCAAGCCCTGGGTCAGGCAAAGCGGAGTTCGTCGTCTTCCGGGACTGAGCCCGAGTCCGAGCCCTGGGTCGGGCGGAGCGGAGTTCGCCGTCTTCCGGGGCTGAGCCCGAGTCCAAGCCCTAGGTCGGGCGAAGCGGAGTTTCCTATGGTGCCTGAGGCCGAGCCTGACTGCCTGTCGGCCTCACTCTGTCGAGCGGCACAGCAGTCGGAGCAGCGCAGGCGGCGCTGTCCTTCTGTCAGGCCGGTCAGTGGAGCGGCGAAGTGACTGCGGTCACTTCGGCTCTGTCGGCTGGAGGACGCGCGTCAGGATAAAGGTGTCAGGCCACCTTTGCATTAAATGCCTCTACGATTTGGTCGGTTGGCGTGGCGATTTGGCCAGGGTTGCTTCTTGGAGAAGACTGGGCCTCGGGCGAGCCGGAAGTATGTTCGTCGCTGGAGGGGGGCCTCGGGCGAGACGGAGATCTCCGGGGTCGGCTGCCCTTGCCCGAGGCTAGGCTCGGGTGAGGCGTGATCGAGTCCGTCGAATGGACCGGTCCCTGACTTAGTCGCACCCATCAGGCCTTTGCAACTTTGTGTTGATGGGGGTTACCGGCTGAGAATTAGGAGTCTTGAGGGTACCCCTAATTATGGTCCCCGACAGATGTGGTGCTTGATCGATATGGTAATTGATTTTATTGTTTAATATATACATGTCTCACTATAATTAAATTTATGTAGAATACTACTGAATTTCCGTACAAATTTATGATCAGATGGATTTCTATCGATTGCACATATTTGTGACCATTTGTGAGATACTTGAAAGTCGCCTAGAGGGGGGTGAATAGGACGAAACTGAAATTTATAAAGTTAATCACAACTACAAGCTGGGTTAGCGTTAGAAATATAATCGAGTCGCGAGAGAGGGTGCAAAACAAATCGCAAGCGAATAAAGAGTGTGACACGCGGATTTTTTTTACCGAGGTTCGGTTCTCGCAAACCTACTCCCCGTTGAGGAGGCCACAAAGGCTGGGTCTTTTTCAACCCCTTCCCTCTCTCAAACGGTCCCTCGGACCGAGTGAGCTTTCTCTTCTCAAATCAACCGGGAACAAAACTTCCCCGCAAGGACCACCACACAATTGGTGTCTCTTGCCTTGGTTACAATTGAGTATTGATCACAAGAAAGAATGAGAAAGAAGAAAGCAATCCAAGCGCAAGAGCTCAAAAGAACACAACAAATCTCTCTCACTTAACACTAAAGCTTTTGTGGAATTGGGAGAGGATTTGATCACTTGGGTGTGTCTTGTATTGAATGCCTAGCTCTTGTAAGTGGTTGGAAGTTGGAAAACTTGGATGACTTGAATGTGGGGTGGTTGGGGTATTTATTACCCCAACCACCAAACTAGCTGTTTGGTGGAGGCTGCTGTCGCATGGCGCACCGGACAGTGTCCGGTGCACCAGCCACGTCACCAGGCTGTTGGGTTCCGACCGTTGGAGTTCTGACTGCTGGGCCAGCCTGGATGTCCGGTGGCACACCGGACATGTACTGTAGAGTGTCCGGTGTGCCACTTCGCGCGTGCCTGACTTCTGCGCGCTCTGGCGCGCATTAATTGCTTCTGCAGGTGACCGTTGGCGCGAAGTAGTCGTTGCTCCGCTGGCTCACCGGACAGTCCGGTGTACACTGGACATGTCCGGTGAATTATAGCGGAGCGGATTCCCGAAGCTGGCGAGTTCAGAGTCGCTTCATTCCTGGAGCACCGGACACTGTCCGGTGTACACCGGACAGTCCGGTGAATTATAGCTGAGCGCCTCTGAGTTTTCCCGAAGGTGAGGAGTTTGGATTGAAGTCCCCTGGTGCACCGGACCCTGTCCGGTGGCACACCGGACAGTCCGGTGCGCCAGACCAGGTCAGCCTTCGGTTATCCCTTGCTCTCTTTGTTGAAACCAATTCTTGGTCCTTTTATTGGCTAAGTGAGAACCTTTGGCACCTGTATAACTTATAGACTAGAGCAAACTAGTTAGTCCAATTATTTGTGTTGGGCAATTCAACCACCAAAATCATTTAGGAAATATGTGTAAGCCTAATTCCCTTTCAATCTTCCCCTTTTTGGTGATTGATGCCAACACAAACCAAAGCAAATATGGAAGTGCATAATTGAACTAGTTTGCATAATGTAAGTTGCAAAGGTTGCTTGGACCACGCTTGCACCATATGTTTTGTTTTTGCAAATTCTTTTGTAAAACCTTTTCAAAGTTCTTTTGCAAATAGTCAAAGGTAAATGAATAAGATTTTGCGAAGCATTTTCAAGATTTGAAATTTTCTCCCCCTGTTTCAAATGCTTTTCCTTTGACTAAACAAAACTCCCCCTTGATAAATTCCTCCTCTTAGTGTTCAAGAGGGTTTTAAGATATTGATTTTGAAAAGATTACTCTCTTCCCTTTTTGAACACAAGGAGATATCAATTTGAAAAATCATACCAATTGAAAAACTCTTTTTAAAATTAGGTGGTGGTGCGGTCCTTTTGCTTTGGGCTCATGCTCTCTCCCTCTTTGGCATAAATCGCCAAAAACGGAATCATTAGAGCCCTTTCAAAACTACTTTCTCCCCTTTGGCAAATAAAACATGAGTGAAGATTATACCAAAGCCGGAGAGGTGCTCGGCGCGACGGTGAAGGATGAGTTACGTAGTGGAAGCCTTTGTCTTCACCGAATACTCCAATTCCCTTTCAATATACCTATGACTTGGTTTGAAATTTACTTGAAAACACATTAGTCATAGCACATGAAAGAGATATGATCAAATGTATATGAATGAGCTATGTGTGCAAATCAACAAAAGAAGTTCCTAGAATCAAGAATATTTAGCTCATGCCTAAGTTTGTTAAAAGTTTGTTCATCAAGTGGCTTGGTAAAGATATCGTCTAATTGATCTTTAGTGTTAATATATGAGATCTCGATATCTCCCTTTTGTTGGTGATCCCTTAAAAAGTGATACCGAATGGCTATGTGTTTAGTGCGGCTATGCTCAACAGGATTATCTGCCATGCGGATTGCACTCTCATTATCACATAGAAGAGGAACTTTGGTTAATTTGTAACCGTAGTCCCTAAGGGTTTGCCTCATCCAAAGTAGTTGCGCGCAACAATGTCCTGCGGCAATGTACTCGGCTTCGGCGGTAGAAAGATCTACGGAATTTTGCTTCTTTGAAGCCCAAGACACCAAGGATCTTCCCAAGAACAGGCAAGTCCCCGATGTGCTCTTTCTATTAATCTTACACCCTGCCCAATCGGCATCCGAATAACCAATCAAATCAAAAGTGGATCCACTAGGATACCAAAGCCCAAACTTAGGAGTATAAACTAAATATCTCAAGATTCGTTTTACGGGCGTAAGGTGAGCTTCCTTAGAGTCGGCTTGGAATCTTGCACACATGCATACGAAAAGCATAATATCCGGTCGAGATGCACATAAATAGAGTAGAGAACCTGAAAGTCGCCTAGAGGGGGGGTGAATAGGGCGAAACTGAAATTCTCAAAAACAATCACAACTACAAGTCGGGTTAGCGTTAGAAATATAATCGAGTCCGCGAGAGAGGGCGCAAAACAAATCGCAAGCGAATAATGAGGTAAGACACGCGGATTTGTTTTACCGAGGTTCGGTTCTCTCAAACCTACTCCCCGTTGAGGAGGCCACAAAGGCCGGGTCTCTTTCAACCCTTCCCTCTCTCAAACGGTCCCTCAGACCGAGTGAGCTTCTCTTTCTCAAATCACTTGGGAATCAAACTTCCCGCAAGGACCACCACACGATTGGTGTCTCTTGCCTCAATTACAAGTGAGTGTTTGATCACAAGAAAGAATGCCAAAGAAAAAGAAGCGATCCAAGCGCAAGAGCTCAAATGAACACAACAAATCACTCTCTCTAGTCACTAGGGCTTTGTGTGGAGTTGGGAGAGGATTTGATCTCTTTTGGCGTGCTTTGCAATGAATGCTAGCTCTTGTATAGTGGTTGGAAGTTGGAAGACTTGGATGCTATGAATGGTGGGGTGGTTGGGGTATTTATAGCCCCAACCACCAAACATGACCGTTGGTGGAGGCTGTCTGTTCGATGGCGCACCGGACAGTCCGGTGCACACCGGACAGTCCGGTGCCCCAGCCACGTCACCAGTTCCGTTGGATTCCGACCGTTGGAGCTTCTGACTTCTGGGCCCGCCTTGATGTCCGGTGGCGCACCGGACATGCACTGTAGAGTGTCCGGTGCGCCTGCTCCCGCGTGCCTGACGACTGCGAGCTTCTGGCGCGCATTAAATGCGCCTGCAGGTGACCGTTGGCGCGAAGTAGCCGTTGCCCCGAGGTTGCACCGGACAGTCCGGTGAATTTTAGCGGAGCAGCTGAAGTGAAAACCCGAGGCTGGCGAGTTCCGGAGGCCGCCCTTCCTTGGAGCACCGGACATGTCCGGTGCACACCGGACAGTCCGGTGAATTATAGCGGAGTGGCCTTTGGAAATTCCCGAGAGTGAAGAGTTTGAAGTCGGAGTCCCCTGGTGCACCGGACATGTCCGGTGGCACACCGGACAGTCCGGTGCGCCAGACCAGAGGAGCCTTCTGTTGCTCCTTTGCTCTTGTGTTGAACCCAACTCTTGGTCTTTTTATTGGCTAAGTGTGAACATTTTGCACCTGTATAACTTATACACTAGAGCAAACTAGTTAGTCCAATATTTGTGTTGGGCAATTCAACCACCAAAATTATTTAGGAACTAGGTGTAAGCCTAATTCCCTTTCAATCTCCCCCTTTTTGGTGATTGATGCCAACACAAACCAAAGCAAATGTAAAAGTGCATAATTTGAACTAGTTTGCATAATGTAAGTGCAAAGGTTGCTTGGAATTGAGCCAATGTAAATACTTACATGATGCGCATGGATTGTTTCTTTGTTTTTGACATATTGGACCACATTTGCACCACATGTTTTGTTTTTGCAAATCTTTTGTAAATCCCTTTTTTAAAATCCTTTTGCAAGATAGTCAAAGGTAAATGAATAAGATTTTTGCAAAGCATTTTCAAGATTTGAAATTTTCTCCCCTTGATCCAACTACTTTTCCTTTGACTAAACAAAACTCCCCCTAAATGAGATTCTCCTCTTAGTGTTCAAGAGGGTTTTGATTTATCATTTTTGAAATACTTCTTCCTCCCCCTTTAGAGCATAATAAGATACCAATTTGAAATTGACCAATTGAAAATCTCCAAAAAAAATTTTAAAAATTAGGTGGTGATGCGGTCCTTTTGCTTTGGGCTCATACTCTCTCCCCCTTTGGCATGAATCGCCAAAAACGGAATCATTAGAGCCCTCTAAGTAATTTCTTCCCCTTTGGTCATAAACAAATGAGTTAAGATTATTGTTGGAACTAGCTCTCAGCAGCAAGGAGGCCAACAAGGGTGAACGGTGGTGACAACAGGGTTACGTGCACGGGGGCAATAGCTCTGTTGATCTAGCCTCTCACGGGCACTGTGCGGGGGTATTTATAGGTATCTGAGTGCCCAGCGTCTTGTGTTAAGGACGCATGTGCCCTCGGACACCTATTTTATCCCCAGAATATTCCCATAAAGCAGGGTTACAAACTGTAATTACAAGTATTCCTTTACGAGTTAGGCCCGTAATACAGAGGCGGCCACGCGGGGCCCGTTACAATGGGCCAGATCACACGTGGGCCTTGGGACTAAACGAGGACGCGCCGTGGGAGGACGTCGCCGCAGGCCTTCGTCAAAGTGCCGAGTCCTGCGAAGGGTGTCCCTGCCCGCTTTGTCTCTGTCGGACCAGCGGCTGCAGCGAAGGCCTCGAGCGAAGGGTGGCGTCTTTGCCTTCGCCCCAACATTTGCCCTCCGAGGGACCAGTTCGACAAAGTCACCTGGTGCCGAAGACGTCGCTAGATGGCGGAGACGCTGCCCTCGCTCGAAGTGGTTCCGCGGGGGTTTTTGATGTGACCGTTGATGGACGGCGTACTGTTGGATTGCGGGTTTCCCGAAGCGTCGCGGCCTGCCTATAAAAGGGGGCGGGGGCGGCGCTGTTTGAACTCTGCCTTCCGCGCTCCGTAAAACCCTAGCCGCCCGCCGTCTTGCTGCTCCTTTTCCTCCGCTGCTCCCTTTGCTCGCCGGCGTTCTGGCTCGAGTGAAGCAGACCGCCCGCCGCCGCCGACGGTACGTAGCCATGCCATCCTCTTCTTCTTCCGCCGACGCCACGCCGCCGGCCGCCGCCTCGTCTGAGGAGACGTTGAGTAACGTGATGGTGGAGGAGTTGCGCGCCGGCGACTCTGTTGAATTTGGTGTGTCACGGATGACGTCAGCCCGTATTGAAGATATGCAGCGGTTGGGCTACTTTGGCGGTGGAGTCGCTCGTGCTCCGGGGACGGAGGAAGTCCCCGAGCCGGAGGGCGAGTTGGTTGTTTTCGAGGCGTTCTTCGTCGCCGGACTCCGCTTGCCTGCGCACCGGTTTGTCGGCGAAGTCCTGCGTAGATTCAGCGTTCAAATACATCAGCTGACACCGAACACCATAGTGGCGCTGGCGAAGTATGTCTGGGCGACGACTTCGTACGGCGGACATCCGTCGGTTGAAGTTTTTGCGAAGAATTATTGTTTGCATTGGCAGAAAAGGATGGTTGAGGACGAAGTTGCCCAGTTCGGGTCATGCACATTCACGCCGAAGACCGGCAAGACCACAATGCCAGTAGTGGAGTTGGTCCCGTGCGCCCGCAACAAGTGGGGCAATTGGAATGAATTTTGGTTTTATGTTGCTGAGGCTACTGTCGAAGGCCATGAAGGGCTCCCCGTGTCCGAAATGTGCTCTCACTATTACTCTGCGTATCCGCCTTTTGAAGTGGCAGAAGAGGATGCAGACGAAGGGGCCCTTCGGTGCACCGCCGGTCAGAGCAGCGGTCGAGATTTAGTTGAAGAGTTCGTGGCGTACGGGGTCTGGCCCTTGGCGCACGGCTGGGCGCTGGGCGAAGTATGCCCTCGCCAGATGCCCTTTCACGGAGGAAGGGTGGTGCGAAGTCCTGCCTTCGCACTGAATTTGCGAAACCGTGATCCGGCCGCCTTTGTGTGTGATGCGGAGGACTTGGCAGTGCGGCTCGTGGGGCGTTATGTGCCGAGGACGGAAGGCCAGCGCAGCTTTGACATCCGCGGGTCAAATGAACGTTTGAACAGGGTCTTCGAATTAAATCAACTGCCGTACGACGGCTACCCTGGTCAAGACGAAGCGGACCGCCGTGGGAAGAAACCGGCGGTGGAGACTGGAGGCGACCCTGCGCTGGCGGCCGCCGCCTCCTCGAAAAAGAGAAAATTAGGTACTGCGATGGGAAGACTTGGGGTGTCTGATAGTTTCGCTAGAGAGTTAATGAGGACGTGTGCGGCCCCGGGGGAGAGGATGTTTTCGCCCGAGCTCCGGGAGTCTTCGGCTCGGATGCTGAGGGTTACCGGGGGTTGTTGGCCTAAAGACATTCCTATCCCCTGCGCGGCTGAGGAGGACTGTTTTACATCTCGTATGGTTCATCGGTGGAGAGTTTTTCCTTATGGGCGAAATATCGGTCATGTTGTGTGGGCAGTGATGGACAAGGATCGCCAAGGGGCGGCGCGAAAACGCCAGGCGACTGTGAGGGTTCACGAAGCTCGGCCGAAAAGGCAGCGGGGAACGGCGAAGGCTGAGGCCTCCGGCGGAGGCAAGCCGCCGCTGCCGGCGAAGGTGGGCGCCTCTGCGCCTGGCAAGGCGCCGGAGGTGACGGTGGGCGCCGGAGGCCCCAAGCTGACGAAGGTGGTGCCGTCTGTCAGCGGAGTGGCGGAGGCTGCGAAGGCGGCCTGAACGTTACCGCCGCCCGGCAAACGCGTTGCCGACTTCGGCACCGAGATTAATGTGGAGGATTATCTTGGGGGTAAGTCTATATAAATATATATACATTTTTTTTTGAATTTGTTGACGCGTTGCAGGGTCGGACGAGGGCCCGCTTGCTCTAGTTGTGCCTGGCGCGGCGATCGCGGCGGCTGCGCCAGCGCCGAAGGCGGGGGGAGAGACCCTTGGCGCCGGAGGCGAGGTGTCTGCCCTCGCGCTGGTCAGGGACGAGGCGGGCGTGGCGACCCGCCGGCTGAGGGGAGCGACAGAGGCGTTGAGTCGAGCGACGGAGGCGCTGAGTCAGGTCCGCCGAGCTATGCCCTCTCCGCCCCCCCTCTTTTTTTTTACGCAACGGCCTTACGTGTGTTCTGCAGGTGGCTGACTTCACCAGCCGCACCGCGTCGGGGGCCCTTACGGCAGCTTTGTCTGCCGAGGTCGAGAGACTTCGGACGCAACATGCTGACGCTGTCCGTGAGAAGTCGGCCTCCGACAGCAAGTGCCGCAAACTGGCGGAGAAGGTGGCCGCCCTGGAGAAGGAGAAGGCTGACCTCCGGCGCCAGCTGGCGGGGGAGAGGAGGGAGGCCAACGAAGCCATCGCCAAAGAGCAGGCTGCTCAGGCGGAGGCCAGGCTGGCGCGGGCGGAAGGCAATATCGCCAAGGAGCTCGCCGGAGAGCTGCAGCGGCGGCTTACTGCCCTGGAGAGCCGCGCGGAGGGGGCCGAGGCCGCGATGCGAGCGGAGGCCGAACGGACGCGCACGCAGCTCATGACTGCATATCGCGAGCTAGGTGTGCGGACGGGTGACTTCGAGGTGCTGGAGCGAGAGGCCGGACTTCGCTGTCTGGAATGAGTGCAGGAGGAACTGCAGGAGCTCCCCACTGTCTTGGCGGGGTTGATGGTGTTCACCTCCCTGGTCACCTGCGAGGCAGCAATGAACGCGCTCTCTCGCGAAGGCTGCCGGCACTTTGAGGCCCTCGACCAGGCAGATGAGGATTTTGGGCGAGATATCTTTGGGGTCGAAGACCCCGTGGTGAAGGAATCCGCCGGGGCCCTCTATGACCAGATGTGGGGTTCATACGGTTGTGAGGTGGTCCGGGCGCGGGCCGAGGCTGCGAGGGCTCAGGTAACGTTGTCGTTTGCTCGGCGTTTGCTGGATGCGGTCTGTGCGTGTGTTTGCTGAATTTTTGTGCGTTTTGTCTTAGGCGGAGCGCGGCGAGCGGGTGGACGACTTCGGGGCGCTGAACAGCGCGCTGCCTGACCCGGAGACGACCCCTGCGGAGGCCGCGACTGGAGTCGCCCCGGGACCGACCCCGGAGACTGCGGAAGATGCACCAGGCGCCCCTGCACCTGCTGCGGCCGGCGAAGACCTTCCCCCAAAGGTGGCCGAAGGCGCGCCCGATGCCCCCGCAACTGCTGTGCCGAGCGCTGAGGATCCAGCGGAGGTGGGGGCGGAGGCAGCGGCGGAGGCCTCGGCGGAGGCTCCCGCAGCGGCAGGGCCTTCGCAGGTGGCATAGGTGGTGTTCAGGGTTGAGGAATTTTTGGATGTTGTACTGAATTTTGGTTGCTGCGCAGGTTCAAGATTTTGGGCCTGCGCACGCAACCGCTACTACTGAGTTTTTGGCGGCTTCGACCGCGGAAGATGGAAATGAATATGGTGGGTCTGTTTCTGAGTTTTTTGATTTTACTGACTCTGGGAGCTCGGTTGAGTGGAATGAGGAGTCTTCGGAGGAGGACTTGGATTATTTTGCGGCCTTGGACGTGGCTGCGGCGGAGGCTGCGCCACACGCTGCGGACGCGCCAGACGTGCCCGGTCCTAGCACCGGGCACCGACGACGAAGGGCGGTTGCAAAGCGTAGGATTAGTGCGGAGGAAGGGGCCCGGCTTCGCGTTAGTAGGGCTGGTCGGCAGGAGCTGCTGTCTTTGCCGGCCGCCGTGGGTGCAGGGGAAGGGGAGCTGCGAAGCCTTTTTGCGGGTGAGGAGCTTAGGATAATGTTGTTTAATTATAGAGAGATGGGGATTATTCCTAAGGTTGAGCCGATGTAGGGCGTGGTGCCCTCGCTTGTGTATGTGTAAGGGCTTGTAAAATGGAGTTGTGTGCCCTCGCGTGCCTGTGCCTGCGAGGGCGCTGTGTACTTTGTCTGGTGTGATTGATTATGCTGTGCCAGTATGATTATAATTGGTCTTGGTGTCGTTTCTGCTTTTGTTGTACTGGGTCGGCTGCGCCCTTAGGCGGCTCTTGCGCGAAGTCTTTGCGATAGGCTTCGGATTTTTGCGCGCTTGTGCTTAGTCCGGCTGCACCTTTAGGCGACTTCTGCGCGGATAGTCTTCGCGATAGACTTCGGATTTTTGCGCACTTGTTGTGCTTAGTCCGGCTGCACCCTTAGGCGACTTCTGCGCGGATAGTCTTCGCGATAGACTTTGGATTTTTGCGCACTTGTTGTGCTTAGTCCGGCTGCACCCTTAGGCGACTTCTGCGCGGATAGTCTTCGCGATAGACTTCGGATTTTTGCGCACTTGTTGTGCTTAGTCCGGCTGCACCCTTAGGCGACTTCTGCGCGGATAGTCTTCGCGATAGACTTCGGATTTTTGCGCACTTGTTGTGCTTAGTCCGGCTGCACCCTTAGGCGACTTCTGCGCGGGTAGTCTTCGCGATAGACTACGGCTTTTGCGCACTTGTTGTGCTAAGTCCGGCTGCACCCTTAGGCGACTTCTGCGCGGATTGGTCGCGCGCGAGGGTGGCTAGCGCTTAGCCTCGCGGTGACTTCGAATTGGTCGAATGCCGAAGACCGTTGTTGCGGTCTTTTTTCGACACATGCTTTTGCGGGGGATTTTTCTCACATATATTACATGGCTCCGCCTCGTTAAAAACCTCACCCCCCGGGAGGAAAAGAGTGCGGGCCGGTACAAGATTGTTTTGTGGTGAATTACAAGGGCGAACTCAGCCCTAAGTATTTAAACAAAAAATTTACGAAGGTTTGTCGATGTTCCAGGAGTGCTCCAGGTCCTCGCCATTTGGCGTTGTGAGCCTGTAAGCGCTGGGGGAGGCTTTTGTTTTGACTATGAAGGGGCCCTCCCACTTGGGCTCCAACTTGCCCTTGGACTCCGTCCGAGCTGTTCGGATGAGTACGAGGTCCCCCGCGCTGAACTCCCTTGGGATGACTGCGCGGTCGCGCCATGCTTTGGTCTGGGCTTGGTATTTGTTTAAGGCCTGCAGGGCGAAGACCCGGTCTCCGTCAATGAGATCTTTGGAGGTTGGCTCATCCACGTCAGGGGCGGCTGACGGAGCTGTGCGCGGAGACCCATGCTTTATTTCTTGCGGGGTCATTGCCTCCGATCCGTATAGAAGGCGGAAAGGAGTGAACCCGGTCGCCCTGCATTCGGTTGTGTTTAGCGCCCAGACTGCCTCCGGTAACAAGTCGGTCCATCTGCCTTTTTTTTCATCGAGGAGCATCTTCTTGACAGCTGTGAAGATTTTCCCATTGGCACGCTCCACGACCCCGTTGGACTGCGGATGATAGACTGAAGCGAAGGCAAGCTTGGTGCCGATGGAAAAACAAAAATCCTTGAAATCTTGGCTGTCAAACTGCTTGCCGTTGTCAACTGTTAGCTCGGACGGTACTCCGAAGCGGCAAACAATGTTCTGCCAAAAGAATTTTTGGGCAGTCTTTGATGTGATTGTGGAAACGGCCCTCGCTTCAATCCATTTGGCGAAGTATTCGACGGCTACGAAGGCGAACTTAAGGTTCCCCTGAGCGGTGGGCAGGGGCCCGACAATGTCCAGGCCCCAGCGCTGAAGAGGCCATGTATGGGCAATCAGCTTTGTGTATTGCGAAGGGTTGCCTGACCGAGGAGAGAACTTCTGGCAGGCTTCGCAGGACCTTGTGACTCGATTTGCGGCGCAGATCATTGCAGGCCAGTAAAACCCTTGTCGGATCACCTTTGCGGCCAGGGCCCTTGGCCCCGCGTGCGAGCCGCACGTGCCACTGTGGACCTCGCGCAGGATTTGCATGCCTTCGGGTTCGGTGACGCATTTAAGCATTGGCTGACTGACCCCTTTCTTGTATAATTGGCCCTCGATCAGCGCGAAGTCCTGGCTTCGATGTCTGAGGCGCTTTGCCTCACTGACGTCGGCTGGATGATAGTATCCCTGTAGGAACAGGGTTAATGGGGCCCGCCAGTCTTCGGTCATGATTAGGTTGACTATACGGTGGCCCTCGCTATCATTAGTTATTTGGAGCCCTTCGGGGCTCCGGACGGCTGGCGTGCCGATGGTGTGAAAGAATACGTCGGAGGGTAAGGGCTCGCCCCTGGCGGCGGCCTTGGCTAATGCATCGGCCTCCTCGTTCTTGGCCCTGTCCACATGCTGTAGGGTGAATCCCTTGAATTGTCTCTCGAGACTTCGGATAGCCGCGAGGTATTGCATGAGTGTGGGGTCTTTTGCTGCATAGTCTTTCTCGACCTGACCGGCAACTATCTTGGAGTCTGTTTTGATGATACATGTGGTGACTCCGAGGGCCCTTAGCTTGCGGAGGCCGAGGATGACTGCTTCATACTCTGCTATGTTGTTTGTACATTTGTCGGATTCCAGAGCGAAGCTGAGGCGTGCTGCATATCTGTGTTTGACTCCGGCTGGCGAGGTGACGACTGCAGCGACGCCTACCCCCGCATGACACCATGCACCGTCGCAATGGATAGTCCAGACCTTTTCTGTGGATGGGTCCGGCTGTGTTACTGGCCCAGTCCAGTCGACGACGAAGTCTGCCAGGACTTGCGACTTGATAGCTGTCCTGGGCTCGAAGCTGATGTGGTAGCCGGAGAGTTCGGCTGCCCACTTGGCAATCCTCACTGATGCCTCCGGGTTCCTGAATAGTTCGCCGAGCCCCCTGTCTGAGGTGACTCGGACCTTGAATGCTTCAAAATAATGGCGCAGCTTGCGCGAGGACATAACAACTGCGTAGGCAATCTTCTCCAGCTCTGTCATGTTGCATTTGGACGGTGTCAGGACTTCGGAGACATAGTAGACAGGGCACTGTCTGACTGCGCCCTCGACTGTCTGCTCCTGTACCAGTGCCGCGCTGACCGCGTGCGGCGAAGCCGCGACATAGAGCAATAAGGGGAGCGAGGAGTCGAGGCTCGTGAGGATGGCCAGCTCCGACAGGTACTGTTTTAGTGAGGCGAAGGCCGCTGCTTGCTCCGGTCCCCAAGCGAAGTCCTTCGCGCCGCGGAGTGTTTTGAGGAAGGGGAGACTTCGCTCGGCGAACCTGGAGATGAATCTGTTGAGAGCGGCCATCCTGCCTGTCAGGCGCTGGACGTCCCTGGCGGACTGCGGAGGCGACATATCGACGATGGCCTGGATCTTGGTTGGGTTGGCCTCGATGCCGCGGCGGGACACCAGGTAGCCCAATATCTTGCCCTGGCGAACACCGAAAACGCACTTTTCCGGGTTTAGGCGGAGTCGTGCATCTCGCATGTTCGCGAATGTCTCTGCCAGGTCGGCGAGATGGTCCTCCTTATTCTTGCTGGCGACGACGATGTCGTCCACATATGTGAATATATTTCTGCCGACCTGCCCCTCGAGCACCGTTTTGGTGAGTCTGGAGAAGGTGGATCCGACATTCTTGAGACCCTCCGGCATTCTGACGAAGCAATAAGTGCCGAAGGGTGTTATAAAGCTGGTGCTAGCCTTGTCTTCCTCCTTCATGTATATCTGGTGATAGCCGGAGAAGCAGTCGAGGAGGGACATGACCTCGCATCCGGCCGTGCTATCGACTATTTTGTCGATCCGCGGCAACGGGAAATTGTCCTTTGGGCAGGCCTTATTGAGACTGGTGAAGTCTATGCACATGCGCCATTTTCCGCTTTTTTTCTGCACCATCACAACATTGGAGAGCCACGTGGGGTAAGCCACTGGCTCGATGAATTTAGCCTCCAGGAGGCGATGCACCTCCGCCTTGGCGGCCTCTGTCTTTTCGTCTGACATTTTGCGAAGCTTCTGCTTTTTGGGTCGCACCGAAGGGTCAATCCCCAAGCTGTGCTCAATTATGGCTCGGCTGACTCCGACCAGATCGAGGGCAGACCAGGCGAAGACATCCTTATTCTTGGCCAGGCAGCAGAGAAGTCTCTCTTCTTCAAGTGAGGTGAGGTCTTCGCTGATAGTTACTGTCTGCTTGGGCGTGGCCTGATCGAGGGGGACAGTCTTGGTCCCGTCTTGGCACTGCAACTGTGCCTTGTCGTGCTGCTTGTCGGTTGGGCTGGCCGGCGCAGGGACCTCGCGCTGGGTCGTGAGACAGTGTACGTTTCTCTGACCGGGCACGAAGTCCCGCTCAATGTTGCGCGCCGTCTGCTGGTTGCCGTAGACTGTGATGGCGCCTAGCGGGCCTGGTATCTTCATACATAGGTACAACCCGTGGATGGCAGCTTCGAACTTGTTGATGGATCCCCGGCCCATGATGGCGTTGTATGGATATACCATGTCGACAATGTCGAAGGTTACTTGCTCACTTCGGGCATTGGGCGCTACACCGAAGGAGAGGGGCAACTCTATCTTGCCAACTGGAAAGGTGCCCTTGCCGCCGAAACCATACAACGGGTTGTCCGAAGGCTTCAGCAAGCTGTGGCTTATACCCATGCGGTCGAAGGCGTGGAGGAAGATGATGTCCGCCTGACTGCCGTTGTCGACTAGGACTTTGTGTAAGTCCCAGCCTGCCACGCTGCAATTGATGACCATAGCGTCGATGTGGGGGGCGCTGCGCAGGTCGACGTCTCGTGCGTCGAAGGTTAGCGGTATGTGGGACCACTTCGTCTGCACGACTGGGCCAGTGACGGCGATGTGGTTGATGCTGCGGTAGTGGTCCCGCTTCTGCCGCTTGGTGTCGAAGTCAGTGCTGGACCCCCCTGTTATCATGTGAATGACTCCGCGATATGGTTGATCGGCGAAGTCTTCCTGTTTTGGGGCGTGGGGGATGTTTTGGTGTTGCTGGTGTGGCGGTGGGGGTGGAGGAGGTACGATTTGTACTTCCTGATGGTGTTGGTAAGCGTGGTGCGGTGGATGCGGAGCGGGAGCGTGGATGTATGGTGGAGGGGGTGGTTGGTAATTATGCGCGACAATTTTAGGATTGTCGGCTGGCTGCGCCCACGCCATTCTGTCTCTGGTGGCCTTCGTCTCGGGGCAGTCTTTGGTCTGGTGGGCGCAGTCTTCGCCGTGGAAAAGGCAATAGAACCGGCGCGGCGGCTGCTGCGCCCGCCCTCGACCCCTGCCACGAGTTCCATTTCCGTGGCCCTGGGGGGGATATTCCTGGCGGCGAGGGGGATCAGCAGCAGGCTGTTGGTTGACGATGTTGTGCACTTGCTGCTGACTGCGGCCCTCTCGACCGGAGTCTGGCTGCGGAGTCCTTGTCCACGTGCGGCTGGACTGCGGGGCATCTTTGGGTTTCCGTTGTGACTCGACCTTGCGCTGGTGGAGCTCTTCGGATTTGGCATATTTTTCGAAGAGCTGATATAGCTCCTGCAAGCTCTTGGGTGGATCTCTGATACAATGGCTGTAGAGGACGCCGGCCCGAAGGCCACTGATGGCGTAGTGGATAGCGATCTGATCGTCGACAGAGGGCAGCTGTGACTTGAGTGTTAAGAACTTGCGGTAATACTCCCGCAGAGTCTCCTTTTCTAGCTGTTTGCAAAGCGAGAGCTCGGCCAAAGCGTCGGTGTCTGGACGGTACCCTTGGAAGTTGAGGAGGAACTTGTCCCTGAGACTTCTCCACGAATCAATGGACAGCGGAGGCAATCTGGTGAACCAGGTGAGTGCTGGGCCCTCTAGTGCGATGATGAAAGACTTCGCCATTGTGGCGTCGTCTCCTCCGGCTGATGCAACGGTGACTTGATAACTCATGATGTATTGCGCCGGGTCGGTGCTGCCGTTGTACTTGGGGTATGCCCCCGCTCGAAAGTTAGCTGGCCAAGGCGTCACTTGTAGGTGTGGCGCCAGGGGACTTCGCTCGTCGAGGTAGTTGACCCCTTGGAATGGCGCGCCGTGCTGGGAGACGTAGTCGTGCTGGGGGAAACGCGGGTTCTCCGGCTGCGCCCAGTGCTGCAGGGGTGGGCCATGCTGCCGGCCGAGGTGGCCTTCGCGCGTGTCCTCCGGTTGTGTGCGCTGTTGGAGGGGTGGCTCTTGCTGTAGACCGAGGTGGCCTTCGCGCTGCATCAGCGCGATCTCGCGCTCGAGGTCTTGGGCTTTCTGCTCCTCGTCGCGTATCATTTGCCGCACTTTGGCTAATGCGGACACACGCTGGCGCTTGGCCTCCAGTATCTCTTTCTGCCTCTGGAGATTGCGGTTCCTGAGGCGCAGGGCGCGCAGCTGCAGCTGTTCTTCTGTTGAGACGCCGAGGACCTCACCGTCCTCGGTGAGGTCCGCGCCTTCCAGTGGGGCGAAGCCTGGGGGCGGCTGTGACTGTCCTTCGGTTCCGCAGGTGCGGAAGGTGTCGTCTTCGCCGGTGTGGGGGACATTGTCTTCAGTGGGCTCTTGGTGGGTGGATTGGGTGAGGACGAGGGCCTTGCCCTTTCTTGCGGCCAGCAGTGCTGCCTTCGCAGCCTCGTCAGCCTTGGGGTTAGCTCTCTTGGGTGCCATCGCGGGTGGTTTTGTCGTAGCACGAACGGTGGGCGCCAAATGTTGGAACTAGCTCTCAGCAGCAAGGAGGCCAACAAGGGTGAACGGTGGTGACAACAGGGTTACGTGCACGGGGGCAATAGCTCTGTTGATTTAGCCTCTCACGGGCACTGTGCGGGGGTATTTATAGGTATCTGAGTGCCCAGCGTCTTGTGTTAAGGACGCATATGCCCTCGGACACCTATTTTATCCCCAGAATATTCCCATAAAGCAGGGTTACAAACTGTAATTACAAGTATTCCTTTACGAGTTAGGCCCGTAATACAGAGGCGGCCACGCGGGGCCCGTTACAATGGGCCAGATCACACGTGGGCCTTGGGACTGAACGAGGACGCGCCGTGGGAGGACGTCGCCGCAGGCCTTCGTCAAAGTGCCGAGTCCTGCGAAGGGTGTCCCTGCCCGCTTTGTCTCTGTCGGACCAGCGGCTGCAGCGAAGGCCTCGAGCGAAGGGTGGCGTCTTTGCCTTCGCCCCAACAATTATACCAAAGATGAAGTCCTTTTTGCTCTCTCCCCCAAAGATGGAGAGTGGCTTGGAGCGACGGCGAAGGATGAGTTACGGAGTGGAAGCCTTTGTCTTCGCCGAAGACTCCAATTCCCTTTCAATACACCTACGACTTGGTTTGAAATAGACTTGAAAACACATTAGTCATAGCATATGAAAGAGATATGATCAAAAGTATATAAATGAGCTATGTGTGCAATCTAGCAAAAGAAGTTGCGAGAATCAAGAATATTGAGCTCATGCCTAAGTTTGGTAAAAGTTTGTTCATCAAGAGGCTTGGTAAAGATATCGGCTAATTGATCTTTAGTGTTAATGTAAGAAATCTTGATATCCCCCTTTTGTTGGTGATCCCTAAGAAAATGATACCGGATGGCTATGTGTTTAGTGCGACTATGCTCGACAGGATTGTCAGCCATTTTGATTGCACTCTCATTATCACATAGAAGAGGAACTTTGGTTAGTTTGTAACCGTAGTCCCGCAGGGTTTGCCTCATCCAAAGCAATTGCGCACAACAATGACCTGCGGCAATATACTCTGCTTCGGCGGTAGAAAGAGCAACCGAATTTTGCTTCTTTGAAGCCCAAGACACCAGGGATCTTCCCAAGAACTGGCAAGTCCCCGATGTGCTCTTCCTATTAATCTTACACCCCGCCCAATCGGCATCCGAATAACCAATCAAATCAAATGTGGATCCCCGAGGGTACCAAAGCCCAAACTTAGGTGTGTAAGCCAAGTATCTCAAGATTCGTTTTACGGCCGTAAGGTGTGATTCCTTAGGGTCGGCTTGGAATCTTGCACACATGCAAACGGAAAGCATAATGTCCGGTCGAGATGCACATAAATAAAGCAATGAACCAATCATCGACCGATATACCTTTTGATTCACAGACTTACCTCCCGTGTCGAGGTCGAGATGCCCATTTGTTCCCATGGGAGTCTTGATGGGCTTGGCATCCTTCATTCCAAACTTGCTTAAAATGTCTTGAGTATACTTTGTTTGGCTAATGAAAGTGCCTTCTTGGAGTTGTTTGACTTGAAATCCTAGAAAATACTTCAACTCCCCCATCATAGACATCTCGAATTTCTGTGTCATGATCCTACTAAATTCTTCACATGTAGATTCGTTAGTAGACCCAAATATAATATCATCAACATAAATTTGGCATACAAACAAATCATTGTCAAGAGTTTTAGTGAATAAAGTAGGATCGGCTTTGCCGACTTTGAAACCATTAGCAATAAGGAAATCTCTAAGGCATTCATACCATGCTCTTGGGGCTTGCTTGAGCCCATAAAGCGCCTTAGAGAGCCTATAAACATGGTCAGGGTACTCACTGTCTTCAAAGCCGGGAGGTTGCTCAACATAGACCTCCTCCTTGATTGGTCCATTGAGGAAGGCACTCTTTACGTCCATTTGATAAAGCTTGAAGCCATGGTAAGTAGCATAGGCTAATAATATGCGAATTGATTCAAGCCTAGCTACGGGTGCATAGGTTTCACCAAAATCCAAACCTTCGACTTGTGAATAACCCTTGGCCACGAGTCGAGCTTTGTTCCTTGTCACCACACCATGCTCGTCTTGCTTGTTGCGGAAGACCCACTTGGTTCCTACAACATTTTGGTTAGGACGTGGAACTAAATGCCATACCTCGTTCCTCGTGAAGTTGTTGAGCTCCTCTTGCATCGCCATCACCCAATCCGCATCTTGGAGTGCTTCCTCTACCCTGTGTGGCTCAATAGAGGAAACAAAAGAGTAATGTTCACAAAAATGTGCAACACGAGATCGAGTAGTTACCCCCTTATGAATGTCGCTGAGGATGGTGTCGACGGGGTGATCTCGTTGTATTGCTTGGTGGACTCTTGGGTGTGGTGGCCTTGGTTGTTCATCCTCCTTGTCTTCATCATTTGCATCTCCCCCTTGATCGTTGCCGTCATTTTGAGGTGGCTCATCTTCTTGATCTTCTTGTTCAACATCTTGAGCCTCATCCTCAATTTGAGTTGGTGGAGATGCTTGCATGGAGGAGGATGGTTGATCTTGTGCATGTGGAGGTTCTTCGGATTCCTTAGGACACACATCCCCAATGGACATGTTCCTTAGCGCTATGCATGGAGCCTGTTCTTCACCTATCTCATCAAGATCAACTTGCTCTACTTGAGAGCCGTTAGTCTCATCAAACACAACGTCACAAGAAACTTCAACAAGTCCTGAGGACTTGTTAAAGACTCTATATGCCCTTGTGTTTGAGTCATATCCTAGTAAAAAGCCTTCTACAGTTTTAGGAGCAAATTTAGATTTTCTACCTCTTTTAACAAGTATAAAACATTTGCTACCAAAAACTCTAAAATATGAAATATTTGGCTTTTTACCGGTTAGGAGTTCATAGGATGTCTTCTTGAGGATTCGGTGAAGATATAATCGGTTGATGGCGTAGCAAGCGGTGTTGACCGCTTCGGCCCAAAACCGATCCGGTGTCTTGTACTCATCAAGCATGGTTCTTGCCATGTCCAATAGAGTTTGATTCTTCCTCTCCACTACACCATTTTGTTGTGGAGTGTAGGGAGAAGAGAACTCATGCTTGATGCCCTCCTCCTCAAGGAAGCCTTCTATTTGTGAGTTCTTGAACTCCGTCCCGTTGTCGCTTCTAATTTTCTTGATCCTTAAGCCGAACTCATTTTGAGCTCGTCTCAAGAATCCCTTTAAGGTCTCTTGGGTATGAGATTTTTCCTGCAAAAAGAACACCCAAGTGAAGCGAGAATAATCATCCACAATAACTAGACAGTACTTACTCCCGCCGATGCTTATGTAAGCAATCGGGCCGAATAAATCCATGTGTAGGAGCTCCAGTGGCCTGTCACTAGTCATGATGTTCTTGTGTGGATGATGAGAGCCAACTTGCTTCCCGGCCTGGCATGCACTACAAATCCTGTCTTTCTCAAAATGAACATTGGTTAGTCCTAAAATGTGTTCCCCTTTAGAAGCTTATGAAGATTCTTCATTCCAACATGGGCTAGTCGCGGTGCCAGAGCCAACCCAAGTTAGTCTTAGCAACTAAGCAAGTGTCGAGTTCAGCTCTATCAAAATCTACCAAGTAAAGCTGACCCTCTAACACTCCCTTAAATGCTATTGAATCATCACTTCTTCTAAAGACAGTAACACCTACATCAGTAAATAGACAGTTGTAGCCCATTTGACATAATTGGGATACAGAAAGCAAATTGTAATCTAAAGAATCTACAAGAAAAACATTGGAAATAGTATGGTCAGGTGATATAGCAATTTTACCCAATCCTTTGACCAATCCTTGATTTCCATCCCCGAATGTGATAGCTCGTTGGGGATCTTGGTTTTTCTCATATGAGGAGAACATCTTTTTCTCCCCTGTCATGTGGTTTGTGCACCCGCTGTCGAGTATCCAACTTGAACCCCCGGATGCATAAACCTACAAAACAATTTTAGTTCTTGACTTTAGGTACCCAAACGGTTTTGGGTCCTTTGGCATTAGAAACAAGAACTTTGGGTACCCAAACACAAGTCTTTGATCCCTTGTGTTTGCCCCCAACAAATTTGGCAACTACCTTGCCGGATTTGCTAGTAAGCACATAAGAAGCATCAAAAGTTTTAAATGAAATAGCATGATCATTTGATGCATTAGGAGTTTTCTTTCTAGGCAACTTAGCACGGGTTGGTTGCCTAGAACTAGATGTCTCACCCTTATACATAAAAGCATGATTATGGCCAGAGTGAGACTTCCTAGAATGAGTTCTCCTAAATTTGCTCTCAGGATAGCCGGCAGGGTACAAAATGTAACCCTCGTTATCCTGAGGCATGGGAGCCTTGCCCTTAACAAAGTTAGATAAATTCTTTGGAGGGGCATTAAGTTTGACATTGTCTCCCCTTTGGTAGCCAATGCCATCCTTGATGCCAGGGCGTCTCCCATTATAGAGCATACTTCTAGCAAATTTAAATTTCTCATTTTCTAATTTATGCTCGGCAATTTTTACATCTAATAATGCTATATGATCATTTTGTTGTTTAATTAAAGCCATGTGATCATGAATAGCATTGATATCAACATCTCTACATCTAGTACAAATAGAAACATGCTCAACATTAGATGTAGAGGGTTTGCAAGATTTTAGTTCTACAACCTTAGCATGTAACATATCATTCTTAGTTCTAAGGTCGGAAATAATAGTATTGCAAACTTCAAAATTTTTAGCCTTAGCAATCAAATTTTCATTTTCTACTCTAAGGCTAGCAAGAGACTCATTCAATTCCTTAATCTTTGCAAGCAAATCATTATTATCATTTCTAAGATTGGGAATTGAATCAATACAAACATGAGAATCAACCTTAGCAATTAATCTAGCATTTTCATTTCTAAGGTTGTTAATGGTCTCATGGCAAGTGCTTAGCTCACTAGACAATTTTTCACATTTTTCTACCTCTAGAGCATAAGCGTTTTTAACCTTAACATGTTTCTTGTTTTCCTTGATTAGGAAATCCTCTTGGGAGTCCAAGAGATCATCCTTTTCATGGATAGCACTAATTAGCTCATTTAATTTTTCTTTTTGTTCCATGTTAAGGTTGGCAAAAAGGTTATGCAAATTGTCTTCCTCACCACTAGCATTATCATCACTAGAAGATTCATATTTAGTGGAGGATTTAGATTTAACCTTCTTCCTTTTGCCGTCCTTTGCCATGAGGCACTTGTGGCCGATGTTGGGGAAGAGAAGTCCCTTGGTGACGGCGATGTTGGCGGCGTCCTCATCGTCGGAGGAGGAGTCGGTGGAGCTCTCGTCGGAGTTCCACTCCCGGCAAACATGGGCATCGCCGCCCTTCTTCTTGTAGTACTTCTTCTTTTCTCTCCTCTTTCCCTTCTTGTCGTCGCCCCTGTCACTAGACATAGGACATTTTGCAATAAAATGACCGGGCTTACCACATTTGTAGCACACTTTCTTGGAGCGGGGTTTGTAGTCCTTCCCCCTCCGTTGCTTGAGGATTTGGCGAAAGCTTTTGATGATTAAAGCCATCTCCTCATTGTCGAGCTTGGAGGCGTCGATTGGTTGTCTACTTGGTGTAGACTCCTCCTTCTTCTCCTCTGTCGCCTTAAATGCCACCGGTTGTGCTTCGGACGTGGAGGGATCATCAAGCTCGTTGATCTTCTTTGAGCCTTTAATCATGCATTCAAAGCTCACAAAATTCCCGATAACTTCCTCGGGGGTCATTAGTGGATATCTAGGATTACCACGAATTAACTGAACTTGAGTGGGGTTAAGGAAAATAAGAGCTCTTAAAATAACCTTAACCACCTCGTGGTCATCCCACTTTTTGCTCCCGAGGTTGCGCACTTGGTTCACCAAGGTCTTGAGCCGGTTGTACATATCTTGTGGCTCCTCTCCTTGGCGAAGACGGAAGCGACCGAGCTCCCCCTCGATCGTTTCCCGTTTGGTGATCTTGGTGAGTTCATCACCCTCGTGCGCGGTCTTGAGTAGGTCCCAAATCTCCTTTGCATTCTTCAACCCTTGTACTTTGTTGTATTCCTCCTTGCTTAGAGAGGCGAGGAGAATGGTTGTGGCTTGGGAGTTGAAGTGCTCGATTTGGGCCACTTCGTCCGTATCATAATCCTCATCCCCTACAGAAGGTACCTGTGCTCCAAACTCAACAACATTCCATATACTTTTGTGGAGTGAGGTTAGATGAAATTTCATTAAATCACTCCACCTAGCATAGTCTTCGCCATCAAAAGTAGGCGGTTTGCCTAATGGAACGGACAGTAATGGAGTATGTCTAGATGTACGGGGATAGTGTAAGGGGATCTTACTAAACTTCTTGCTCTCTTGGCGCTTAGAAGTTACCGAGGGCGCATCGGAGCCGGAGGTCGATGTTGATGAAGTGTCGGTCTCGTAGTAGACCACTTTCCTCATCCTCTTGTGCTTGTCCCCACTCCGATGCGGCTTGTGAGAGGAAGATCTCTCCTTCTTCTCTTTGTGGTGAGAAGAAGATTTCTTCTCCTTCCCTTTGTTGGAGGAGCTCTTCTTCTTCTCCTTCCTTTTGGTGCGGGACTCTTCCGATGAAGTGCTCCCGTGGCTTGTAGTGGGCTTTTCGCCGGTCTCCATCTCCTTCTTGGCGTGATCTCCCGACATCACTTCGAGCGGTTAGGCTCTAATGAAGCACCGGGCTCTGATACCAATTGAAAGTCGCCTAGAGGGGGGTGAATAGGGCGAAACTGAAATTCTCAAAAACAATCACAACTACAAGCCGGGTTAGCGTTAGAAATATAATCGAGTCCGCGAGAGAGGGCGCAAAACAAATCGCAAGCGAATAATGAGGTAAGACACGCGGATTTGTTTTACCGAGGTTCGGTTCTCTCAAACCTACTCCCCGTTGAGGAGGCCACAAAGGCCGGGTCTCTTTCAACCCTTCCCTCTCTCAAACGGTCCCTCGGACCGAGTGAGCTTCTCTTTCTCAAATCACTTGGGAATCAAACTTCCCGCAAGGACCACCACACGATTGGTGTCTCTTGCCTCAATTACAAGTGAGTGTTTGATCACAAGAAAGAATGCCAAAGAAAAAGAAGCGATCCAAGCGCAAGAGCTCAAATGAACACAACAAATCACTCTCTCTAGTCACTAGGGCTTTGTGTGGAGTTGGGAGAGGATTTGATCTCTTTTGGCGTGCTTTGCAATGAATGCTAGCTCTTGTATAGTGGTTGGAAGTTGGAAGAATTGGATGCTATGAATGGTGGGGTGGTTGGGGTATTTATAGCCCCAACCACCAAACATGACCGTTGGTGGAGGCTGTCTGTTCGATGGCGCACCGGACAGTCCGGTGCACACCGGACAGTCCGGTGCCCCAGCCACGTCACCAGTTCCGTTGGATTCCGACCGTTGGAGCTTCTGACTTCTGGGCCCGCCTTGATGTCCGGTGGCGCACCGGACATGCACTGTAGAGTGTCCGGTGCGCCTGCTCCCGCGTGCCTGACGACTGCGCGCTTCTGGCGCGCATTAAATGCGCCTGCAGGTGACCGTTGGCGCGAAGTAGCCGTTGCCCCGAGGTTGCACCGGACAGTCCGGTGAATTTTAGCGGAGCAGCTGAAGTGAAAACCCGAGGCTGGCGAGTTCCGGAGGCCGCCCTTCCTTGGAGCACCGGACATGTCCGGTGCACACCGGACAGTCCGGTGAATTATAGCGGAGTGGCCTTTGGAAATTCCCGAGAGTGAAGAGTTTGAAGTCGGAGTCCCCTGGTGCACCGGACATGTCCGGTGGCACACCGGACAGTCCGGTGCGCCAGACCAGAGGAGCCTTCTGTTGCTCCTTTGCTCTTGTGTTGAACCCAACTCTTGGTCTTTTTATTGGCTAAGTGTGAACATTTTGCACCTGTATAACTTATACACTAGAGCAAACTAGTTAGTCCAATATTTGTGTTGGGCAATTCAACCACCAAAATTATTTAGGAACTAGGTGTAAGCCTAATTCCCTTTCAGAACCTATCATCGACCGATATACCTTTTGATCCACGGACTTACCTTCCGTGTCGAGGTCGAGATGCCCATTGGTTCCCATGGGTGTCTTGATGGGTTTGGCATCCTTCATCCCAAACTTGCTTAGAATATCTTGAGTATACTTTGTTTGGCTTAGGAAGGTGCCCTCTTGGAGTTGCTTCACTTGAAATCCTAAGAAATACTTCAACTCCCCCATCATTGACATCTCGAATTTTTGTGTCATGATCCTACTAAATTCTTCACATGTAGACTCGTTAGTAGACCCAAATATAATATCATCAACATAAATTTGGCATACAAACAAGTCATTTTCAAGAGTTTTAGTGAATAAAGTAGGATCGGCTTTTCCGACTTTGAATCCATTAGTGATAAGAAAATCTCTAAGGCATTCATACCATGCTCTTGGGGCTTGCTTGAGCCCATAAAGCGCCTTAGAGAGTTTATAAACATGGTTAGGGTACTCACTATCTTCAAAGCCGGGAGGTTGCTCAACATAGACCTCTTCCTTGATTGGTCCATTGAGGAATGCACTCTTTACGTCCATTTGATAAAGCTTGAAGCCATGGTAAGTAGCATAGGCCAATAATATACGAATTGACTCAAGCCTAGCTACGGGTGCATAGGTTTCACCGAAATCCAAACCTTCGACTTGGGAGTATCCTATGGCCACAAGTCGGGCTTTGTTCCTTGTCACCACACCATGCTCGTCTTGCTTGTTGCAGAACACCCATTTGGTTCCTACAACATTTTGATTAGGACGTGGAACCAAATGTCATACCTCGTTCCTAGTGAAGTTGTTGAGCTCCTCTTGCATCACCACTACCCAATCCGAATCTTGTAGTGCTTCCTCTACCCTATGTGGCTCAATAGAGGAAACAAAAGAGTAATGTTCACAAAATGAGCAACACGAGATCTAGTGGTTACCCCCTTATGAATATCGCCGAGGATGGTGTCGACGGGGTGATCTCGTTGGATTGCTTGGTGGACTCTTGGGTGTGGCGGCCTTGGTTCTTCATCCTCCTTGTCTTGATCATTTGCATCTCCCCCTTGATCATTGCCGTCATCTTGAGGTGGCTCATTTGCTTGATCTTCTCCTTCATCAACTTGAGCCTCATCCTCATTTTGAGTTGGTGGAGATGCTTGCGTGGAGGAGGATGGTTGATCTTGTGCATTTGGAGGCTCTTCAGATTCCTTAGGACACACATCCCCAATGGACATGTTCCTTAGCGCGATGCACGGAGCCTCTTCATTACCTATCTCATCAAGATCAACTTGCTCTACTTGAGAGCCGTTAGTCTCATCAAACACAACGTCACAAGAAACTTCAACTTGTCCAGAGGACTTGTTAAAGACTTTATATGCCCTTGTGTTTGAATCATATCCTAGTAAAAAGCCTTCTACAGTCTTAGGAGCAAATTTAGATTTTCTACCTCTTTTAACAAGAATAAAGCATTTGCTACCAAAGACTCTAAAATATGAAATATTGGGCTTTTTACCGGTTAGGAGTTCATATGATGTCTTCTTGAGGATTCGGTGTAGATATAACCGGTTGATGGCGTAGCAAGCGGTGTTGACCGCCTCGGCCCAAAACCGATCTGAAGTCATGTACTCATCAAGCATGGTTCTAGCCATGTCCAATAGAGTTCGATTCTTTCTCTCCACTACACCATTTTGTTGTGGCGTGTAGGGAGAGGAGAATTCATGCTTGATGCCCTCCTCCTCAAGGAAGCCTTCGATTTGTGAGTTCTTGAACTTCGTACCGTTGTCGCTTCTAATTTTCTTGATCCTTAAGCCGAACTCATTTTGAGCCCGTCTCAAGAATCCCTTTAATGTCTCTTGGGTATGAGATTTTTCTTGCAAAAAGAATACCCAAGTGAAGCGAGAATAATCATCCACAATAACTAGACAGTACTTACTCCCGCCGATGCTTATGTAAGCTATCGGGCCGAATAGATCCATGTGTAGGAGCTCCAGTGGCCTGTCGGTCGTCATGATGTTCTTGTGTGGATGATGGGTCCCAACTTGCTTCCCTGCTTGGCATGCGCTATAAATCCTGTCTTTCTCAAAATGAACATTTGTTAATCCTAAAATGTGCTCTCCCTTTAGAAGCTTATGAAGATTCTTCATCCCAACATGGGCTAGTCGGTGGTGCCAGAGCCAACCCATGTTAGTCTTAGCAATTAAGCAAGTGTCGAGTTCAGCTCTATCAAAATCTACCAAGTATAGCTGACCCTCTAACACTCCCTTAAATGCTACTGAATCATCACTTCTTCTAAAGACAGTGACACCTACATCAGTAAATAGACAGTTGTAGCCCATTTGACATAATTGAGAAACAGAAAGCAAATTGTAATCTAAAGAATCTACAAGAAAAACATTTGAAATGGAATGGTCAGGAGATATAGCAATTTTATCCAGTCCTTTGACCAAACCTTGGTTTCCATCCCCGAATTTGATAGCTCATTGGGGATCTTGGTTTTTCTCATAGGAGGAGAACATTTTCTTCTCCCCTGTCATGTGGTTTGTGCACCCGCTGTCGATGATCCAACTTGAGCCCCCGGATGCATAAACCTACAAAACAAGTTTAGTTCTTGACTTTAGGTACCCAAATGGTTTTGGGTCCTTTGGCATTAGATACAAGAACTTTGGGTACCCAAACACAAGTTTTTGACCCCTTGTGCTTGCCCCCGACATATTTGGCAACTACTTTGCCGGATTTGTTAGTTAATACATAAGATGCATCAAAAGTTTTAAAAGAAATGTCATGATCATTTGATGCACTAGGAGTTTTCTTCTTAGGCAACTTAGCACGGGTTGGTTGCCTAGAACTAGATGTCTCACCCTTATACATAAATGCATGGTTAGGGCCAGAGTGAGACTTCCTAGAATGAATTCTCCTAATTTTACTCTCAGGATAACCGGCTGGGTATAAAATGTAACCCTCGTTATCCTGAGGCATGGGAGCCTTGCCCTTAACAGAATTAGACAATTTCTTAGGAGGGGCATTAAGTTTGACATTGTCCCCCTTTTGGAAGCCAATGCCATCCTTAATGCTAGGGCGTCTCCCACTATAGAGCATGCTTCTAGCAAATTTAAAATTTTCATTTTCTAAGTCATGCACATTGATTTTAGAATTAAGTTGAGCTATGTGATCATTTTGTTGTTTAATTAAAGCCATGTGATCATGAATAGCATCAACATTAATGTCTCTACATCTAGTACAAATGGAAGTATGTTCAACAGTAGATGTAGTGGGTTTGCAAGATTTTAATTCTACAACCTTAGCATGCAATATATCATTTTTACTTCTAAGGTCGGAAATTGTAACATTGCAAACATCTAGTTCTTTAGCCTTAGTAAGCAATTTTTCATTCTCAATCCTAAGGCTAGCAAGATAGATGTTCAATTCTTCAATTTTAGCAAGCAAATCTACATTATCATTGGGAATTGAAACATTACAAGCATTTGAATCAACCTTAGCAATAAGTTTAGCATTGTCATTTCTAAGGTTGTCAATAATCTCATGGCAAGTGCTTAGCTCACTAGATAAATTTTCGCACTTTTCTACTTCTAGAGCATAAGCATTTTTAAACTTAACATGTTTTTTGTTTTCTTTAATAAGGAAGTCCTCTTGAGAGTCCAAGAGATCATCCTTTTCATGGATAACACTAATCAATTCATTTAATTTCTCCTTTTGTTGCATGTTGAGGTTAGCAAAAAGAGTACGCAAATTATCTTCCTCATCACTAGCATTATCATCGCTAGAAGACTCGTATCTAGTGGAGGATTTGGATTTAACCTTCTTCTTTTTTCCGTCCTTTGCCATGAGGCACTTGTGGCCGACGTTGGGGAAGAGAAGTCCCTTGGTGACAGCGATGTTGGTGGCGTCCTCGTCGGAGGAGGAGTCGCTAGAGCTTTCGTCGGAGTCCCACTCACGACAAACATGGGCATCGCCGCCCTTCTTCTTGTAGTATCTCTTTTTTTCCTTTCTTCTCCCCTTCTTGTCGTCGCCCCTGTCACTGTCACTAGATAGTGGACATTTTGCAATGAAATGACCGGGCTTACCACATTTGTAGCACACTTTCTTGGAGCAGGGTTTGTAGTCTTTCCCCCTCCTTTGCTTGAGGATTTGGCGGAAGCTTTTGATGACAAGCGCCATTTCCTCGTTGTCGAGCTTGGAGGCGTCGATGGGTGTTCTACTCGGTGTAGACTCCTCCTTTTTCTCCTCCGTCGCCTTAAATGCGACCGGTTGTGCTTCGGACGTGGAGGGGCCGTCAAGCTCGTTGATCTTCCTTGAGCCTTTGATCATAAACTCAAAGCTCACAAAATTCCCGATTACTTCCTCGGGAGTCATTAGTGTGTATCTAGGATTGCCACGAATTAATTGGACTTGAGTAGGGTTAAGGAAAATAAGTGATCTTAAAATAACCTTAACCACCTCGTGGTCATCCCATTTCTTGCTCCCGAGGTTGCGCACTTGATTCACCAAGGTTTTGAGCCGGTTGTACATGTCTTGAGGCTCCTCCCCTTGGCGGAGACGGAAGCGACCGAACTCCCCCTCGATCGTCTCCCGCTTGGTGATCTTGATTAGCTCATCTCCTTCGTGCGCGGTCTTGAGCACGTCCCAAACTTCCTTGGCGCTCTTTAATCCTTGCACCTTGTTATACTCCTCTCGACTTAGAGAGGCGAGGAGTATAGTTGTGGCTTGGGAGTTGAAGTGCTCAATTTGGGCCACCTCGTCCTCATCATAATCCTCACCCCCTACGGATGGTACCTGTGCTCCAAACTCAACAACATTCCATATACTTTTGTGGAGTGAGGTTAGGTGAAATTTCATTAAATCACTCCACCTAGCATAATCTTCACCGTCAAAGGTTGGCGATTTGCCTAATGGAACGGAAAGTAATGGAGTATGTCTAGAAGTGCGAGGATAGTGTAAGGGGATCTTACTAAACTTCTTGCGCTCATGGCGCTTAGAAGTTATGGAGGGCGCGTCGGAGCCGGAGGTGGAAGGTGATGAAGTATCGGTCTCGTAGTAGACCACCTTCCTCATCTTCTTTTTCTTGTCGCCACTCCGATGCGACTTGTGGGAGGAGGCTTTCTTCTCCTTCCCTTTTCCCTTTTTGCGGGACTCTTCCGATGAAGCCTTCCCGTGGCTTGTAGTGGGCTTGTCGCCGGTCTCCATCTCCTTCTTGGCGTGTTCTCCCGACATCACTTCGAGCGGTTAGGCTCTAATGAAGCACCGGGCTTTGATACCAATTGAAAGTCGCCTAGAGGGGGGGGGGTGAATAGGGCAAAACTGAAATTTACAAAGTTAATCACAACTACAAGCCGGGTTAGCGTTAGAAATATAATCGAGTCCGCGAGAGAGGGTGCAAAACAAATCACAAGCGAATAAAGAGTGTGACATGCGGATTTGTTTTACCAAGGTTCGGTTCTCGCAAACCTACTCCCCGTTGAGGAGGCCACAGAGGCCGGGTCTTTTTCAACCCCTTCCCTCTCTCAAACGGTCCCTTGGACCGAGTGAGCTTTCTCTTCTCAAATCAACCGGGAACAAAACTTCCCCGCAAGGACCACCACACAATTGGTGTCTCTTGCCTTGGTTACAATTGAGTATTGATCACAAGAAAGAATGAGAAAGAAGAAAGCAATCCAAGCGCAAGAGCTCAAAAGAACACAACAAATCTCTCTCACTTAACACTAAAGCTTTTGTGGAATTGGGAGAGGATTTGATCACTTGGGTGTGTCTTGTATTGAATGCCTAGCTCTTGTAAGTGGTTGGAAGTTGGAAAACTTGGATGACTTGAATGTGGGGTGGTTGGGGGTATTTATAACCCCAACCACCAAACTAGTTGTTTGGTGGAGGCTGCTGTCGCATGGCGCACCGGACAGTCCGGTGCACACCGGACAGTCCGGTGCACACCGGACAGTGTCTGGTGCGCTAGCCACGTCACCAGACCGTTGGGTTTCGACCGTTGGAGCTCTGACTGCTGGGCTAGCCTGGATGTCCGGTGGCACACCGGACATGTACTGTAGAGTGTCCGGTGTGCCACTTCGCGCGTGCCTGACTTCTGCGCGCTCTGGCGCGCATTAATTGCTTCTGCAGGTGACCGTTGGCGCGAAGTTGTCGTTGCTCCGCTGGCTCACCGGACAGTCCGGTGTACACCGGACATGTCCGGTGAATTATAGCGGAGCGGATTCCCGAAGCTGGCGAGTTCAGAGTCGCTTCATTCCTGGAGCACCGGACACTGTCCGGTGTACACCGGACAGTCCGGTGAATTATAGCTGAGCGCCTTTGAGTTTTCCCGAAGGTGAGAAGTTTGGCTTGAAGTCCCCTGGTGCACCGGACACTGTCCGGTGGCACACCAGACAGTCCGGTGCGCCAGACCAGGGCAGCCTTCGGTTATCCCTTGCTCTCTTTGTTGAACCCAATTCTTGGTCCTTTTATTGGCTAAGTGAGAACCTTTGGCACCTGTATAACTTATAGACTAGAGCAAACTAGTTAGTCCAATTATTTGTGTTGGGCAATTCAACCACCAAAATCATTTAGGAAATAGGTGTAAGCCTAATCCCCTTTCAATACTACTTGTTAGAAATTTATGTAGAATGCTATTGGTAACGTATTTGCTAAAATAGTGTTTAGTAATGTAGGAAAACCAGTGAAGCTAAATGGACCAATTGATGTGACTTGGAGCCATGGTGAACCATATCCTGGACCTCATGGGGCTGGCTTTAAGTGCTTTTATTGTTTTACCACCAAAAAGGCGGGGGGTGTCTCGATTAAAAGAGCATCTAGGTCACATACCTGGGAGTGTGGAGGCATGTCGTAAAGTGCCAAATCATGTGAAGGACCTAATGTCTCAAAAAGTAACAAATGGGAGAATTATGAGGGCACGTGGTACGAAGCTTCGTCTGTTTATTTAAAAGGAGGTTACTACAACAAGTCATGATTATCGAAGTGCAAGAATTCCTCTTAATGAAGAAGCACAGATTGATACGACAATGAGAAATTCATTGAGGGATTCTTTTTCCACATTGGAACATGATAGTTGTTCACCTTTTGATAAGTCAACTGGTAGTGCAAGTGGAGCTACAAGTTGTTCTACAGGGAAGCAAAGTAGGCTCTCAAGGTACTACAAGAATACACAAGATACCTCTAGAGGTCCTTTTGACATTGACTTGGCACGCAGTAGGACACAAGTGCAGCCACGCATAGATGTTATGCTAGAGAGGGGTCACAAAGAGAAGCTTGGGATAGCATTGGCAAAATGGTTCCATGCTTGGTGATGGAGTACCAATTCCACATGGGAGAGAAATAGATGGTCCATTATTGGATATGAATTATGCAAACATGGAGGCTCACACGGCGTATGCATGGACTGATTCAATGGCAAGATTTTGAACATGTGGCTCTATTGTATCAACTGTGTGCTCTATTTCAGTTTCAGCACAATATTGCTGCTATATTTGGTTTATGTGGCCTACCAATATTTAGAGCTGTGATTGATTTCTATGCATTATTTGAACTATGGACTATCAATTCTTTGTGACTTAACACTAGTGTTTTATTTACTGGTGCAAGGATGCTACCAAAGTACTTTATTTATGTAATATTTGATTTATTTTGACTATCTCATTATCCTATGTTCTCTATGGATATATATTCACAGTTAATTTGTTATTTATTTTGCCATTTATAGAATCGTTACATGTACATAATGATATTAGGTGGTTTACAAATGATCTATATGTTTTTCTGATTAAACTGAGCTGTTCATTGTAAATTTTGCCCGATTTTTATTTTGAGAACATCGGAAAAAAATCGAGAAATCCGAGACACGTTTCTCGGTGAACGGTGAGGTCCGGTTTTTTTGTGCTACCACCGGTAAGGTAAACCCTGGCGCGGACGCGGGCGGAGCAGCGTGGTGCAGAGGTGCGGAGGCGACGGCGGCGGAGGCGACCCTGCACGGGAGCGCGCGGTCGTGGAGCCCGAAGGCGGAGATCATCATGCGAGTGGAGGACATCTGGGACAGCCTGGACGGGCAGCAGCGGCAGCTGAGCCACGACGACAAGCTCAACAGCTGCTTCGACAGCATCCCCGTCGCGTCCTTCCCGCACGCCTTCGACGGCGCCCAGCTGGTAGAGATTCCCTCCGACACCACGTTCGCCGAAGCCGTCGACTTCCTGTCCCGCAACAGGATCATCAGCGCGCCCGTCAGGAACGTCGACGCGCCCGAGGACGCCAGCTGGATCGACGGCGACATCGGCATCGTTGAGTTCCCAGGGATCGCCGTCTGGCTGCTCCACCAGTCTGAAGCCGCGGCGATGGCCGGCGAGGTAGGCGCCGACGAGGGCCGTTCTTGAGATTTTAGGGGCCCTGGGCGAAAACTTATAAATAGACCCTTTTAATCCATAAGTAGACCCTTTTAACCCATGTGTATATATATATATAATATCTATATATGCATATATATAATTATAAACATATATGTTGAAAGGTTCAAAAATTATATTAACTAAATTAATAAAAATTTACTTGGCACATTGGATTATCTTATAAAGTTTCTTCGAACACTCTTTAATACAGAGACATTGAGTATGTTATTAATATCGACATATACTATTTCAATCTTGATGATATGATATAACCATATATGTGGACGTAATCGTAGCTTGTCTCTTATATAACCGTAATTACTTGGTAAGAATTAGGGCACTTTGAAAATAGGAAATGACGTATACCGTATACTAGTAAAGTGTTCGTACATTGCTACGTTTTCTATTTACGATTAAGTATATAATATAAAACATAAAGACATGTGTGTTCTATTGGCTAAGTGAGTGTAAATGTTGGTTTAAAGCCAACAACCATGGTTTGAATCCTTATTGTACATAATGTTAGCATTTTTTATTTAAATATAGAATGCACAATGACAGTGGAAATCATGGAACTAGAAAAATGGTGTTTAAATATAGTAGAGACGTGAACGTGATCATAGCTTAGCTTAGATAGATCAACTAACAAAGCGAATATTGTTTGTTTAGTCTAATTTAATCACCAAACACTGTACTTAAATATATACTTAGTGGGGGCCCAACATTCGCTTTGTTATTTTGATCACCCCCAGGTCCGGCCCTGCGACGAGTTGGCAGCGAAGCTAGGCACCGTCGCCCTGGAGAAGTGGAGAGTGCGGAGCGCTGGCGTCCAAGTCGGCGGCGGAGTCCACTGGTTCGAGGAGTGGGGCACCAAGACGCTAGCTCTCCGAGATCGGCCTGCCCATCATGAGGCTCAGCAAGATCGTCAAGGTACACTGGGGGTTCAGAGAACAGCAGGATCTAAAAAGTTTAGTCGGATCAGGAATTCCATTTACCTCCCATTCTCTTTCTACGTAGGATTTGGGTACTATTTGGAAACTTAAATTTCCTATGAGATTCCTAGAGATTGAGAAAAAAATAACTTAATTTTCTCCTAGTCCCTGTAAATCCGGAGGAGATTTAAGTTTCTAAACTAGGCTTAAATTCCATGTATAGTATAATGCCCATAAATTGTTAGTGAGCTTCCTTTGTCTATAATCAATTAATCATCACTTATGTAGATGGATAACGATAGCTTGTGTCACAATGCTTCCATGTATGGCTCTGTTCATGTTTATGTTAAACAAGTTCCATGCCTGGAATTTATGGATTAGATATAGTTCAGGTGACTAGGTATTAGCTTAGGGCTTCTTTGGGAGCAAAGAGATCGAGGGAGATAACAATTGAATGATAAGATATTTTAGTGGATTAGGTATAGTTCAGGTGACTAGGTATTAGCTTAGGGCTTCTTTAGGAGCAAAGAGATTGAGGGGGATAAAATCCCTTACTATTCAATTGAATGATAAGAGATTTTAGCCGCTCAATCTCTTTGCTCTCAAACACACACTTACTGCTTATGTCCACTTAACCTGGCATTTTTATTTATTGCTGAATCTAAAGGGCTTTCAGTTTCATTCCATTTCATTTGACAATAACTTTCATGCTAAAGGTATTGTTTCCTTTTGTTTGTTTCCTTATCATTTGCTAGAATTTTCTCATTAATTGCCATCGTTTGTAAAATGTAGAAAAAACATATTACCTTTTACCCCCCCCCCCCCCCTCATTTTTCTTTATGCAGTAATTGGTCAACCAAAAAAAAAGGTTTCCTAGACTTCACGGTTACGTCGTTTATCAACTGTTGGAATTTTCTCACTTATTACTCTCAACAGCTTGAATCTATGAAGCGCAACTTTTCTTTCTGTTAAAACTTTTTCATATCAATTTACAGCATAAACCAATTTTTTTCTCTCGTTTTACGTCCTACTTACGTAGGAGATACTCTAAATTAGGCAATATAATAACTCTTGTGTATGGCCAGTGCGCCAGTGGTCTACAAGAGCAGGAGCGAAAACTATCAAAGTACCAAACCACACAAATAAGGGAAAGGTCCCAATTTCAACAATTAGATAACAAATGAAACCAAGTTGGATAAACAGAAAACAGAATTTACGAACTGACATGTTTAAGAACATTGTAAACCATCATGAAAATGCAATTTTTCATTAGAGGTTGACAAGGAAACGGGACCAACAGCATGTCGCATCAACTATGCGCTTTGTCTATCATCAACGAATGAATATAACAGAAGGCTGCAACACACTATAAAAAAGGATGCAACAAGGTAAATGTGAACATAACTCCTGGTAGGATTGTACATAAAAATTCCAGGGACCGAAATTCCATTTTAGTCAAACAAGAGTCACGAGATGTTACCATTGACAAAAGACAGGTAAAATGTAAGAATTGCAATTACACAGCTCATGGCAGATGCAGTTGTCATAATTCCATGGGCAAGCCTCAATGACGTCACCACTCGCTGTGACAGGATCAAGAATGACAAGCTAAACCATTCAATTCGGGTTGCTTTGCAATTCACAAAGTTTCTGTCAGTTCAGGAGAAGATTATATTTCCATCTTCAGACCTTCAAAAGATGTTTGAAGGTCAAGTTCCCTGTATAGTGCCAAGAAATTTGGAAGGGGACTTGGAACTAGCATCATCAAAATTTGCACGGGTCTTCAGGCTGCATAGTTGATATGAACATGCCTGGACATCGAAAGGGTCATGCTAGTGAATTTCTTGCTCAGACTGACATAACGATAAGTAGTACAATTTGAACAAAAAAACATCCTTTCATAAATTTTGCAAGTGTCTTAAATCATGACCATAACTAACCTATAAAGGACAATATACCATGCCAATATTATCTTCACAAACACATGAAAGATAACTGAAATTAACAGTGTTTTAAAGGAATTGTGCAGGGCTCTGACTAAACTGTTGTTCTCAGTGCACATTTATTTTCAGTTTTCAAGGGATTAAAATGTGAAAGGATGTCTTAGAGGATAAACTGTGGTTCTCAATGAACATGATGTTTGAAGTGTTGGGTTTTACAAGAAACACGTGCCCTTCTGAAAATAAGGTATCACAGGCGAATATTGTCAAACTGAGGTATAACAGGCTATCACTCAGTTAAGTACAATAACTAGAAACTATTGAAGAATCTATAACAAATATTGCTTACTAAACTAGAAAACTACTTCAAATACTAGCTGTTTGTTGTGATTCCCTGATCTATAAGATAGTTTAAAGATACAATTTCTGTAAAAACTAAATAGCTGAGGTTAATTATAAAATGAAGGGCAAGGCACCATCATGCTCTTACAGATTCAACAAAGCAAGCAAAATAAAAAGGTCAGACTGCATTACCAATACCTTCCAATAATACATCTGAGTTATGTATGGAAACACAGCCTGGGAGTTAGCACTCACCTTGACCATCAAGCATTTGACTTTCTCCCTTCAAAAAATTCTGAGACATGGTTCTCCAAATCATCAGGGTTGTACTTTATATATCTTGCAGAACCCCTCCCTCCCTCTAGTTGTCCCCGAAATCTTCCAACAAATGAACGGTATGCTGGAAGAACCTTCTCGGAGATTGAGATCTTCAGCTCTTCTCTTAACTGAGGATCCACAACCCTCCATGATGTCTGTGTCCTGTGCAACTCCTCGAAGGCCAAGTTAAAGTTTTTGAATCTATCCTTCAATGCGGCTTTGAGTGTGCTTGATGAACCCATCGTGTGCGGAAGCCCATCATCTCTCAGGCAAGCTAACACCCTAGTCCATGATGATCGAAGATACCCTGTAGAGTATTGCCTAATCTGACCACGACGCTTGCGAATCCAGTTATCACCAAGCAATGTCTTGAGCTCTGAATCTTTCACCTTCTGCACAATATACAGCAGATTATTCATCAAAAATATGTTCTGCAACGCTTCATCCTCATACAGCCTCGATTTCTCATTGATCTTGCACTGTAGGTGTGTGATCAGCATGAGCACGCAGTGCCCCAATGGAGTCATGTTTGGATTATCAACCCCGGTCAGCTCAGTATCCCAACATTCCAGAAGCTTATTTAGCGAGGCATTGTAGTCTGCAAGCAGCCACACATAGTTCATGACATAGCGGGTAAGGGGATGGATCTCCCCACCAGGCAGTGCTCTCCGAGAAGTATCTCCCTGTATGTCATTAGCAAACTCTTCGATCGTGCCACACACTGCATCCCCAAGCCGCAAGAGTATTCCCTCGGCCTCCTCCTTGATGAAATTCTTTGCATCACCCGAGAACAAACCCTCAAGCTCTGGCAGCACCTCAGCGAGCGCCTCATACATACCAAGGATGCGGAACAGCTTCTCGGTGGACCTCTTCCCAATCGCAATGGCGTCACCAAAGTTCAGCATCTGCAGGACACAACCCTTGGCCGCCTGAGTGAAGCACTCCTCCTCAGTGTTCATGTCCGGCGAAAGGATCTGCCTGCAGATACGGCGCTCCTCAGCAAGGAGGCCCCGGACGACGACCTTGAGCGCCTGGATCCACTTCCTCATCTTGCCGTCAAGCACGCCCCACTCCACCCGCTGCACCTCCTCGAGGCTCATCTTGTCGACCCCGAGCACGGCAAGGCATTCCATGAGCGTGTCCCGGCGCACCTCCCCGTATACCTGGCACAGCTCGGGCGCGTAGCCGGCGCGCAGCATGACGTCGGCGATGTCCCTGAGGACGCTGACGGTGTCCGGGGCGATGAGGTAGGGCGAGATCTCGTCGTCGGAGGCGGAACTCCTGCCGCCCTGCTGCTCGTTTACCCCCTCGGCGGCGACGGCGGCGTGGTGTTGGGCAAAGGAGGGGCAGTCTAGGTCTACGGCGGAGGAGTTGAAGGAGGGTACCGTGAGCGAGAGTCGGCGGAGGAGCGAGACCTGGAGGTCCTCCGCGGCAAGTGGCGGCGCGCCGCGGATGAGCAGGTGGCGGAACTCGTCCTCGAGCCGCGCCATGGCGGTCTGCAGCGCGGCCTCGGCGCGCGGGCCCGGCGCGCCCGTGAGGCAGGCGGCCGCGGCGAGGTACTCCTCGCCCTCCCGCGAGTCGAACACCAGCGCGTCGGCGGTGGGGGACTCCCAGCGCTCAACCACCTCGGCCGCCGCGTCCCACTCCGCCTCGGCGCGGGCCGCCGCGTCGCCTTCGGGGTCGAGATCGGGCTCGTCCCCTTCCCCCTGAGAGGTCCCCTCGTCCGCCTCCAGTATGGAATCGACGGCGGTAGGGGGAGGAGGGAAGAGGTCGGACATGAGCGAGAAGCGGTTGTCGAAGCGAGAGAGGATGCGGATCATGTCGTCGGCGGCGTTCTTGGAGTTCGCGAGCGACTTGACGATGTGCTGCGCCGCCGCGATCACCTTCTCCTGCCCGTCCGGCGGCGGCGGCGGCGCCGCCGCCATCCTCAACTGCCGCTGGATTAGGCGGCTGCTGCGAGCTTCTTCGAACGAGGGAAGAGAAGGGGAAAAGGCCGGGGGAGAGAAGAGGAATGGAAGGGGAAGCGAAACGGAGTCGACTACCCGCTGTGCTGAGCTGGGCGGTTTTGAACGGGTCCACCAGCAACACCACCACGACTGTCTCATCAGATATCGCTCTTTTTTGATCGTACGGACGGGATTCGTTGGGAAGTGCTGTGTGTGTGACACAGCCTGTGTCTGACTGACTGCGGCTCTCGTCGAGCATGATCTGATGGTTCTCCGGTTGTTCGCTTTCCGGACTCGGAGTGCCGTAGCTCTAATTTATATAGGTAAAAGTGTAAAACACTGTTGAAATCAAGATTGTTTAAGATGATGAATAGTGTTAAGAAAACAGTGTTAAATTTATTAATTGATTGTGTACTTATTTATACACTAGGAACGTGCTCGTACGATACCACGGAACACAAATTGCGACCCTTCAATGGACTTAGGGCCCTGACGACGGACAGCGTGAGTACAATAGTGATGACAAAATCCGTGATTAAACATAGATACTGAACGATATAAATATGTCTACTCAAATAGATTGAAATAGAATCGCACAAATAATTTTTAAAGAGTAAATATATAATGCTTAATCATAACCAATTATGTTGACACCTTGTACACTAAGCTAATCTTTTTAACAATATTGTTAACTCTCTGTTGTATGTTTGTATGGATGACATATCTGCACGAATTATCCTCGTAACTTAGGGCCCCTTTGGCAGGGCTCTGGCTTCTCCAAAAACGGCTTTGGCTCTGGCTCACGAGGTGAAGCCACTTCTTTAGATGAGCCAAAGCCATTCTGAAAAATCATTTGGCAAAACGGCTTATAGGTTGTTTTTCAGAAAGACCCTTGTATAGTTTGGACTGGTGGGAGGGCTATTGTGCGTGGCTAGGGATTGAGGGCAGGACCAAAAAAAATAATTTGGACTGGTGGGAGGGCTATTGTGCAAAAATGACGTGAGCTGAAGCCGGGTGAGCCACTTTTTTGGCTCATGACTGGTGAAGCCATTTGAAAAAGAGGTGTTTGGCACAACTTTTGCATGAGCCAGAGCCGAAGCTGAAAAATAAGCCCTACCAAAGGGGCCCTTAACAGCTCGATAATAAAGTTCCTCCGAAAAATCTTTGCATCCTACACATAAGACATAAGAGAACAAAACACCAATTTATTATTATGTAACTGGAATGAATCTTATGAATATAAAAGGAACATATTCCACTCACCCTAACAAATTTCATTCGACTATCGTTCCTGTTGGGGACTTGTTCTCAAATGCTAAGAATTAAGAACAAGGCAACATAGAAAATGTTAAGTGTAAAAGTCCTTCGTCCTCCATAACATTATATCCCTTTGGAATATAAAGCATCTCGGACGAAGGTTACGAAGGACGTAGCTTCGTAAGCGTGACAATGAGGAACGAAGCATTCATATAAATCATGAGATATGAAAATACTTAAATGTTATCATAAAATCATTTCCATTTTCAATATTATAAACGAATGTAAATGACTCCAAATTACAAATGTACCTTCGGTCTTGAAGAATACAAGTGTGATGTGAAGGCAAATGACAGGTTCGTGTGAACAGTACGGGGGTACTGTTCATCTATTTATAGACACAGGACGCAGCCTGTGACGAATTACAATTATGCCCTTTACAAAAGTTTACAACATTATCTTAGACCTCTATGGATAAAAAGGTCATTCTATCTTTATGTCGGTTTGCAACGCCGAAGCTCTATAAAAAGGAACCTTCGGCCATTTCCTGGGGACGATTTCAGCCGAAGCTGCTTCTTCACGCAAGACCTTCGGCGCAACGAAGCATGGGCCCAACAGTAGCCCCTTTCGCGGCGCTAGATCGTTTTTCGTAACGAGCTTGAACCGTGAAAAAATCCTCTCAAGCTTCGGGAAGCCGAAGGTCCAAAAAACACCTTCCCTGAGCTCGTTGCCGAGAAACGATTCATTTCCCGAGATCGTGTCGGTCCCACCTTGCAGAGTCACTGTTTGGTCTTTGCGGTCCACTGCGCAGCGAGTACAAGTTACTGCCCGCCTGGTGTAAAAACCCTGCCGCTTCGCCTTCTTACCTGCAGCACTATATAAACAGACGAGTAGGTGTGAAGTTACCACAGCATTTACTGCTATTTGCACTGTTTTGCTGCCAAAATTTTTAACCATCACCGAAGCTTGTTTGTCAGGTTTGAACGAAGCTCCATCTTGAAGCCTGCTTCGGAGAAAAAAGTATCAAAGTTTCACAAGTTCATAATTAAATGGCCAGAGTTCGCTCTACAGCTAGGGTTGAGCGTGAGGGGGACGAAACTGAAGCTTCGGAGACTGTGCCCATCTCCGAAGCGATGCAGCGCTCCGGACTGGTGACTGCGGAAGAAATGCCTGCTGCCGAAGCAAACCCGACAACTGCCGAAGGAGAAGGGAACATTGAAGAAACCGACTCCGAAGATGACTACCGTATTGCCATGCCCAGCAAACCCAGCCACCTAGACTTCGGAAAATCAACTGTTTCAAAGGTTGATCTCGCCAAGATGGTGAAAGCAGGTTTTTTCAGTGAAGATCAGAAGAAGCTACTTCGCTTCGGGGGAGAAGAGACCACCCCGAAGCCAGAGAAGGACGAGGTTGTCATCTTCAAAAGCTTTTTAAAGGCTGGGCTAAGATTCCCTGTTCACGAGATTGTTGCGGAGATATTGAAGAGGTTTGACATCTACCTTCACCAGTTAACTCCTAACGCTATCGTTAGGCTTAGCGTTTATATTTGGGCCCTCCGAAGCCAAGCAGTGGAGCCTTTTGCTGACAGTTTCTGTCGAGTTCATGAATTGCATTATCAAACAAAGGCCAGAAAAGATGGGCTTCATGAAAACTTCGGTTGCTACAATTTTGCCTACCGGAAAACCGCAAAGTTTCCTGTAATCAGCTACCGAAGCAAATGGCCGGCAGGCTGGAAATCAGAATGGTTCTATGTCAAGGTTGATGAGGACAAGGAGAAGCTTGTGCAAAGTCCACTCGAGCTAACTTTCGGAGAAACCCGACCCCACTGCAACATGACACCAGAGGGTCAAACTCAACGGGCAATGGATGAATTCAGAATCATTGCAGAGCATATTGGTACCAGGGATCTGGTTCAAGAATTCTTAGCATTCAAAGTCTTCCCTACTTTGAAAAAATGGGAAATGCCAAAGTTAAAGGGGGAGAAGAAGGAAGGGGATCTTGTCCGGCTTCCTTACCACTTCAAATTCAAGAAATATTTTAAGAAGCCCTGCCAAGAGTGGCTGGATACAGTTGAGGTGATGTGTAATGAAATTCTTGGAAATTATTCGAAAAAAGAAGATCAACTGATGACAACAGCCTTCGGCACCCGTCCGAAGCGAAGGCTGAACCGAGTGCTTGATGCACTGGGCTTCGAATATCCTGACTATGCGCAGCTGAACAAGGGTGCTGAGGGCCAGAAAATAAAAAGAGCGGCCGAAGCTTTAAACAAGGATGAAGAACAACCACCAAAAAAGAAGAAAATTGTCAAGAGAAAAATATCAACTCCAAAGCGAAAACTATCCGAAGAAGAGGGGACCCCCACACCACCTTCTACCAGCGACGTGGAGGAAATTCTAAAGGTAATGACTGAACCTATGCCCACGAAGCTAAGTCCATTAGGGCCTCGACTGACGAAGCTTTTTCAAAAGGTGGCGGAGCCGGAAAAAACGAAGATAACCAAAGCAAAAAGGCAAAGAATTATTGCCGTAACAGAAGTTATTGACAAGACGCCACCGAGAGCATCAATTCAGAAAACAGCAGCTACTGAAGACACAACAAACGTCGAAGTCGCACCTTCGGAGGTCGCGGCTACCGAAGCCGCTACAACCGAAGATATGAACTTAGAGACTACCATTGAGAATATCGACAAAATTTTAGAAGACATGGCTGCAGAAGAAGCTGCCGCTGCTGCTAAAAAAGTCATGGCCGCAGTGCCTGAGAAGGGGAAAGAAATAGCCGAAGACACTTCGGACGACGAAGCCTACTCATTTCAAAATTTAGTCGGGCAAAAACTGTCGAAGGCCGAAAAAGAAGAGCTTAAGGAATACGCCAAATCTTGCGGATACAAGCCAGGAGCTCTTCTATTTGGAGGCATTGATGATGAAAAACTGGGCTGCATCCGGGACTCAGCTGGGGCTAAGGTCATCGGTACTCTATCAAAGAGTATCGGTTTTCCGAAACTAGAGACAGACATCAGCCGCTACCGACGACAACATATCGTCGGCAGCTTATTTTATTCAAATTTCAAGGTAAACATCCTTCTCTCTAACTTCTATTGTTTTTTAATAATGGCAATATTCTTTAACGAAGGTTGTTTATTTGCAGAGCATGCTTCTAAGCAAAGCTTTGAGGATGCAGCAAGATCTAGAAGATAAGAAGCACGAAGCTATAATTGAAAATTTAGAGAGCAAGATAAAAGAACAATCAGCTATTATTGAAAAGAAAGACTTCGAACTTCAATCAACCGAAGGCTTGCTGGCAGAGACTGAAGCCAAAGTAGCAGAATTGAATTCGAAGCTTCTCTGCCAATCAAAACAATTTGAACAAGAGAAGCTAGAACTTGATTCGAAACTTGAAGCCGAAGTCCAAGCCAACTCAAATTTGAAGAAATCATTAACAAGCCTTCAGGATAAATGTTTGAATTTTAGCAACAATTGTATCCAACAACTAAAGAAGATCTTTTACTCAGTTGGAGCCAGCAGCGGGAAATTTACCCCTTCGGATGAAGATTTACCAAAAGCCTTCGATTATATCGAAGCTGAAATTGAAGAACTTGACGAAGTTATAGCTGGGCACGGTGACTTCTGTGCCTGGGTAGCTTCTCGGGGTACTGCTGCAGCATTCCTGAAGGCTGGCTGCGAGCATGGAAAGATTGTCAACAGGCCCAACTTCGCCCTGTCTCCATCAATTCTCGACGACATTCCTGACCTCGCCCGGAGCATCTCAAATAGATTCATAAAAATGATATGGACAAAAGGCGGGCGAGAGAAGGCTGGGGACGAAGCTCGAAGTCATCTTGAACCAGTAAGAAATCATACTTTGTACTTACCTTCTCCTTCACACTTGATTTTTACTCGGGATACCTTGATTCATGTAGGATGACGAAGCTGAAGGTGATACTTAAAGGATATGCCGCCGAAGCAGAAACCTGACGAAGATTAATAGGAGTAGACTAGAAAAAACTCAGGAGAATTTGTAACAACTTTTTGTAAATACAATTAATCTATTCTCAAGGAACTTTGTTCATACCTTGTAATATATTCTTACCCTTTTATTGAGACGCTTTGATGTGGACGAAATCAGTATTTTGAGCCGAAGGCGAAAAAACACCTTCCCTTCTTTTCGTACACAACGAAGCATAAAAGACCATTTCTTCTTTTTGCCAAAGCTTTTCTTTTTTGTACATGACGAAACATAAAAGACCGCTTCTTCCTCTTGCCGAAGCTTTTTCTTTTTTGTACATGACGAAACATAAAAGACCGCTTCTTCCTCTTGCCGAAGCTTTTTCTTTTTTGTACATGACGAAACATAAAAGACCGCTTCTTCCTCTTGCCGAAGCAACCACTTAGGAACACAAATGCTATGAATGAATGCTTATGAATGCAAATGCTATGATGTAATGTGTTGTGCGAATGAATGTCCAAAACATATAACCGAAGCCACACTCAACCATTATTTCCTTGGAATCAACCACACATCAGCTCTGCATTCCCTTGGGAACGACTTTGGAGCTTCCTCGTCTTTTACTTAGACGGTATAAACTCTGCATTCCCTTAGGAACGACTTTGGAGTTTCTTCGCCTTTTACTTAGGCGGTATAAACTCTGCATTCCCTTAGGAACGACTTTGGAGTTTCTTCGCCTTTTACTTAGGCGGTATAAGCTCTGCATTCCCTTAGGAACGTCTTTGGAGCTTCTTCGTCTTTTACTTAGACGGTACCAGCGTTGACTTTTCGCTGAGAGCTCTGCATCCCCTTAGGGACGTCTTTGGAGCTTCTTCTCTTTTTTTTTTCTTTTTCAGTTTCTGCACTCGATGGTGCGTTCTCAGCTGTTACATTTACATTTTTTGGGGGATTTTGCTCTTATAAGACTAAAAAAGGAAATTACACATGATGGCCCCATTAAAAACCTTTCTCCCCCTTCGGAAAGGAAAAGGGTGCCATGAAAAAGAAAAGAAAAAACATAAAAAATTACATCATGTTATACATAGTATCGCCGAAGCTCATCCGCATTCCAAGACCTTGGAATTTCGTTGCCATCCATGTCCTTCAATCTGTACGATCCAGGCCTTGACGAAGATACTACTAAGAATGGTCCTTCCCATTTCAACTGTAGCTTACCCACTGTATCTGGGTTAGCCACTCTCCGAAGCACCAAGTGTCCCGGCTCAATATTTTTTAGCCGGACTTTTCTATCTCGCCATTTAACTGTTTCAGCCTGATATTTATTGATATTCTCCACGGCCTGAAGCCTGATCCCTTCTAAAGCATCCTTTTCCACAAGGCAAGCATCTTCGGGACCTGATTCTGCCGAAGCTACTACTCTTATTGATCCAGCTTTTGCTTCCTCCGGAGTTATTGCTTCGTCACCGAATAATAATTTGAATGGGGTAAAGCCTGTAGACCTTGATGTTGTTGTATTGTGGCTCCACACCACTTTGATTAACTGATCTGGCCACTTTCCCCTGGGTTGATTGAAGATTAACTTCATTATTCCTGTCATTATAATGCCGTTGGCCCTTTCAACGAGCCCATTTGACTCCGGATGCCTGACTGATGCAAAATGGATCTTCGTTCCAATTTGATCACAGAAATTTCTGAAAGCTTCGGAGTCAAACTGCGTTCCATTATCTACAGTGATTGCCTTCGGTACCCCGAAGCGACAGACAATATTCTGCCAGAAAAACTTTTGGACAGTGGCCGAAGTTATTGTGGCCAATGGCTTCGCCTCAATCCACTTGGAAAAATACTCCACAGCCACTATAACATATTTTAGATTCCCTTGAGCCGGTGGTAATGGACCCAACAAGTCAAGGCCCCACCTTTGCAATGGCCAGATGGGTTGTATCAGCTGTGTCAAAGACGAAGGTCGTTTTTGATCTCTTGCACATTTCTGACAACCTTCGCACTTTTGCACTAACTCCGCCGCATCCGAAGCTGCCTTCGGCCAATAAAACCCTTGGCGGAAGACTTTCCCAAGTAATGGCCTGGATCCGATGTGGGATCCACACAGGCCTGCATGTATCTCTTTCATCAACTCTATACCTTCGGCTCTAGATAAGCACTTGAGCAGCGGAGCGCAAACTCCATGTTTGTATAATTCCCCTTCTATCATGACATACGGACGAGCTCTTGCCTCTATTCTTTTATTGTAAGCTTCGTCATCTGAAAGGAACTTACCCTGAAGGTAAGAGATTATTTCAGTTCTCCAATCTTCGCTGTAAACAGGAGATATGTTGAGGACTGCTCTTTCAAGGAGCTCCACTGAAGGTGCCTTTATTGTTTCGAAGAACACATCCGAAGGTAACGGCAGCCCCTGTGCCGCAGACTTAGCTAGCAAATCAGCATGCTCATTTTGTCCTCGAGGGATATTCTTGACAGAGAATCCTTCGAAGGATGCTTCGATCCTTCGGACCGTATCTAGGTATTTTTCAAGCTTCGGATCTTTAGCCTTGCAACTTTTGTCAACATGACCCGAAACCACCTGGGAATCAGTTTTAAGAATTGCCCTTCTGATTCCCATTGCCTTTAATTTCCGAAGGCCCAGAAGCAGGGCTTCGTACTCAGCAATATTGTTTGTGCAGCTGAAATCAAGTCTTGCTGCATAACAAGTTTTGACCTTGGATGGTGAAACCAACACAGCAGCTGCACCTGCTCCGAAGATTCCCCAAGATCCATCACAAAATACTGTCCACACCTCGGCATCTTTATTTGCTTCTTCATCTTGAGCCCCTGGCGTCCAGTCGGCAATGAAATCTGCCAATGCTTGAGACTGGATCGAAGATCTATGCACATAATCAATGCAAAATTCGTTGAGCTCTGCAGCCCATTTCCCAATCCGTCCAGTAGCTTCTCTATTTCTCATTATATCCTTCAACGACTGCGAAGAAGGAACAATGATATTGTATGCCTGAAAATAATGCCGAAGCTTCCTGGATGCCATTAAAACGGCATATAATACCTTCTCCAGCTCTGTATAATTTTTCTTTGAGACACTAAGGACCTCAGATACAAAATACACTGGGACTTGCTTCTTGAGCTGGCCATCAAGCTTCTCCTGGACAAGTGCCGCACTTACTGCTGAGTGCGAAGCTGCCACATATAACAACAGAGGAGCCCCTGGCATTGGTGGAGTTAATGTTGTGAGATCTATCAAGTATTGCTTCAACTCTTCGAAGGCTTTTTGTTGACTTGGGCCCCATTGAAAGACTTCGGCTGACTTCAGCACCTCGAAAAATGGTAAGTTTCTTTCTGCTGATCTGGATATAAATCTGTTGAGAGATGCCAGCCTTCCTGTCAATCTTTGGGCCCCTTTTCTTGTAGTTGGTGGCTCCATTCGAAGTATAGCTTCGATTTTATTTGGATTAGCTTCGATTCCCTTTGTTGAAACCAAGCATCCAAGAAATTTACCCTTCTTTACTCCGAAGACACATTTCTCTGGATTCAGCTTCAAACCAGCTTGTCTGAAGCTGGCGAAGGTCTCCTGCAGATCAGCAATATGATTTTCCTGCTTCGTGCTTTTGACGATAATGTCATCAACATAGGTCAACACATTTCTGCCTATTTGAGACTGAAGAACCTTCACAGTCATTCTGCTGAAACTTCCTCCAGCGTTTTTGAGCCCTTCAGGCATCCGAAGATAGCAATACGTGCCACTTGGAGTTATGAAGCTAGTTTTCGGCTCATCTTCCTTTTTCATCCAGATTTGATGATATCCTGAGTAACAGTCCAAGAGACTCATGAGCTCTGAAGAAGCTGCTGCATCGACTAGAGAGTCTATCCTTGGCAACGGGAATTCGTCCTTCGGATAAGCCTTGTTGAGATCTGTGAAATCGATACACATTCTCCACTTGCCATTGGCCTTCTTCACCATAACAGTGTTAGCTAGCCACTCTGGATACTTCACTTCTCTGATAACTCCTGCACTGAGGAGTCTTTTTACTTCATTGCGAGCCCCTTCGGCCTTGTCATCAGACATTTTCCGAAGCCTCTGCTTTCGGGGTCTGAAGGATGGGTCAACATTGAGCGAATGTTCAATAACATCCCGATTTACTCCACAGAGATCATTAGCCGACCATGCAAAAACATCTTTGTTGTTGAATAAAAACCTTATCAAGGTTTTCTCCTGGTCTTCAGATAATTGCGAGCCCAACAGCACCTTCTGCTCTGCTATGTCCTCACACAATAGCATGGGCTTCAGCTGATCTGCTGAAGCTGCCTTCTCCCTTCTGAATTTGTACTGTTCACAAGCTTCGGCTCCATCTATATTATGAATTGCTTTGGAGTCAGTCCAGTTACCTTCGGCCCTTCTTGCGGCTTCCTGACTTCCATGGATAGCAATGGGTCCCTGTTCCGAAGGTATCTTCATGCAAAGATAAGCAGGATGAAGGATTGCTTCGAAGGCATTAAGAGTACCACGACCAACAATTGCATTGTAAGGATATTCCATGTCAACAATGTCAAACACAACTTGCTCAGTTCTAGTGTTGTTGATGAATCCGAAGGTCACTGACATGGTGATCTTGCCCAATGCTACAATCTGTCTTCCTCCGAAGCCACAGAGAGGATGTGTAGCATCATGAATCTTATCTTCTGGCTCTTGCATTTGTCTGAAGGCTTTAGCAAATATGATGTCAGCTGCACTACCTGTGTCAACCAAGACATTGTGGACCAGAAATCCTTTGATAACACAAGAGATAACCATGGCATCGTTGTGTGGGTAATCTTTGAGCTGAAGGTCCTCCTGGGAGAAGGTAATAGGAATGTGAGACCATCTTGTCTTGATGAAGGGTCCTTGCACCCCAACATGCTGTACCCTCCTCTGTGCTTCCTTCTTCTGTTTCTTGTTAGCTGGCTCTGAGGACGAGCCACCTGTGATCGGTAGCACCAGCTTCGGGTCCGAAGCAGCTCCAGCTCGGTTGTTGAACGAAGCCATCAGCTCAAAAAGTGGAAGTGAGTTCACCGGAGGTGGGCGCCAATGTTGGGGACTTGTTCTCAAATGCTAAGAATTAAGAACAAGGCAACATAGAAAATGTTAAGTGTAAAAGTCCTTCGTCCTCCATAACATTATATCCCTTTGGAATATAAAGCATCTCGGACGAAGGTTACGAAGGACGTAGCTTCGTAAGCGTGACAATGAGGAACGAAGCATTCATATAAATCATGAGATATGAAAATACTTAAATGTTATCATAAAATCATTTCCATTTTCAATATTATAAACGAATGTAAATGACTCCAAATTACAAATGTACCTTCGGTCTTGAAGAATACAAGTGTGATGTGAAGGCAAATGACAGGTTCGTGTGAACAGTACGGGGGTACTGTTCATCTATTTATAGACACAGGACGCAGCCTGTGACGAATTACAATTATGCCCTTTACAAAAGTTTACAACATTATCTTAGACCTCTATGGATAAAAAGGTCATTCTATCTTTATGTCGGTTTGCAACGCCGAAGCTCTATAAAAAGGAACCTTCGGCCATTTCCTGGGGACGATTTCAGCCGAAGCTGCTTCTTCACGCAAGACCTTCGGCGCAACGAAGCATGGGCCCAACAGTTCCCCCATATGGTCATAGCTTGTAGGATAAGGTAGCTGGTGGTAAGCCTATAGAATAATGTTTTGCCAACTAAGTTATATACAATAGAAATCATAAAAAAATTGAAATTGCTAATAAGATGGTACAGAGAAAATACTCTTTTAAGTCAATTGGAATACCAGTTTGAATTGTATGTTGCCACATCGTTGTGACAATGTCATTTGCCTTGACATTTTGTCCCTTCTTTCGTTAACGCGCTTCACGACGCTTCTTATTGATCTTGTTCTTTTGTTCAACCAACAATGTTGCACGCCTTTCTCTAGCCCTTTGAATCTTTTGTTCGATAGAATTACCAACCGGTGAAATGTTTTTAGTAGGGTTTGTTGCGGAATGTGTGAAATCAATGGTGCTACAGTTATCTGGAAAGCTAACTGCGAAATACGGTGAAAGCCAAAAACAAGATTAATACATACTCACTATTCAACTTCATGATATATTAAAATTACTGGTAAAATGGTCATGTACCTGAACTAAGATGCATATTTGCAAATATTTCAACGTTAACCGCCTCAGGTGTCTAGTTCGTATTAGTGTGTGTGTCTATATATAATATATATATATATAACAAAAGGGTACATGTCAACTTTATAATTCAGGGGCATGTAGGTATAACAATTAGGAATTTAACTTTTCATCACATCTGGATGAATTGGGTGTTATCAATAGTGCTTTATTTCGCTGACGTGCTTCACGACGGTTCCTATTTTCTCATTCTTTTGTTCAATAGACATCGCATCATATCTTTCCTTATCCCTCTTCCTCTTACGTTCCTTAGCATCGACCATTGGTCCGAACGAGTTTGATTCATTTTGATCACCTATAATGTAAGTTTGATTATTAGTGTTCCCCTACTTACTACGATTCAATCATCAATCGACACGTGTTTATTGACTTTTACCTCAAATGATGGTGTTTGAGATGTCTGTGAATGGTTTGTGACCAGCGTTATGTCCCATCTGATCCATAACCAAAACAGTGCCCTATAATATGAGCATATAAACAACAATGCAAGAGGGCCGACAAATATATGGAATAAACTTGAGTTAACCATATTGACCATCAAGGGAGAATAAATTGGGCATTGTTAACCAGCTTAATTAACAAGGACAACTCAACCACTTATAATAATAACTAAATGCCTGATGTGGCTGGGTTATTGTTCCCAATCCTCGGGCTTGCTCCCTGAGAGCACCTAGAGGGGGGGGGTGAATAGGTGATCCTGTAAAAACTTGAAACTTAAAGCCACAAACTTGATTAAGTGTTAGCACAATGAAATCAAGTGGCTAAGGAGAGCTCTTGTGAACCACAATTGACACAGTGAGAATAAGCACAAGAGACACAAAGATTTATCCCGTGGTTCGGACAAGTACAATACTTGCCTAGTCCACGTTGTGGCGTCCCAATGGACGAGAGTTGCACTCAACTCCTTTCAAGTGATCCAATGATCAACTTGAATACCACGGTGTTCTTTTTCTTTACTCTTTCCCGTTTGCGAGGAATCTCTACAACTTGGAGCCTCTCGCCCTTACAATGAGATGATCACAAAGAAGCACATATGTAAGAGTGGAAAGAGCAACGCACACAAGCCTCAAAGCACGATCACAAACACGCACACAAGTCACAACTTGAGCTCTAAGATCACACACGGAGTTCTCAACTCAAGAGGAGCTCAAATTGCTATCACAACAAATCAAATGCGTTAGAGAGATGTCTTGGTGCTAAGAGATGATCAAAGAATGCTTGGTGTACTCCTTCATGCGCCTAGGGGTCCCTTTTATAGCCCCAAGGAAGCTAGGAGCCGTTGAGAGCAATCCAGGAAGGCAAATCTTGCCTTCTGTCGACTGGTGCACCGGACAGTCCGGTGCACCACCGGACACTGTCCGGTGCAGATTTATTTCCTATTCTGGCGCAGCCGACCGTTGAAGAATTGGAGCCGTTGGCGCACCGGACACTGTCCAGTGCCCCCTTCAGACCGTTGGCCCGGCCACGCGTCACGCGCCGATTGCGCGGCCGACCGTTGGCTCGGCCGACCGTTGGCTCACCGGACAGTCCGGTGCACCACCGGACAGTCCGGTGATTTATAGTCGTACGCCGCCGTCGAGACCCGAGAGCAGGCAGTTCACCAGACGCCAGCCTAGCGCACCGGACACTGTCCGGTGCACCCAGACTGAGCAGAGTCTTGGCTGCTCGAGCCAAGTCTTTTCCATTTGTCTTTTCTTTGATTCTAGCACTTAGACAAATATGTTAGTACACAAAAACAAATGTACTAAGTTTAGAATCATACCTTTGTATTGATTTGCACTTTGTCCACCATTTGGCATAGTTTAACACATAACCATTTGTGTTGGACACTTAATCACCAAAATACTTAGAAATGGCCCAAGGGCACATTTCCCTTTCAATATCCCCCTTTTTGGTGATTTATGCCAACACAACAAAAAGCAACATATAGAAGTGCAACATCAATGCAAATGAGAACAAGAATTTGTTTTGATTCAAATTTGGCATATTTGGATCATTCTTTGCCACCACTTGGTTTGTTTTTGCAAATCAAACTCAATTTCCTATCTCTAAGTCAAATTCACTTGTTGAGGCATAGAGAAAGGTATTCCAAGAGAAATTGATCAAAGATTCAAAAACTCCCCCTTTTCCCCAAAATCAAACATTCTCCCCACTAGAGACCAACTTTTGACAAAAAGAGACACTTAGAGTATTTTGACAAAACAAAAGTTCTAACTCTACTATTTTCAAAATTCTGAAGTGGTAGCTGATCCATTTGCTTTAGCCTTAATTTCTCCCCCTTTGGCATCAAGCACCAAAACGAGATCATTTTTGGCCCTTAAACCCCATTGCCTCACCAAAATCTTCAAATAAGAATAAAAGGCAATAAGAGTATGGAGATGAACTTGGAGTAAGTTACCCTTTCATCGGAGCGCAGTGGAAGTCTTTCATGGTCCAAGTCCATCTTTCCCTTTCAATCCACCTTTGAGACTAAATGAAGCAAGCTCAAACACATGGTTAGTCTCAAAGGGTCAAGTTGTAGCGCATCTCCCCCTAAATTTGTGCATCACTTGCAAATGGACTTGTGAGGTCCGGGGAGTGCTTGTACAACTTGAGCACCACAAATAAACAACAAAATGCATAAGGAACATGATCAAAGGCATAAAACACATGTATGCTATAAATCAATCCAAGTTCCGCGAATCTAAGACATTTAGCTCACTACGCAACCTACAAAAGGTTGACTCATCTAGGGGCTTGGTAAAGATATCGGCTAGCTGGTTCTCGGTGCTAACATAAAACACTTCAATATCTCCCTTTTGCTGGTGGTCTCTCAAAAAGTGATGCCGGATGTCTATGTGCTTTGTGCGGCTGTGTTCAACAGGATTGTCCGCCATGCGGATTGCACTCTTATCGGTGTTTCGACCCCGGGGGGTCCCTGGACCGACGAGTAAACTATCGCCGCGTGCCCCAGCCCAGATGGGTCGGCGCGAGACGGAGCACGAAGGGGGGAAGCTAGAGGGAGACAGGCGTAAAAGGGGGAAACCCGCGGCCTTCGTGTTGTCCCGCGCCCAGGTCGGGTGCGCTTGCAGTAGGGGGTTACAAGCGTCCGCGTGGAGGGAGCGAGAGGCGTGCACGTGCCGTCCCGTCCTCTTCCGCGCGACCAACCTTCTCGTAAGAGAGCCATGGACCTTCCTTTTATAGGCGTAAGGAGAGGGTCCAGGTGTACAATGGGGAGTGTAGCAATGTGCTAACGTGTCTAGCAGAGAGGAGCTAGCGCCCTAAGTACATGCCGTCGTGGCAGCTAGAGAGGTTTTGGCACCCTTTTCATGTGATGTCGTGGCCGTCGGAGGAGCGTTGGAGCCTTGCGGAAGGACAGCTGTCGGGGCTATCGAGTCCTTGCTAACGTATCCTTGCTTCCGTAAGGGGCTGAGAGCCGCCGTCGTCATGGAGCATGCGGGGCGCCATCATTATTTGTTTACCGGGGCGAGCCAGATGGGACGCCGGTCTTGTTCCCAGTAGCCTGAGCTAGCTAGGGGTAGGGTAATGATGGCCCCTCCTGTGACGTGGTCGGTCCGAGCCCTGGGTCGGGCTAGGCGGAGGCTCCTCTGAGGTCGGGGTCGAGTCTGTCTTCCGAGGTCGAGGTCGAGTCCGAGCCCCTGGTCGGGCGAGGCGGAGACCGTCGTCTGGGGCCGAGGCCGAGTCCGAGCCCTGGGGTCGGGCGAGGCGGAGTTCGTCGTCTTCCGGGGCCGAGCCCGAGTCCGAGCCCTGGGGTCGGGCGAGGCGGAGTTCGTCGTCTTCCGGGGCCGAGGCCGAGTCCGAGCCCTGGGGTCGGGCGAGGCGGAGTTCATCGTCTTCCAGGGCCGAGCCCGAGTCCGAGCCCTGGGGTCGGGCGAGGCGGAGTTCGTCGTCTTCCGAGGACGAGCCCGAGTCCGAGCCCTGGGGTCGGGCGAGGCGGAGCTTCCTATGGCGCCCAAGGCCGGACTTGGCTGCTGTCAGCCTCACTCTGTCGAGCGGCACGGCAGTCGGAGTGATGCAGGCGGCGCTGTCCTCTTGTCAGGTTGGTCAGTGAAGCGGTGAAGTGACTGCGGTCACTTCGGCTCTGTCGACTGATGAGCGCGCGTCAGGATAAGGTGTCAGGCCATCCTTGCATTAAATGCTTCTGCGATACGGTCGGTCGGCGTGGCGATCTGGCCAAGGTTGCTTCTTGGCGAAGACTGGGCCTTGGGCGAGCCGAAGGTGTGTCCGTTGCCTGAGGGGACCCTCGGGCGAGACGTAAATCCTCCGGGGTCGGCTGCCCTTGCCCGAGGCTGGTCTCGGGCGAGGCGAGATCGTGTCCCTTGAGTGGACCGAGCCTTGACTTAATCGCACCCATCAGGCCTTTGCAGCTTTGTGCTGATGGGGGGTTACCAGCTGAGATTAGGAGTCTTGGGGGTACCCCTAATTATGGTCCTCGACAGTAGCCCCCGAGCCTCGAAGGGAGTGTTAATACTCGCTTGGAGGCTTTTGTCGCACTTTTTTGCAAGGGGACCGGCCTTTCTCGGTTGCGTTTCGTTCCGGTGGGTGCGCGCGAGCGCACCCGCCGGGTGTAGCCCCCGAGGCCTCGGAGGAGTGGTTTGACTCCTTCGAGGTCTTAATGTGTTTCGTGATGCTTCGGCCGGTCTGGTTGTTCCCTCATGCGAACTGGCCGTAGCCTAGGTGCACAATCGAGTCCCAAGTTCTCGGGCTGGTATGTTGACGCTGTCAACGGTTTGGCCGGAGCCGGGTTTGCGAGAGCAGCCCCCGAGCCTCCACACAGGGCGAGAGGACGGTCAAGAACAGACTCGGCTTTTTTCATACGCCCCTGTGTCGCCTTTCCGCAAGGAGGAGGGGGGAAAAGCGCCATGTTGCCCTTGGAGGGCGCCAGACATGGTGTCTCCAGCGAGCTGCTAACGGGTAATCCGAATGGACGCCCGTGCCCCATTTGTTAGGGGTCGGCTAGTGGCCCGGAGGCACGCTCCAAAAGTACCTGCGGGTGATTTGCTGGACCCGGCCCCCTTTTGACGGGGTCCGAGGGCTCGATGCCTCCCTCTGGTGGGATTCCGCTACAAGATCTTTCCCGTAGGTCTCGGAAATGTCCTAGGGTACCTCGGGAGCGTAGCCCGAGCCTTGGTTATGTATCGAACGTACCCAGGGTCATCCCTCGCTCTGCGTCTGAGGCGACTGTCGAACCCTTCGGGGGCCAGCCTACGAACCCCTGATCAGTAGTGGGCGCAGAGCCCGAGTGGCCTGAGGCGGCCGTTGAACCCTTTCGAGGGGCCGGCCTTCGAACCTCTGACCAGTAGTGGGCGCGGAGCCCGAGTGCTCTAAGGCGGCTGTTGAACCCTTCCGAGGGGCTAGCCTTTGAACCTCTGATCAGTAGGGGGGCTCGGGGCCCGCTTCCTTCGCGGAGAAGGATCCCTTTCGGGGTATTCCCTTTCCCGGTCCCTGTGGCAAGAGAGAGAAAGAGGAAGTGGAAAGGGATACGAAAATCGAATGACGTGGCGTACCTTTTTTTACGCGGTCATTATGGCGGAGGTGAAGCGTCGCTTGCTTCGCCCGCCAAAGGTGTTGCCCGTCCTGCCGCATAGTTAATGCGACGGGACGAGTGGTTCACGGGGCGGCCGTTGCACGTGCGCGAGCCGTTCGAGGAACGGGCGTTTCGCTTTGAGTTTTGAATCTTGCGGCGGGTTCGGGCGAAGTGTTTAATGGGTCTCGCCTGGGCCTTTATATATTCGGGAGAGGGGCTGGTGACAGTTCTTTACTCAGCTGCTCGCCTCCCACTTAGGTTTTCGCAACCCGAGGGAATAGACAGAGAAAGGAAACCGCGCACCCAGTCCTTTCCGCCGCCACCTCTTCTGCTTGGTGATGGCCGACCGGGTGACCGTTGTTCCGCCGTGCGATCCGTGGCCTTTCTCCACTGTCACGGCGGATGACCTGGAGGCCCTTGTTGCTGATGGTTTGCTTCGCTCTCTCTTCGGTGACTCGCAGCCGGAGTGGATGGCCCCTTCGAGCGGAGCCGCCCCGTCCCCGCCGTCGGGGTATGTCGTGAGCTTCGTCTCCTTTCACGAGCGGGGGTTTGGAGTGCCGGCAAGCCGTTTTATGCGGGCGATTCTGCATGTCTACGAGGTGGAGCTGCACAACCTCAGTCCCAACTCCATCTCGCAAGCCGCTATCTTCGCGGCGGTTTGTGAAGGGTACTTGGGGATTGACCCTCACTGGGACCTGTTGACCCATCTCTTCTCCGTGGAGCTTTTTGCCTCGCCGACAGGGGAAAGAAGGGTTCGCATGGCGGTGCGGGCCGGTGGCTGCATCCTCCAGCTGAGGCAGGCGTGGGCGCTGCAGTACATTCCCGCCATCCTCGCGTCTTCGAACAAAGGGTGGCAGCGCCGGTGGTTCTATCTCCGAAATGACGACGGGAGGCTCCCGTCGTTTTCTCAGCGAGTGGTGACCGCCGCCGCCGATAACTGGCGCTACGGGACCCCGCGCGACAGACAGAAGAACCTCCAGCCCCTTCTGAAGGCCCTGGAGGAGCTGCGGAAAGGAGGGCTCATCGCCGCGGGGTGGTTGCCGCCATTCATCGCCAGAGGGTGCTCCCTTTGACGGAGCGACGGCTGCTGCTTTGGGAGATGATGCCGGGGGTCGACTTGGAGGGTTTGCGGATGTCCTTGAATCCCTTCCCGTCGACGACCTCCACAGGCGGGTAGCCGGCACGTTGGGGGAAGCCGGACGCCGGCGCCCTCTCCCAGCTCTTGATGCGTCCTGACCACGGGTGTGTGTTCCTAGTGAGTGTCCGCTCCTTCTTTCTTCTTGTGTCAGATTGCCCTTGGTCCTCACAGTCGAGACTCTTTGTCTGTCTCCAGGAGGTAGGGGCTCACAAGCCTTTCCTGCCACCGGTCCCGGAGGACGCGGTGGAACGAGCTGCGCGGAGGGTCGCCGCGGAGAAGAGGAAGGAGAAGAAGAACGCGAAGAAGGCTCGGGCCCGCGAGCGGACGCGGGCACGAGACGCCTTGGAAAGGCTCCGTCGTCGGCAGGAGAGGGATGGGCTCCCGAGGGAGCCATCGCAGGAGACGCCTGACGACGACGACGACGATGAAGACGATGATGAAGACGACGACATGGCTGCCCGCCTCGGCCTCAGCCCGGATCTCAGGCTGAGCCAGGGGTCGTCAAGCCAGCCCCCGAGTGGGCTGGTGCCATCGGTATCCGAGGCCGGGACGTCGGGGTCCCGGTCCGAAGAGCGGGGGCAGACCGAGGGGGTACTTGACCCCTCGGCCGAGGTGGTTGAGGTGACCTCGGGGAGTCAGGCCGAGCTGCCTGTTCCCCGAGAACCGTTGCCCGTGCCGACTGTGCAGGAGGGCGATCCTCAGGTCGTCGTGGCTACGTCTGGGCAGTACGTCCCTCGGGCGCCTAGGGCGCCCAAGGCGAGGATGGTACCGAAGCTGGCAGCGGGGCAGACCTCGGTGGTACCTTCGGGGATCGAGGTTTGAGAGACCTCCCCACAGGCACGATTGATCATGGCCCAGAGTGGGTAAGTATTTTAGGATATCTTCGTCCTGGCTCCTCCTTGGCATGTCCCGACCCTGATTTTCCTTTTCTCCTTAGCAAGCGGAGGCACGGTTCGACCGATCTGGCTCCCCGGAAGGTCCTCAAGACGGCGTCGGCTTCCGTAGCTAGTGTCGCGCCGGGCCTCACCGGCCAGATGACCTCCTCGCAAGACGCCCCACAGCGGGAGGCTCAGGCGGCACCAGTTGCCGTGGGGCGAGCTCTAGAGGCTGACTCCTCTGTCGAGGCGACCGTCGCGCTGGGGGAGGCTGCTGGCGCGGCCATGGCCTCGGGCCCGCCAGACATGCTGCCGGCGCTGGCGCCGGCTGCTGCCGAGACCGTTGCCGTTCTGGTCGTGGAGCCACCTGTCGCCGCCGATGCTGAGATGGCCGAGGCATCGCTACTTGGTGCCTCGGAGGAGGGGGCGCGGGACCACGACCCGTTCCGTCGAGCGGCAGCCTTGTCCCCGCGCGGCGCAGTTCCGAGGGGCAGCGCCAGTTGCTTCGGTTCCGGACCCGTGGGGCCTCGGATCCCCTCTTCGTGCTTGACGATGAGCGGGAGGAGCAGTCTTGGGACGGGCTCCGTGAGTGTGCCGAGGCAACAGTGGGGTCGCTCCGGTCGACCTTGGAGATCCTTTGCAGGGACGTTCCCAAGATCCTCTAGGTAATGATTTCAGGCATACCTTTCTCATGATCAAGGCGTTCTTTGTGACGCCCCGCTTCCTTCCCTCAGGATCTGACGGATCTGAGCGTCGCCAAGTCGTCGTTCATCCACCGCGAGGTCGATGTCTAGGGTTCGCTGCGGTCCCTGAGGACCACGCTTGCCAGGGCTACCGCGCGCCTCTCCCAACAGAGCGCTGAGGTGGCGGACCTTCGGTTGCTCTGTGTCGATCTGGGAGCAGAGGCAGCAGCGGCACGCGCAGAGGCGCAGCGGCGGCAGTTGGAGCTTGACCAGGTCACCGGCGAGCGAGACCAATCTCGGGGTCGGGCCACCGAGGCCGAAAGCCGGGTTGAGGCTCTTGGAGTTCAGTTAGCCGAGGCGTCTGCTCGGGCCGGAGCCCTTGCAGCAGACCTAGCCGTGGCCCAAGCCGCATCCTCAAAGCAGCGTGCCCGAGCCAGAGGTATGTCTTGGCTGTTTTAAGTTTTTGTTTCAGCTCAGTTCCTCAACTCGTGTTTGAGGTCTTCCGCTTTGGCTGTTCACAGAGCTCGAGTCTGCCCTTGATAAATCCACCAAGGCGCTTGCTCAGGCGGCCGAGCAGAGGGAGGCCGACCACGCGGCCATGTCCGAGGCCATCTCGGCCTTCTGCCGGGTCTTTGGCTTCGACGACGTCCCCTCGGGAAGCTCCCCTCAAAGTCGCCTGCAGGCCTTGGGTGACCATGCGCGTGGCAGACTTCGCGAGGCGCTGCATCACGGCGTCAGGCGGGCCTTCGCCGTGCTCGCTTCCCACTATGACGTGGATCTGGAGTGGGTCAGCGAGGGGTATTGCCTCCCCGACGAAGATGAAGCCGCCCTGGCCGAAGTCCAGAGGCTCGACGCGGCCGCCGCGAGCCCAAGCGTGGTGCTGGCAACCACCTTCGAGGCAGAGATCCTCCCGCTTGCGCCGTCGTCCGAGGCCGGGGCGGATCTTGCCGAGGGTGGGGGCGAAGCCGAGGGCGCGGCTCCTTCTCCGGGCGACGCCTGACTCTGCCGGAGCAGTTTTCTTTGAATGCATATGTGTCTTTTGCGGCCACCGAGGCCCGAACACTTTATTATCGTAATATAAGGTTGTGCTTCTTTTCCTTCCGTTTTGCGTATCCGGACCCGTTCGTCAGTAGCAGGGTAACTTGCCCAAGTAAGAGTCATTTTTTGTGGTAGGCGATGAGTGAGGTATCCGTATCCCAGAGGCGTAGGAGTCCCTCGGCTCGGTCGGCCTTGCCACTTACATGCACCCTTATTCGTTTCTTGGGGTCCTGTTACTGATATAGCCGGGAGACGCGAAAGCCTTTTTGATGGAAGACTTTTTTCGAGGAAAATTTTGACGAGAGGGGGTTCCCCCTTCTAGCCCCCGAGGGAGGGTCGGGCTTTGCCGAGGCAAGACTGACCCTTCCTTGATGGTTAGACTTCGTATGTGAATGAGGTGTATGAACAACTTGAAAGCATCTTAAGGGTAGAAGCGACGTAGCCGTCGGATGTTCCAAGCGTTGCTGTAGACCTCGCCTTGACTGTTGGCCAGCTTGTATGTCCCGGGCTTCAGAACCTTGGCGATGACGAACGACCCTTCCCAGGGAGGCGTGAGCTTGTGCCGCCCTTGGGCGTCTTGTCGCAGCCGAAGCACCAAGTCGCCCACCTGGAGGTCTCGGGACCAAACCCCTCGGGCGTGTGAAGCCTGTGGCTTGGCTCGGCGTCGTCCTCAGACTCCAGACCACCGAGGGGAGCTCCTTCATCCATCACTTGCCGAACTTGTTGAGGTCGTTGTAGATCCGTGGCTTGAGTCCTTGCAGAATCATGCCGTTGGCATGCTCTACTTGCCCATTTGTCATGGGGTGAGCCACGGCGGCCCAGTCCACCCGGATGTGGTGATCCTCGCAGAAGTCCAGGAACTTTCTGCCGGTGAACTGGGTGCCGTTGTCGGTGATGATGGAGTTCGGGACCCTAAAACGATGGATGATGTTGGTGAAGAATGCCACCGCCTGTTCGGACCTGATGCTGTTCAGGGGCCGGACCTCGATCCACTTGGAGAATTTATCGATGGCGACTAGGAGGTGCGTGTAGCCCCCGGGTGCCTTCTGCAAGGGGCCGACGAGGTCCAGACCCCATACAACAAACGACCAGGTGATGGGTATCATCTGTAAAGCTTGAGCGGGCAGGTGGGTCTGCCTTGCATAGAATTGACACCCTTGGCAGGTGCGGACAATTCTAGTGGCGTCGGCCACCGCGGTCGGCCAATACAAACCTTGTCGGAAGGCGTTTCCAACAAGGGCTCGGGGCGCTGCATGGTGACCGCAAGCCCCCGAGTGTATTTCTTGTAAGAGCTCCTGGCCTTCGGCGATGGATATGCATCACTGGAGGATGCCTGAGGGGCTGCGGTGGTAGAACTCCTTCTCGTCCCCCAGCAAGACAAACGACTTGGCGCGCCGCGCTAGTCGCCGAGCCTCGGCTCGGTCGAGGGGCAGCTCTCCTCGGTGGAGATATTGCAGGTACGGGGTCTGCCAGTTTCGATTAGGCGTGACCCCGCTCCGCTCTTCCTCGACGCGCAGTGCCTCACCCTCAGGGGCCGAGGGTGCCTCAGGCTGAGCTGAGGGTGCCTCGGGCTGGGCTGAGGCCTTCTCGGGCTCGGGCGTGTCGTTGGTCTTGATTGAGGGCTAAGGTCTCGGGAGAAGACGTCCGGGGGAACCGTTGTTCACCCCGAGGCTATCTTAGCCAGCTCGTCCGCAGTCTCGTTGTATCGTCGGGCGATGTGGTTGAGCTCGAGCCCGTAGAACTTGTCCTCCAGGCGCCGAACCTCATCGCAGTAGGCTTCCATCTTCAGGTCGCGGCAGTGGGAGTTCTTCATGACTTGGTCAATGACGAGCTGCGAGTCACCACGAGCATCGAGGCGTCGGACCCCTAGCTCGATGGTGATGCGCAACCCGTTGACCAGAGCCTCGTACTCGGCCACATTGTTGGACGCCGGGAAGTGGAGGCGTAGCACGTAGCGTAGGTGCTTCCCGAGGGGCGAGATGAAGAGCAGGCCTGCGCCTGCCCCTGTCTTCATCAGCGACCCATCGAAAAACATGGTCCAGAGTTCCGGTTGGATCGGAGCTGTTGGGAGCTGGGTTTCGACCCATTCAGCCACAAAGTCCGCCAAGACTTGGGACTTGATGGCCTTCCGAGGGGCGAACGAGATTGTCTCGCCCATGATTTCCACCGCCCACTTTGCAATCCTACCCGAGGCCTCTCGGCACTGGATGATCTCCCCCAGGGGGAAGGATGACACAACAGCCACAGTCACCGGATGAGACTCGAAGTAGTGTCGCAACTTCCGCCGTGTCAGGATCACCGCGTACAACAGCTTCTGAATTTGTGGGTAGCGGATCTTGGTCTCGGATAGTACCTCACTGATGAAGTAGACTGGCCTCTGGACAGGCAATGCATGCCCCTCTTCTCGTCTCTCAACCATGATCGCGGCGCTGACCACCTGAGTGGTAGCGGCGACGTAGATCAAGAGGGCTTCTCCGGCAGCGGGGGGCACCAAGATGGGCGCGTTCGTGAGGAGCGCCTTCAGGTTCCCGAGGGCTTCCTCGGCCTCAGGGGTCCAAGTGAAGCACTTGGCCTTCCTTAAGAGGCGGTACAGAGGTAGGCCTCTTTCGTCGAGGCGCGAGATGAAGCGGCTCAGAGCCGCAAGGCATCCCATGACCCTCTGTACGCCTTTCAAGTCCTTGATGGGCCCCATGTTGGTGATGGCCGCGATTTTCTCCGGGTTGGCCTCGATGCCCCGTTCGGAGACGATGAACCCCAAGAGCATGCCTCGGGGGACCCCAAAGACACACTTCTCGGGGTTGAGTTTTACGCCTTTCGCCTTGAGACACCGGAATGTCGTTTCAAGGTCGGAAAGGAGGTCAGAGGCTTTCCTCGTCTTGACTACGATGTCATCGACGTAAGCCTCGACCGTTCGACCAATGTGTTCGCCGAACACGTGGTTCATGCACCTTTGGTACGTCGCACCCGCATTCCTTAGACCAAATGGCATAGTAATGTAGCAATACATGCCAAAAGGTGTGATGAAAGAAGTCGCGAGCTGGTCGGACTCTTTCATCCTGATTTGATGATACCCTGAGTAGGCATTGAGGAAAGACAGGGTTTCGCACCCAGCAGTGGAATCCACGATTTGATCGATGCGAGGCAGAGGGTAGGGAACTTTTGGACATGCTTTGTTTAGACCAGTGTAGTCTACACACATCCGCCATTTCCCTCCTTTCTTTCTCACAAGCATAGGGTTGGCAAGCCATTCGAGATGGAATACCTCTTTGATGAACCCTGCCGCCATCAGCTTGTGGATCTCCTCGCCTATGGCTCTGCGCTTTTCTTCGTCGAATCGGTGTAGAGGCTGCTTCATGGGTCGGGCTCCAGCTCGGATATCCAGCGAGTGCTCGGCGACATCCCTCTGTATGTCGGGCATGTCCGAGGGACTCCACGCGAAAACGTCGGCGTTTGCGCGGAGAAAGTTGACGAGCACTGCTTCCTATTTGGGGTCGAGCTCGGAGCCGATCCGGATCTGCTTGGAGGCGTCGTTGCTGGGGTCGAGAGGGACAGACTTAACCGTCTCTGCTGGCTCGAAGTTGCCGGCATGGCGCTTCACGTCTGGCGCCTCCTCGGAGAGGCTCTCCAGGTCGGCGATGAGGGCCTCGGATTCGGCGAGGGCCTCGGCGTACTCCACGCACTCCACGTCGCATTAGTACGCGTGTCGGTATGTGGGGTCGACGGTGATGACCCCATTGGGGCCCGTCATCTTGAGCTTGAGGTAGGTGTAGTTGGGGACGGCCATGAACTTGGCGTAGCATGGCCTCCCCAGCACTGCGTGGTAGGTTCCTCGGAACCCGACCACCTCGAACGTGAGGGTTTCCCTTCTGAAGTTGGAGGGAGTCCCGAAGCAGACGGACAGATCAAGTTGTCTGAGGGGCTGAACGTGCTTCCCAGGAATGATCCCATGAAAAGGCACCGCGCCTGCCCGGACCGAGGACAGATCGATCTGCAGGAGCCCAAGGGTCTCGGCGTAGATGTTGGGGCGAAGGCGAAGACGTCACCCTCCACTCGAAGCCTTCGCCGTGGTCGTCGGTCCAACAGAGACAAGACAACGGGCGACCTCGTCCAGCGCAGAGGCCCACGTGTGATCCTGCCCATTGTAACGGGCCCTGCGTGGCCGCTGCATGTTACGGGCCTAATTTGTAAAGGCGTCCCTGTAATTACAGTCTGTAACCCTGCTTTATGGGAATATTCTGGGGATAACCTAGGTGTCTGAGGGCACATGCGTCCTTAACACAGGACGCAGGGCGCTCAGATACCTATAAATACCCCCGCACAGTGCCCGTGAGAGGCTAGGTTAACAGAGCTATTGCCATCTTGCGCGAGAACCCTGTTTACGTCACTACTCCCCCCCGTTGGATCCCCTTGCGGCAGAGAGCAAGTTCCAACAGTTGGCGCCCAACGTTCGTGCTACGAAAAAACCACCCGCGATGGCACCCAAGAAAGCTAACTCGAAGGCTGACGAGGCTGCGAAGGCAGCGCTACTTGCCGCAAGAAAGGGCAAGGCCCTCGCCCTCACCCAATCCACCCACCAAGAAGCCACTGAAGATGACACTCGCCGCACCTGCGAAGACGACACTCTCCGCACCTGCGGCCCTAAAGGACAATCGCAGCCACCCATAGGCTTCGCCCCACTGGAGGGCGCGGACCTCACCGAGGACGGTGAAGTCCTCGGCGTCTCAGCGGAAGAACAGCTACAGCTGCGCGCCCTGCGCCTCAAGAACCGCAATCTCCAGAGGCAGAAAGAGATACTGGAGGCCAAGCGCCAGCGCGTGTCCGCACTAGCCAAGGTGCGGCAAATGATACGCGACGAAGAGTAGAAGGCCCAGGACCTCGAACGGGAGATCGCGCTGATGCAGCGCGAAGGCCATCTTGGCCTGCAGCACGGGCCACCCCTACAGCAGTGCGCACAACTGGAAGACACGCGCGAAGGCCACCTCAGCCTGCAGCATGGGCCACCCCTGCAACAGCGCGCACAACCGGAAGACCCGCGTTTCCCCCAGCGTGACCACACCTTCCAGCACGTCGCGCCATTCCATGGGGTCAACTACCTCGACGAGCGAAATCCCCTGGCGCCACACCTGCAAGTGATGCCTTGGCCCGCTAACTTCTGGGCAGGGACCTATCCCAAGTACAACGGCAGCACCGACCCAGCGCAATACATAATGAGTTATCAGGTCGCCGTTGCATCTTCCGGAGGGGACGACGCCACAATGGCCAAGTCTTTCATCATCGCCCTCGAAGGCCTAGCTCTCACCTGGTTCACCAGGTTGCCTCCGCTGTCCATTGATTCCTGGAGAAGTCTCCGGGACAAGTTCCTGCTCAACTTCCAAGGGTACCGCCCAGACACCGACGCCTTGGCCGAACTCTCGCTCTGCAAGCAGCTGGAAAAGGAGACTCTGCGGGAGTATTACCACAAATTTTTAACACTCAAGTCACAGCTGCCATCAGTCGATGACCAGATCGCTATCCACTACGCTATCAGTGGCCTTCGCGTCGGCGTCCTCTATAGCCACTGCATCAGAGATCCACCCAAGAACCTCCAGGAATTATATCAGCTGTTTGAAAAATACGCCAAATCCGAAGAGCTCCACCAGCGCAAGGTTGAGTCCCAAAGGAAGCCTAAAGATGCTCCACAGTCCAGCCGCACGTGGACGAGGACTCCGCAGCAAGACTCCGGTCGAGACGGCCGCAATCAACAGCAAGTGCACAACATCGCCAACCAGCACCCCGCTGCTGAGGCCCCTCGTCACTAGGAATATCCCCCCAGAGCCGCGGAAATGGAACTCGCGGTAGGGGTCGGGGGCGTGCGCAGCCGCCGCGCCGATTCTACTGCCTCTTCCATGGCGAAGACTGCGCCCACCAAACCAAAGACTGCCCAGAAACGAAGGCCACCAAAGACAGGATGGCACGGGCGCAGCCAGCCGACAACCCCAGAGTTGTCGCGCACACTTATCAGCAACCCCCTCCACCATATATCCACGCCCCCGCCCCGCATCCACCACACCACGCTTACCAACACCATCAGGAAGTACAAATCGTACCTCCCCCACCCCCACCACCACACCAGCAACATCAAAACATCCCCTACGCCCCAAAGCAGGAAGACTTCGCGGATCAGCCGTATCGCGGAGTCATTCACATGATAACTGGAGGGTCCAGCACTGACTTCGACACAAAGCGGCAGAAGCGGGACCACTACCGCAGCGTCAACCACGTCGCCATCACTGGCCCAGTCGTGCAGACAAAGTGGTCCCACATACCGCTAACCTTCGACGCACGAGACATCGACCTGCGCAGCGCCCCCCACAGCGACTCCATGGTTATCAACTGCAGCGTGGCAGGTTGGGACCTGCACAAAGTCCTAGTCGACAATGGCAGTCAGGCGGACATCATCTTCCTCCACGCCTTCGATCGCATGGGCATAAGCCACAGCCTGCTCAAGCCTTCGGACAACCCGTTGTATGGCTTCGGCGGCAAGGGCACCTTTCCTGTCGGCAAAATAGAGCTGCCTCTCTCCTTCGGTGTAGCACCCAATGCCCGAAGTGAGCAAGTGACCTTTGATATTGTGGATATGGTATATCCGTACAACGCCATCATGGGCCGGGGCTCCATCAATAAGTTCGAAGCAGCCATTCACGGACTGTACCTATGCATGAAGATACCAGGTCCGTTGGGCGTTATTACGGTCTACGGCAATCAGCAGACTGCGCGCAACATAGAGCGGGACTTCGTGCCCGGTCAAAGAAACGTGCACTGCCTCACGGCCCAGCGCGAGGTCCCCACGCCCGCCAGCCCAACCGATAAACTGCACGACAAGGCACAGCTGCAGAGCAACGACGGGACCAAGACTGTCCCCCTCGATCAGGCCACGCCCAAACAGACAGTCACTATCAGCGAAGACCTCACTTCGCATGAAGAGGAGAAGCTCCTCTGCTGCCTGTCCAAGAACAAAGATGTCTTCGCCTGGTCAGCCCTCGACCTGGTCGGGGTCAGCCGATCCATAATTGAGCACAGCCTGGGAATCGACCCCTCGGTGAGGCCGAAAAAACAGCGGCTTCGCAAAATGTCCGACGAGAAGACAGAGGCCGCCAAGGCAGAAGTACACCGCCTCCTGGAAGCCAAATTCATCGAGCCGGTGGCTTACCCCACGTGGCTCTCCAACGTTGTGATGGTGCAGAAAAAGAGCGGGAAGTGGCGAATGTGCATCGACTTCACCAGTCTCAATAAAGCCTGCCCAAAGGACAACTTCCCGTTGCCGCGGATCGACAAAATAGTCGATAGCGCGGCCGGATGCGAAGTCATGTCACTCCTCGACTGGTTCTCCGGTTACCACCAGATATACATGAAGGAGGAAGACAAGGCCAGCACCAGTTTTTATAACACCCTTCGGCACATATTGCTTCATCAGAATGCCGGAGGGACTCAAGAACGCCGGGTCCACCTTCTCTAGGCTTACCAAGACAGTGCTCGAAGGGCAAGTTGGCAGAAACATATTCACATATGTGGACGACATCGTCGTCGCCAGCAAGAGCAAGGCGGACCATCTCACTGACCTCGCCGAGACATTCGCGAACATGCGAGACGCACGACTCCGCCTAAACCCGGAAAAGTGCGTTTTCGGCGTTCGCCAAGGCAAAATATTGGGCTACCTGGTATCACACCGCGGCATCGAGGCCAACCCAACCAAAATTCAAGCCATCATAAACATGACGCCTCCGCAGTCTGCCAGAGATGTCCAGCGCTTGACGGGGAGATTGGCCGCCCTCAACAGATTCATCTCCAGGTCCGTCGAGTGAAGTCTCCCTTTCCTCAAAACTCTCCGTGGTGCAAAAGACTTCGCTTGGGGACCAGAGCAGGCAGCGGCCTTCGCCTCATTAAAACAGTACCTGTCGGAGTTGGCAGTCCTTACAAGCCCCGACTCTTCGTTACCTCTGCTGCTCTATGTTGCGGCTTCGCCGCATGCGGTCAGCGCGGCACTGGTGCAGGAGCAGGCAGTTGAGGGCGTGATCAGGCAGTGCCCAATTTATTACGTCTCCGAAGTGCTGACGCCGTCCAAATGTAACATGACAGAACTGGAGAAGATTGCCTACGCAGTCGTTATGTCTTCGCGCAAATTGCGCCATTATTTTGAAGCATTCAAGGTCCGGGTCACCTCAGACAGGGGACTCGGCGAATTGTTCAGAAACCCGGAAGCATCGGCGAGGATTGCCAAGTGGGCGGCCGAACTCTCCGGCTACCACATCAATTTCGAGCCCAGGACAGCCATCAAGTCACAAGTCCTGGCAGACTTCGTCGTCGACTGGACTGGGCCAATAACACAGCCGGACCTGTCCATAGAAAAGGTTTGGACGATCCACTGTGACGGCGCATGGTGCCATGCGGGGGCAGGCACCGCGGCAGTCATCACCTCGCCAACCGGAGTCAAGCACAGATATGCGGCTCGCCTCAGCTTCGTCTGGAATCCGACAGATGCACAAATAACATAGCAGAATATGAAGCAGTCATCCTCGGTCTCCGCAAGCTGAGGGCCCTTGGGGTCACCACCTGCATCATTAGAACAGACTCCAAGGTAGTTGCCGGCCAGGTCGAGAAAGACTATGTAGCAAAGGACCCCACACTCATGCAATACCTCGTGGCCATCCGAAGTCTCGAGAGACAGTTCAAGGGATTCACTTTGCAGCATGTGGACCGGACCAAGAATGAAGAGGCCGACGCATTGGCCAAGGCTGCCGCCAGAGGCGAGTCCCTGCCCTCCGATGTGTTCTACCACGTCATTGGCACACCAGCCGTCCGGAGCCCCGAAGGGCTCCAAATAACCAATGACAGCGAGGGCCACCAAATAGTCAACCTTATCATGACCGAAGACTGGCGGGCACCAATAACTCTGTTCCTACAGGGGTATTATCACCCAACCGACATTAACGAGGCCAAGCGTCTCAAACATCGAAGCCGGGACTTCGCACTGATTGAGGGCCAACTCTACAAGAAGGGGGTCAGTCAGCCAATGCTCAAATGCGTCACCGAAACCGAAGGTGTCCAGATCCTCCGAGAGGTCCATAGTGGTACCTGCGGCTCTCACGTAGGGCCAAGGGCCCTAGCTGCTAAGGTGATCCGCCAAGGCTTCTACTGGCCCGCAATGATCTGCGCCGCAAATCGGGTCACAAGGTCCTGCGAAGCCTGCCAGAAGTTTTCCCCTCGATCAGGCAGCCCTTCGCAATTTACAAAGCTAATCGCCCACACATGGCCTCTCCAGCGCTGGGGCCTAGACATCGTCGGGCCCCTACCCACGGCTCAGGGGAACCTTAAGTTCGCCTTCGTCGCTGTCGAATACTTCACCAAATGGATCGAGGCAAGGGCTGTCTCCACAATAACATCAAAGACTGCCCAAAAATTCTTCTGGCAAAACATTGTTTGCCGCTTCAGAGTACCATCCGAACTAACAGTCGACAACGGCAAGCAGTTTGACAGCCAAGACTTCAAGGATTTTTGCTTCTCCATCGGCACCAAGCTCGCCTTCGCCTCAGTCTATCACCCGCAGTCCAACGGAGTTGTGGAACGCGCCAATGGAAAAATCTTCACAACTGTCAAAAAGATGCTCCTCGACGAAAAAAGGGCAGGTGGGCCGACTTGTTACCCGAGGCGGTCTGGGCACTAAACACGACTGAGTGCAGGGCGACCGGGTTCACTCCTTTCCGCCTTCTATACGGATCGGAGGCCATGACCCCACAAGAAATAAAACATGGGTCCCCGTGAACAGTTCCTTCAGCCGTCCCCGACGTGGACGAGCCCACTTCAAAGGATCTCATCGATGGAGACCGAGTCTTCGCCCTACAAGCTCTAAACAAATACCAAGCCCAGACAAAAGCATGGCGCGACCATGCAGTCATCCCAAGGGAATTCAACGAAGGGGACCTCGTACTCGTCCGTACAGCTCGGACAGAGTCCAGGGGCAAGCTAGAGCCCAGGTGGGAGGGCCCCTTCATAGTCAAGACGAAAGCTTCCCCCAGCGCTTATAGGCTCACAACGCCAAACGGCGAAGACCTGGAGCACTCCTGGAACATCGACAACCTCCGCAAATTTTTTGTTTGACTCATCAGGGCTGATTCGCCCTTGTAATTCGCAAAAACAATCTTATTCTGGCCCGCACTCTTTTCCTCCCGGGGGTGAGGTTTTTAACGAGGCGGAGCCATGTAATACACAAGTGAAAAATCCCCCGCAAAAACATGCGTCGAAAAAAGACCGCGACGACGGTCTTCGCCATTCGACCAATACGAAGTCACCGCGAGGCTCAGCGCTAGCCACCCTCGCGTGCGACAACTCCGTGCAGAAGTCGCCTAAGGGTGCAGCCGGATTAGCACAATAAGTGCGAAACATCGAAGTCTAACGCGAAGACTTACCGTGCAGAAGTCGCCTAAGGGTGCAGCCGGATTAGCACAACAAGTGCGAAAAATCGAAGTCTACCGCGAAGACTTACCGTGCAGAAGTCGCCTAAGGGTGCAGCCGGATTAGCACAAAAAGTGCGAAAAATCAAAGTCTACCACGAAGACTTACCGTGCAGAAGTCGCCTAAGGGTGCAGCCGGACTAGCACAACAAGTGCGAAAAACCAAAGTCTACCGCGAAGACTTACCGTGCAGAAGTCGCCTAAGGGTGCAGCCGGACTAGTACAACAAGTGCGAAAAACCGAAGTCTACCACGGAGACTATCTGCGCAAAAGTCGCCTACGGGCGTAGCCGGGCTAGCGCGATAACAATTACACCTGTCCGTGCAACAGTCCGCGCAAAGACCGACTACACGCACACCAGTCCAGCATAGCAATTACACCCGACCAAGTGCGTAACGCCTTCGCTAGCATAACCAAATGTGCGAGGGCACACAACTTCATCATACAAGCCATTACACATGTACAAGCGAGGGCATCACACTCTACATCGGCTCAGCCTTCGGAATAATTCCCATCTCCCTATAGTTGAATAACATTATCCTAAGTTCCTCACCCGCAAAAATACTCCGCAATTCCCCCTCACCCGTACTCACGGCGGCCGGCAAGGACAACAGTTCCTGCCGGCCGGCCCTACTCACACGAAGTCGACCGCCGTCCGCCCCACTCACTCTACGCTTCTGCAACCGCCCTTCGCCGCCTACGCCCAGTACTCGGACCAGGCACATCTTCTGCATCCGCAGCGCGCGGTGACGCCTCCGCCGCTGCTGCATCCAAGGCCGCAAAGTAGTCCAAGTCCTCATCCGACGACTCCTCAGTCCACTCAACCGAGCTCCCGGAGTCACCAAAATCAGAAAACTTAGATGTAGACCCATCCGATTTACTAACATCATCCACGGTCGAAGCTGCCAAAAAATTAGTAGTGGCGGTTGCGTGCGCAGGCCCAAAATCTTGAACCTGCGCAGCAACCAAGATTCAACAACATATCCAAAATTCCCTAACTACCCACACCCATTACGCCACCTGCGAGGACCCAGCCGTTGCGGGAGCCTCCGCCATCGCCTCCACCGCCACCGTCGCAGGATCTTCAACCCTCGGCACAGCAGTTGGCGGCGGGCCTTCGCCGGCTGCAGCGGCTGCGGGGGCATCAGGAACGTTTTCGGCGGTCTCTAGGGGTGGGCCTTCGCCGGCCGCAGCGGCTGCGGGGGCATCAGGAACGCCTTCGGCAGTCTCCGGGGGCGGCTCCAGGGCGACCTCGGACACGGCCTCCGCTGGGTTTGACTCCGGGTCAGGCAACACGCTGTTCAACGCCCCGAAATCGTCCACCCTCTCGCCACGCGCCGCCTAAGACACAACACACAAATTCAGCAAACTCACACATAGCCCACATCCAGCAAACGTCAAACAAAAGTCAAACGTTACCTGAGCCCTCGCCGTCTTCGCCCGCTCCCTGACCACCTCTCGACCGTGCGGGCCCCACATCCGGTCGTAGATGGCTCCGGCGGACTCCTTCACTATAGGGTCCTCAACCTTGTAGATATTTCGCTCAAAATCCTCATCGGCTTGGTCGAAGACCTCAAAGTGTCGGCACCCTTCACGAGAGAGCGCGTTCATCGCCCCCTCGCAGGTGACCAGGGAGGCATACGACATAAACCCCTCCACGATAGTGGGGAGTGCCTGCAACTCCTCCTGTACCCACTCCAGGCAGCAAAGTCCAGGCTCTCGGTCCGACACTTCGAAGTCACCGGTCCGCGCGCCCAGCTCATGGTATGAATCCATAAGCTGTTTGCGCGTCCGCTCAGCCTCCGTGCGCGTCGCGGCCTCGGTCCTCTCCACATGGCCCTGCAGGGCATTGAGCCGCTCCTCCAACTGCGCGGCGCGCTCCCTGGCAAGACTGCCCTCCGCCCGCGCCAAATTGGCCTCCGCCAGCGCAGCCTGCGCCTTGGCGAGGGCCTCATTGGCCTCCCTCCTCTCCTCCACCAATTGGCGCCGGAGGTCAGTCTTCTCCCCCTCCAGCGCGACCACCTTGTCCGCCAGCTTGCGGCACTTACTGTCGGCGGTCGATTTTTCCCGGACGGCGTCAGCATGTTGCGTCCGAAGTCTCTCGACTTCGGCAGACACAACGGCCGTAAGGGCCCCCGACGCCGCACGGCCGGCGAAGTCAGCCGCCTGCAAAACACACGTAAGACCACAGCCCCAACGAAGCCAAAAAAAACCCGAACCGAAGTCTAGCTCAATGTACCTGACTTAGTGCCTCCTTCATCTCCTCCAGCCGGCGGGACACAGCGCCCGCCTCGTCCCTCACAGCAGCAAGTGCCGGCATCTCGCCGCCAGCACTAAGAGCACCACCCTTCGCCTTTGGCATTACGGCAGCCGCCGTGGTCGCCGCGGCAGGCGGAACAACGACAAGTTGGTCTTCGTCCGACCCTGCGACGTATCAACAAATCTAAAAAAACCGAGCCAGCGCCTTACCAACAAGATAGTCGTCCACACTAATGTCGGTGGCGAAGTCGGCGACGCGCTTGCCCGGCGGCGGAACCCTCGGGCCGACTTCACAGTCTCCGGCACCCTGCCGGACGCCGGTGTAGCCTTCGCAGTCTTGGAACCACCGGCGGCAGCCGCAGCCTTCGGCGCCCTACTGGATGCAGGGACGACCGACTTTGCCGCCAACGGCGGCTGACCTCCGCCGGGGGCCATAGCCTTCGCAGCCCCCCGCTGCCTCTTCGGCCTGGCTTCATGAAGCCTGACGACCGCCTGGCGCTTCTGTGCAGCTCCTTGGCGATCCTTGTCCATCACTGCCGACACAACAGCAGCAATATTCCGCCCGTAAGGAAACACTTTCCACTCACGAACCATGCGAGATGTAAAAAAGTCTTCGCCGGCCGCACGGGGGATAGGAACATTCCTAGGCCACCAACCCCCAGTAACCCTCAGCATCCGCGCCGAAGACTCCCGGAGCTCGGGCGAAGACATCCTTCCCCCCGGGGCCGCGCATGTCCTCATCAATTCTCTAGCAAAACCATCGGAAACCCCAAGTCCTCCCATAGCAGTACCTAGTTTCCTCTTAGAGGACGGGGCGGCCGCCGGCGCGGGGTCGTCTCCAGACTCTACCACCGGTTTCTTCCCGTGACGATCCACATCGTCCTGGCCGGGATAACCGCCATACGGCAGTCGATTCAATTCAAAAACCCTGTTCAAACGGTCATTCGACCCGCGGATATCCCAACTACGCTGGCCTTCTGTCCTCGGCACGTACCGACCAACGATCCGCACCGCCCCATCCTCCGCCTCACGCACAAAGGCAACCGGATCGCGGCTATGCAGATCTAGCGCGAAGACAGGACTTCACACTAGCTTCCCACCATGGGAGGGCATCCGGAGAGGGCACACTTCGCCCAACGCCCAGCCATGCGCCAAAGGCCATACCCCGTACGCAATAAATTCCTCAACCAAATCCCGCCCACTTCTCAGGCCGGCGGCGCACCGAAGGGCCCCTTCGTCCGCATCCTCCTCCGCCACTTCAAAGGGCGGGTATGCTGCGTAGAAATGCGAGCACATCTCAGACACGGGGAGCCCCGGATGGTCTTCGACGGTACCCTCCGCAACGTAGAACCAAAAATCTTGCCAATTGCCCCACTTGTTGCGGGCGCAGGGAACCAACTCCACTACCTGCATCGTGGTCTTGCCGGTCTTCGGCGTAAATGTACAGGACCCAAACTGGGCAACTTCATCCCCAATCATCCTCTTCTGCCAGTGGAGGCAATAGTACTTCGCGAAGACTTCGACTGATGGCTGCCCGCCGTACGAAGTCGTCGCCCAGACATACTTCGACAGTGCCACCACGACATTCAGAGTCAGCTGATGGATCTGAACGCTAAATCTGCGCAGGACTTCTCCAACAAATCGATGCGCAGGTAGGCGGAGACCGGCGGCGAAGAACGCCTCGAACACAACCAACTCACCTTCCGGCGCGGGGACTTCCTCCGTCCCTGGGACACGGGCGACTCCGCTGCCAAAGTAACCCAGCCGCTGCATATCTTGCACGCGGACCGACGACATCTGCGACACACCAAAATCCACCGTATCGCCGGCGCGCAACTCCTCCGCCGCCAAAGTGCTCAGCGTTTCCTCAGACGACGCGTCGGCCGGCGGCGTAGCGGCAGCGGAAGAAGAGGAGGTCGGCATCGCTACATACCGTCGGCGGCGGCGGGCGGTTTGCTTCACTCGCGCCAGATCTCCGGCGAACAGGAGCAAGGAGGGCAGACGAGCAGCAAGACGGTGGAAAAGGCGGCTAGGGTTTTCACGGAGCGCGGAAGGATGAAGTTCAAAACGCGCCGCCCCCTCGCCCCCTTTTATACACAGGGCGCGGCTCTTCGAGAAACCCACAGTCCAACAGTACGGTGTCAATCAACGGTCATGTCAAAAACCCCCGTGGAACCACTTCGAGCGAGGGCAGCGTCTCCACCATCTAGCGATGTCTTCGGCACCAGATGACTTAGTCGAACTGGTCCCTCGGAGGGCAAATGTTGGGGCGAAGGTGAAGACGTCACCCTCCGCTTGAAGCCTTCGCCGTGGTCGTCGGTCCAACAGAGACAAGACAACGGGCGGCCTCGTCCAGCGCAGAGGCCCACGTGTGATCCGGTCCATTGTAACGGGCCCTACGTGGCCGCTGCATGTTACGGGCCTAATTTGTAAAGGCGTCCCTGTAATTACAGTCTGTAACCCTGCTTTATGGGAATATTCTGGGGATAACCTAGGTGTCTGAGGGCACATGCGTCCTTAACACATGACGTAGGGCGCTCAGATACCTATAAATACCCCCGCACAGTGCCCGTGAGAGGCTAGGTTAACAGAGCTATTGCCATCTTGCGTGAGAACCCTGTTTACGTCACTACTCCCCCCCGTTGGATCCCCTTGCGGCAGAGAGCAAGTTCCAACAGTAGATGATGTTGAGGCTGCTGCCTTCGTCCATGAGGACCTTGGTGAGCCTGACATTGCCGATGACAGGGTCGACAACGAGCGAGTATTTCCCCGGACTCGGCACGCGGTCGGGGTGGTCGCCCTGGTCGAAGGTGATGGGCTTGTCGGACCAGTCTAGGTAGGCTGGCGCCGCCACCTTTACCGAGCAGACCTCCCGACGCTCTTGCTTGCGGTGCCGAGCCGAGGCGTTCGCTACTTGCCCACCATAGATCATGAAGCAGTCGTGGACCTCGGGGAACTCCTCTGCCTTGTGATCCTCCCTCTTGTCGTTGTTGTGGGCCCTGCCACCTTCCGCAGGTGGCCTGGCCTTGTGAAAGTGGCGTCGAAGCATGGCGCACTCCTCAAGGGTGTGCTTGACGTGCCCCTGATGATAGGGGCACGACTCCTTGAGCATATTGTCGAAGAGATTGGCACCTCCGGGAGGTTTCTGAGGGTTCTTGTACTCAGCGGCAGCGACAAGGTCCACGTCGGTGGCGTCGCGTTTTGCTTGCGACTTCTTCTTGCCTTTCTTCTTGGTGCCGCGCTGAGTGGACGCCTCGGGGACATCTTCCGGCTGGCGGCCCTAGGGCTGCTTGTCCTTCCGGAAGATGGCCTCAACCGCCTCCTGGCTAGAGGCGAACTTGGTGGCGATGTCCATCAGCTCGCTCGCCCTGGTGGGGGTCTTGCGACCCAGCTTTCTCACCAGGTCGCGGTAGGTGGTGCCGGCGAGGAACGCGCCGATGAGATCCGAGTCGGTGACGTTGGGCAGCTCGGTGCGCTGCTTCGAGAATCGCCGGATGTAGTCCCGGAGAGACTCTCCCGGCTGCTGGCGGCAGCTTCGGAGATCCCATGGGTTCCCAGGGCACACGTAGGTGCCCTGGAAGTTGCCAGTGAAGGCTTGGACCAGGTCGTCCCAGTTGGAGATCTGCCCCGGAGGCAGGTGCTCCAGCCAGGCTCGAGCGATATCGGAGAGGAACAGCGGGAGGTTGCGGATGATGAGGTTGTCATCGTCCGTTCCACCCATGTGGCAGGCCAGCAGGTAGTCCGCGAGCCACAGTTCCGGCCTCGTCTCCCTCGAGTACTTTGCGATAGTAGTCGGGGTTCGGAACCGGGTCAGGAACGACACTCGTCGTATGGCCCGGCTGAAAGCCTGCGGACCAGGTGGTTCGGGCGAGGGACTCCGATCCTCCCCGCTGTCGTAGCGTCCCCCACGCCTGGGGTGGTAGCCTCGGCGCACCCTCTCGTCAAGGTGGGTTCGACGGTTGCGGTGGTGGTGCTCGTTGCCGAGGCGACTCGGGGCCGCAGGCGCTGTGTTGCGCGTGCGCCCGGTGTGGACCGAGGCTTCCCGCATGACTCGGGAAGTCGCGACGCGATGCTCCGAGGGGTACCCCTGCCTTCGGGAGGCAGAGCTTTCGGCCCGTTGGACCGCGGCATCCTCCAGGAGATTCTTGAGCTCTCCCTGGATACACCGCCCTTCAGTGGTTGATGGTTCCGGCATCGCGCAGAGTAGTATCGCTGCCGCAGCCAGGTTCTGGCCGAACCCACTAGAAGCCGGTGGTGGCCTTGCCCTGACGTCGTCGGCAATGCGGTGCTGGATGCCCTGGGGTAGATGACACGCTTCTCCGGCCGGAGCTTGGCCTGCCCATTCCTGCCCGATGTCCCGGCGGAACGGCTCAAGTGTTCCTGCTCCCTCGTCGAGCCTGGCCTGCATCTCGCGGATTTGCTCGAGCTGTGCGTCCTGACCCCTCGCAGGGACTGCGACCACAGCTAGCTCCCGAAGGATGTCAACGCGAGGCGCACGCCTAGGGGGATCACCGTTTTCCGGTACACCAAGATGGTTGCCTTCGCCGGGGCCCCCTAGATCGACGTGGAAACATTCACGACTTGGGCCGCAGTCCTCATCGCCGAAGCTGCGGCTACCGTCGGAACAGTCGGAAAGGCAGTAGTCGCATGCGGTCATGAAGTCCCGCATGGCACTGGGGTTACCGAGTCCGGAGAAATCCCAACAAAAGTCGGGCTCGTCATCTTCCTCGGAACCCGACGGTCCGTAGGTCGAGACAGCCGTAAGCTGGTCCCAGGGTGACCGCATACGATACCCCGGAGGGTTTGAACATGCCTTTATTAAAGCGTCCAACAAAGCGGGGTCGCTTGGTGGGTCGCAGCTGGATCTAAAAGGCACGAGATGGGGACCGGTCAGTACCTCTTGGTCGACAAGCGGTGACGAAGTCGCGTCGGGGGCGGACTGCACCGTCGTCTCAGGTACGAGGGCAACGCTCAGCAAGTCCTTCGCGAGCGTGCTGGCGTCGTTTGTCTGCTTGGAGTTGGCGTGTTGTGGGGAAACGGCGCTCGTCTTCGTCTCAGATGCGAGGTCGACGCCCGACGTGTCCCCCGTTGGGGCGCCGGCGCTGTCGACTTGCTCGACAGCTGACGAGGTGCCGCCTCCTGCTTGGCCTTGGTTGCCCCGCCTCCTCCTCCGTCGGCGGGGGAGGCGACGGGACAAACCCGAATGTTGTTCTTCCGCCACGTGGGGAAGACGTCGTCGATTCCGCCGCCGGCGGGCGGGTTGTCGGTCGCCATTGTCGCTGTCACGCGGCGGAGGAAGGAGTATCATGTCGTAGTTGCCGTCGAGGGACATGAACTCAAGACTCCCGTAACGGAGCACCGTCTTGGGCTGGAAAGGTTGCTGGAGACTACCCATCTGGAGCTTGACGGGAAGCTGTTCGTCAACACGCAGCAGGCCCCTACCTGGCGCGCCAACTGTCGGCGTTTTGACCCCGGGGGGTCCCTAGAACGACGAGTAAACTGTCGCCGCGTGCCCTAGCCCAGATGGGTCGGCGCGAGACGGAGCACGAAGGGGGGAAGCTAGAGGGAGACAGGCGTAAAAGGGGGAAACCCGTGGCCTTCGTGTTGTCCCGCGCCCAGGTCAGGTGCGCTTGCAGTAGGGGGTTACAAGCGCCCGCGTGGAGGGAGCGAGAGGCGTGCACGCGCCGTCCCGTCCTCTTCCGCGCAGCCAACCTTCTCGTAAGAGAGCCCTGGACCTTCCTTTTATAGGCATAAGGAGAGGGTCCAGGTGTACAATGGGGAGTGTAGCAATGTGCTAACGTGTCTAGCAGAGAGGAGCTAGCGCCCTAAGTACATGTCGTCGTGGCAGCTAGAGAGGTTTTGGCACCCTCTTCATGTGATGTCGTGGCCGTCGGAGGAGCGTTGGAGCCTTGCGGAAGGACAGCTATCGGGGCTGTCGAGTCCTTGATGATGTCTCCTTGCTTCCATAAGGGGCTGAGAGCCGCCGTCGTCATGGAGCATGCGGGGCGCCATCATTATTTGTTTACCGGGGCGAGCCAGATGGGACGCCGGTCTTGTTCCCAGTAGCCTAAGCTAGCTAGGGGTAGGGTAATGATGGCCCCTCCTGTGACGTGGTCGGTCCGAGCCCTGGGTCGGGCGAGGCGGAGGCTCCTCTGAGGTCGGGGTCGAGTCTGTCTTCCGAGGTCGAGGTCGAGTCCGAGCCCCGGGTCGGGCGAGGCGGAGACCGTCGTCTGGGGCCGAGGCCGAGTCCGAGCCCTGGGGTCGGGCGAGGCAGAGTTCGTCGTCTTCCGGGGCCGAGCCCTGGGGTCGGGCGAGGCGGAGTTCGTCGTCTTCCGGGGCCGAGCCCGAGTCCGAGCCCTGGGGTCGGGCGAGGCAGAGTTCGTCGTCTTCCGGGGCCGAGCCCGAGTCCGAGCCCTGTGGTCGGGCGAGGCGGAGTTCGTCGTCTTCCGGGGCCGAGCCCGAGTCCGAGCCCTGGGGTCGGGCTAGGCGGAGCTTCCTATGGCGCCCGAGGACGGACTTGGCTGCTGTCAGCCTCACTCTGTCAAGCGGCACGACAGTCGGAGCGATGCAGGCGGCGCTGTCTTCTTGTCAGGTCGGTCAGTGGAGCGGCAAAGTGACTGCGGTCACTTCGGCTCTGTCAACTGATGAGCGCGCGTCAGGATAAGGTGTCAGGCCATCCTTGCATTAAATGCTCCTGCGATACGGTCGGTCGGCGTGGCGATCTGGCCAAGGTTGCTACTTGGCGAAGACTGGGCCTCGGGCGAGCCGAAGGTATGTCCGTTGCCTGAGGGGGCCCTCGGGCGAGACGTAAATCCTCCGGGGTCGGCTGCCCTTGCTCGAGGCTGGGCTCGGGCGAGGCGAGATCGTGTCCCTTGAGTGGACTGAGCCTTGACTTAATCGCACCCATCAGGCCTTTGCATCTTTGTGCTGATGGGGGTTACCAGCTGAGATTAGGAGTCTTGGGGGTACCCCTAATTATGGTCCCCGACAACTCTCATTGTCACATAGGAGTGGGACTTTGCTCAGATTGTAGCCAAAGTCCTAGAGGGTTTGCCTCATCCAAAGTAGTTGCGCGCAACACTGTCCTGCGGCAACATACTCGGCCTCAGCGGTGGATAGGGCAACGGAAGTTTGTTTCTTAGAACTCCAGGACACCAGGGACCTTCCTAAGAATTGGCACATCCCTGATGTACTCTTCCTATCAACCTTACATCTAGCATAATCGGAGTCTGAATATCCAATTAAGTCAAAGGTAGACCCCTTTGGATACCAGATCCCGAAGCACGGCGTAGCGACTAAATATCTAAGAATTTGCTTCACGGCCACCAAGTGACACTCCCTTGGATCGGATTGAAATCTAGCACACATGCATACACTAAGCATAATATCCGGTCTACTAGCACATAAATAAAGTAAAGACCCTATCATAGATCGGTATGCCTTTTGATCAATGGACTTACCTCCTTTGTTGAGGTCGACATGTCCGTCGGTTCCCATTGGAGTCTTTGCAGGCTTGGCGTCCTTCATCCCAAACCGCTTGATCAAGTCTTGCGTGTACTTTGTTTGGGAGATGAAAGTGTCGTCCTTGAGTTGCTTCACTTGGAACCCAAGGAAGTAGTTCAACTCGCCCATCATCGACATCTCAAATTTTTGAGTCATCACCCTGCTAAACTCTTCACAAGACTTTTGGTTAGTAGAACCAAATATTATGTCATCGACATAAATTTGGCAGACAAATAAGTCACCATCACATGTCTTAGTGAAAAGAGTTGGATCGGCTTTCCCAACCTTGAAAGCATTAGCAATTAGAAAGTCTCTAAGGCATTCATACCATGCTCTTGGGGCTTGCTTAAGTCCATAGAGCGCCTTAGAGAGTTTACACACGTGGTCGGGGTACCGTTCATCCTCAAAGCCAGGGGGTTGCTCTACGTACACCTCCTCCTTGATTGGCCCGTTGAGGAAAGTGCTCTTCACATCCATTTGGAACAACCTGAAAGAATGGTGAGCGACATAGGCTAACAATATGCGAATTGACTCTAGCCTAGCCACAGGAGCAAAAGTCTCCTCAAAGTCCAAACCTGCGACTTGGGCATAACCTTTTGCCACAAGTCGTGCCTTGTTCCTTGTCACCACCCCATGCTCGTCCTGTTTGTTGCGGAACACCCATTTGGTTCCCACAACGTTTTGCTTGGGACGTGGCACTAGTGTCCAAACTTCATTTCTCTTGAAATTGTTGAGCTCCTCCTGCATGGCCAACACCCAGTCCGGATCTAGCAAGGCCTCTTCTACCCTGAACGGCTCAATAGAAGAGACAAAAGAGTAATGCTCACAAAAATTAACTAATCTAGAGCGAGTAGTTACTCCCTTGCTAATATCACCCAATATCTGGTCGACGGGATGATTCCTTTGAATCGTCGCTCGAACTTGAGTTGGAGGGGCATGTTGTGCTTCTTCCTCCATAACATGATCATCTTGTGCTCCCCCTTGATCACACGCCTCTTCTTGATGAATCTGTTCATCATCTTGAGTTGGGGGTTGCACCATTGTTGAGGAAGAAGGTTGATCTTGCTCCTTTTGTTCCTGTGGCCGCACATCTCCAATTGCCATGGTGCGTATTGCGGTCGTTGGAACGTCTTCTTCATCTACATCATCAATATCAACAACTTGCTCTCTTGGAGAGCCATTAGTCTCATCAAATACAACATCGCTAGAGACTTCAACCAAACCCGATGATTTGTTGAAGACCCTATACGCCTTTGTATTTGAGTCATAACCTAACAAAAACCCTTCTACAGCTTTGGGAGCAAACTTAGAATTTCTACCTTTGTTTACTAGAATATAACATTTTCTCCCAAAAACACGAAAGTATGACACATTGGGTTTGTTACCGGTTAGGAGTTCGTATGACGTCTTCTTGAGGAGGCAATGAAGGTAGACCCGGTTTATGGCGTGGCAAGTCGTGTTCACGGCTTCCGACCAAAACCGCTCGGGGGTCTTGAACTCTCCAAGCATCGTCCTTGCCATGTCAATGAGCGTCCTGTTCTTCCTCTCTACCACACCATTTTGTTGTGGTGTGTAGGGAGCGGAGAACTCGTGCTTGATTCCTTCCTCCTCAAGGTACTCCTCCACTTGAAGGTTCTTGAACTCGGACCCGTTGTCGCTCCTTATCTTCTTCACCTTGAGCTCAAACTCATTTTGAGCTCTCCTTAGGAAGCGCTTGAGGGTCCCTTGGGTTTCTGTTTTATCCTGTAAAAAGAATACCCAAGTGAAGCGGGAAAAATCATCAACTATAACAAGACCATACTTACTTCCTCCTATGCTTAGGTAGGCGACGGGTCCGAAGAGGTCCATACGAAGTAACTCCAGAGGTCTTGATGTGGTCATTACATTCTTGCTGTGATGAGCACTTCCCACCTGTTTACCTGCTTGACAAGCTGCACAAGGTCTATCTTTTTCGAAAGTCACATTTGTTAGTCCTAACACATGTTCTCCCTTTAGAAGGTTGTGAAGGTTCTTCATCCCCACATGTGCTAGACGGCGATGCCACAGCCAGCCCATGCTAGTCTTAGCAATTAAGCATGCATCTAGACCGGCCTCTTTCTTTGCAAAATCAACTAAATAGAGTTTGTCGTCTAGTACACCCTTAAAAGCTAATGAACCATCACTTCTTCTAAAGACAGACACATCTACATTTGTGAATAAGCAATTATAGCCCATATTACAAAGTTGACTAACGGACAACAAGTTATACCCGAGCGACTCAACTAAAAACACATTAGAAATGGAGTGCTCGGATGAAATAGCAATCTTCCCTGGTCCTTTAACCTTGCCTTGATTCCCGTCACCGAAGATGATTGAATCTTGGGAATCTTTGTTCTTGAGGTAGGAGGTGAACATCTTCTTCTCCCCCGTCATGTGGTTTGTGCATCCGCTGTCGATAATCCAGCTTGAGCCCTCGGATCCATAAACCTGCAAGGCAATTTAGGCTTGGGTTTTAGGTACCCAACTCTTGTTGGGTCCTACAAGGTTAGTAACAATAGTCTTAGGGACCCAAATGCAAGCTTTATCTCCCTTGCATTTTGCCCCTAATTTCCTAGCAATCACTTTCTTATCCTTTCTACAAATTGCAAAGGAAGCATTGCAAGCATGGTAAATTGTAGAAGGTTCATTACTTACTTTCCTAGGTACATGAACAATATTTCTTCTAGGCATATGATGAATAACATTTTTCCTAGCCAAATTTCTATCATACATAATAGAAGAACTTGAAGCAATCATGGCATGTGATTCAAAAGCATTATAACTTCTATTATAATGAACATTCCTAGAAAATCTCCTATCATGGTACATGAAAGCATGGTTCTTTTGAGCACTATTAGTCATAGGAGCCTTCCCTTTCTCCTTGGCAGGAATGGGAGCCTTATGACTTGTTAAGTTCTTGGCTTCTCTCTTAAAGCCAAGCCCATCCTTAATTGAGGGGTGTCTACCAATAGTGTAGGCATCCCTTGCAAATTTTAGTTTATCAAATTCACTTTTGCTAGTCTTAAGTTGGGCATTAAGACTAGCCACTTCACCATTTAATTTTGCAATAGAGGTAAGGTGCTCAACACATGCATCAACATTGAAGTCCTTACACCTATTACAAATCACTACATGTTCTATACAAGAATTAGATTTGTTAACTACTTCTAGCTTAGCATTCAAATCATCATTAATACTCTTTAAGCTAGAAATAGTCTCATGACAAGTCGATAATTCACAAGAAAGCATTTCATTCCTTTTAACTTCTAAAGCAAGGGATTTTTGAACATCTACAAATTTATCATGCTCTTCATACAAAAGATCCTCTTGCTTTTCTAACAATCTATTCTTGTCATTCAAAGCATCAATTAATTCATTGATTTTATCAATTTTAGTTCTATCTAAACCTTTGAATAAACTAGCATAGTCTGTTTCATCATTGCTAGATTCATCATCACTTGAAGAAGCATATGTAGTAGTATTCCTAGTGCATACCTTCTTTTCCTTTGCCATGAGGCAGGTGTGATGCTCGTTGGGGAAGAGGGATGATTTGTTGAAGGCCGAGGCAGCAAGTCCTTCGTCGTCGGATGAAGAGCAATCCGAGTCCCACTCTTTGCCAAGGTGTGCCTCGCCCTTCGCTTTCTTGTAAGTCTTCTTCTTTTCCCTCTTCTTTTCTTGATCCTGGTCACTATCATTATCGGGACAGTTAGCAATAAAGTGACCAACCTTACCACACTTGAAGCAGGAGCGCTTTCCCTTCGACTTGCTCTTGTTGGGATGCTCCTTTCGACCTTTGAGCGTCGTCTTGAAGCGCTTGATGACGAGGGCCATTTCATCTTCATTTAGCCCGGCCACCTCAACTTGCGCCACCTTGCTAGGTAGCGCCTCCTTGCTACTTGTTGCTTTGAGAGCAACGGTTTGAGGCTCGTAGGTTGGACCATTCAACGCCTCGTCAACGTATCTCGCCTCCTTGATCATCATCCACCCGCTTACAAACTTTCCGAGTATTTCCTCGGGCGTCATCTTGATGTACCTAGGATTCTCATGAATAGAGTTTACAAGATGAGGATCAAGGACAATGAAGGACCTTAGCATAAGTTGGACGACGTCGTGGTCCGTCCATCTCGTGCTTCCATAGCTTCTTATCTTGTTGACCAGGGTCTTGAGCCTATTGTACGTTTGAGTTGGCTCCTCTCCCCTGATCATCGCGAACCTTCCTAGTTCGCCTTCCACCAACTCCATCTTGGTGAGCATGGTGGCATCGTTCCCCTCATGCGAGATCTTGAGGGTGTCCCAAATCTGCTTGGCGTTGTCCAAGCCGCTCACCTTATTGTATTCTTCCCTGCACAAGGATGCTAAAAGAACAGTAGTAGCTTGTGCATTTTTATGGATTTGTTCATTGATAAACATGGAGTTCTCCGAACTATCAAATTGCATTCCATTTTCTACTATTTCCCATATACTTGGATGAAGAGAGAACAAGTGCTATGCATTTTGTGACTCCAAAATCTGTAGTCTTCTCCATCAAAGTGTGGAGGTTTACCAAGTGGAATGGAAAGCAAATGAGCATTGGAATTATGCGGAATACGAGAGTAATCAAAAGAAAAGTTCGAGTTAACCGTTTTCTTTTTCTCCTCGTGTTCGTCGTCCTTTTGAGAAGAGGAAGATTCGTCGCTGTCGTAGTAGACAACCTTCCTGATGTGCCTCTTCTTCTTTCCATCCTTCTTCTTTTGACTTGAGCCAGAGTCATTGACTTTGTCGTCCCTTGGCTTGTTGAAGATGGACTCCTTCTCATTGTCGTTGACCACCATCCTCTTTCCCTTAGGATCCATCTCTTCGGGCGATTAGTCCCTTTCTTTAAGAGAACGACTCTGATACCAATTGAGAGCACCTAGAGGGGGGGTGAATAGGTGATCCTGTAAAAACTTGAAACTTAAAGCCACAAACTTGATTAAGTGTTAGCACAATGAAATCAAGTGGCTAAGGAGAGCTCTTGTGAACCACAATTGACATAGTGAGAATAAGCATAAGAGACACAGAGATTTATCCCGTGGTTCGGCCAAGTACAATACTTGCCTTGTCCATGTTGTGGCGTCCCAATGGACGAGAGTTGCACTCAACTCCTTTCAAGTGATCCAGTGATCAACTTGAATACCATGGTGTTCTTTTTCTTTACTCTTTCCCGTTTGCGAGGAATCTCCACAACTTGGAGCCTCTCGCCCTTACAATGAGATGATCACAAAGAAGCACAGATGTAAGAGTGGGAAGAGCAACACACATAAGCCTCAAAGCACAATCACAAACACGCACACAAGTCACAACTTGAGCTCTAAGATCACACACAGAGTTCTCAACTCAAGAGGAGCTCAAATTGCTATCACAACGAATCAAATGTGTTAGAGAGATGTCTTGGTGCTAAGAGATTATCAAAGAATGCTTGGTGTACTCCTTCATGCGCCTAGGGGTCAAGGCAGCTAGGAGTCGTTGAGAGCAATCCAGGAAGGCAAATCTTGCCTTCTGTCGACTGGTGCATTGGACAGTCCGGTGCACCACCGGACACTGTCCGGTGCAGATTTCTTTCCTATTCTGGCGCAGCCGACCGTTGAAGAATTGGAGCCGTTGGCGCACCGGACACTGTCCGATGCACACCGGACAGTCCGGTGCCCCATCAGACCGTTGGCCCGACCACGCGTCACGCGCGGATTGCGCGGCCGACCGTTGGCTCGACCGACCGTTGGCTCGACCGACCGTTGGCTCGACCGACCGTTGGCTCACCGGACAGTCCGGTGCACCACCGGACACTGTCCGGTGCAGATTTCTTTCCTATTCTGGCGCAGCCGACCGTTGAAGAATTGGAGCCGTTGGCGCACCGAACACTGTCCGATGCACACCGGACAGTCCGGTGCCCCTTCAGACCGTTGACCCGGCCACGCGTCACGCGCGGATTGCGCGGCCGACCGTTGGCTCACCGGACAGTCCGGTGCACCACCGAACAGTCCGGTGATTTATAGCCGTACGCCGCCGTCGAGACCCAAGAGCAGGCAGTTCACCAGACGCCAGCCTGGCGCACCGGACAGTCCGGTGCACCCAGACTGAGCAGAGTTTTGGCTGCTCGAGCCAAATCTTTTCCATTTGTCTTTTCTTTGATTCTAGCACTTAGACAAATATGTTAGTACACAAAAACCAATGTACTAAGTCTAGAATCATACCTTTGTATTGATTTGCACTTTGTTCACCATTTGGCATAGTTTAACACATAACCATTTGTGTTGGACACTTAATCACCAAAATACTTAGAAATGGCCCAAGGGCACATTTCCCTTTCACTCCCAGCATTCTTACTTACCGCCTCCTCCTTGCTTGCCTATCAGGCTGCTCCCTCGATCCTCTGTGTATTTTATATTAGTAAGTATTACATATTATATCGTCAATATAATATTAGTGTTACATTGATATTTTGGCACATGAATTTTACATATCATAATGAAGTTTGTCGTTCCAGATCTCTGTTTTATACTATTTTTAACTCCCCTGGCAACGCACACGAACATACTTAGTGTATGTATGACAAGCAAAATTGCGGTTTTAATGTCAAACATGACACACCATTAAACCAATGGTGCCTAAATGGAGAACACACGGGCTTGACAACTCTTGACATATGTAAGTTTGATCATCAATAACACTATGACATGTATTGTATCATAGAATATAGATTTGGTAAAAGATCTAGAATTGGTAAAAGATCTTGACACGAAGTGTATTGTTGTATGTTCCGAAGACTCAAGACACTTTAGAATTGCACTTTATCTACTCCTCTGTTCTTCAAGGAATGTAATAGCAAATCGACGATCGTGACCCCGCTCCATCAAAGCTTTCCAAATAGCTGCAATGAATGCCGCATTTGATTACATGTATATGACATTTACTTCATGAGTTATAATGTGAACAAAAATTTTATTTTAAGAGTTTTTTCCAAATACTTACGTTTGAAATGATGGGTGCTGTGATGGTACGGATTGAAGTGTATTGTTGTATAATCAGATGACTCGAGGTACTCTAGCGTAGAACATTAAAGTTATAATTACCAACCATTATACGAAAATTACTAATGACATATGTGCTTGAAAAGACGTAGGTATATATTGTACCTTGCCTTCTAAATCGCCAAAACATAGTCCCAATTATTAAGCCATAATTCTCCTTAGCCAACACCCAGTGGAGTGCATTTTTGTTTAGTAAGTCACCCCAAACTTTAACAGTGTGTAGAGACCACCTAGCATCCATGACAACAATCTTCGTGACATTACCCCACATTGTGGGGTGAACTGTATCTAAGTGGACTACAATAGCTATAATGTCTACAAATTTGTGAAAAATGGATTAATATTGATTTTTGCAAAGGTGTTTCAAATATTAGGAGATTGATATATATTCTTACCAACTAATGTCAGGTTTGGCAGTTCGGTTATAGCCGCAAGGTTCAAGAATATATGTTTTGGGAATGGCGGCATTTGAAATGGAACAGTGTACGGCTCCACAACAGTTTGTCTGGTGAGATACAATTCCATGGGACCACTTATATGTCGAAAACGATCACCTAAATTAATGTTGAACTCTACATTGTGCATCTGGTAAACATGTTCTTCGTTGACCAAACTATCGAAGTGTTTGACTGTCTCATATAGTGCAGCTCGATAGTTTGACTGTGTCGGGGACCATAATTAGGGGTACCCCCAAGGCTCCTAAACTTGACTGGTAACCACCATCAGCACAAAGCTGCAAAGGCCTGATGGGCGCAATTCAGGTCAAGGCTCCGTCCAAGGGACACGATCTCGCCTCGCCCGAGCCCAGCCTCGGGCAAGAACAGCAAACCCAGGTGGATTCACGTCTCGCCCGAGGGTCTCCTCAAGCAACGGGCGCACCTTCGACTCGCCCGAGGCCTAGCTCGGGCAGGCTTCACGGAGAAGCAACCTTGGCCAGATCGCCTCGCCAACCGACCGTATCGCAGGAGCATTCAATGCAAGGATCGTCTGACACCTTATCCTGACGCACGTTCCTCAGTCGACAGGGCCGAAGTGACCGCAGTCATTTCGCCCCTCCACTGACTGACCTGACAGGAAAACAGCGCCGCCTGCACTGCTCCGACTGCTGTGCCACTCGCCAGGGTGAGGCTGACAGCCGCCGAGTCCAACCTCAGGCGCCATAGGAAGCTCCGCCTCGCCCGACCCCAGGGCTCGGACTCCACCTCGACCTCGGAAGACGGTCTCCGCCTCGCCCGACCCCAGGCCTCGGATTCCACCTCGACCTCAGAAGACGATCTCCGCCTCGCTCGAACCCAGGGCTCGGACTCAACCTCGACCTTGGAAGACGGTCTCCGCCTCGCCCGACCCCAGGGCTCGGACTCAGCCTTGACCTCGGAGGAGTCACCGCCTCACCCGACCTCAGGCTCGGACCGACCATGCCGCAGGGGGGTACATCATTACCCTACCCCTAGCTAGCTCAGGCTACGGGGAACAAGACTGGCATCCCATCTGGCTCACCCCGGTAAACAAGTAATGATGGCACCCCGCGTGCTCCATGACGACGGCGGTTCTCAGCCCCTTACGGAAGCAAGGAGATGTCAGCAAGGACCCGACAGCCCCGACAGCTGTACTTCTACAGGGTTTAAGCGCTCCTCCGACGGCCACGACATCACATGAACAAGGCACCAACACCTCTCCAACAACCACGTCGGCATGTACATAGGGCTCTGGCTCCTCTCTGCTAGACACGTTAGCACATTGCTACACCCCCCATTGTACACCTAGGCCCTCTCCTTACATCTATAAAAGGAAGGTCCAGGGCCCTCGTACAAAAAAGGTGGCCGCGCGGGAGAACAGGCTGATAGACAGGCCCTCACTCTCTCCCTCGCGAACGCTTGTAACCCCCCTACTGCAAGCGCATCCGCCCTGGGCGCAGGACAACACGAGCCGCGGTTCCCCTTATTGTTCCCCCTTGTGTTCCATCTCGCGCCGACCCATCTGGGCTGGGACACGTAGCGACAATTTACTCGTCGGTCCAGGGACCCCCCGGGGTCGAAACGCCGACAGTTGGCGCGCCAGGTAGGGGCCTGCTGCGTGTTGACGAACAGCTTTCCGTCAAGCTCCAGATGGGTAGTCTCCAGCAACCTCTCCAGCCCGGGACGATGCTCTATTTCGGGAGTCTCGAGTTCATGTCCCTCGACGGTAGCTACGACATGGTACTCCTTCCTCCGCCGCGCGACAACGACAATGGCGACCTTCAGCCCGCCCGCCGGTGGCGAAATCGACGACGTCTTCCCCGCGTGGTGGAAGAGTAGCATTCGGGTCTGTCCCGTCACCTTTCCCGCCGACGGAGGAGGAGGCGGGGCAACCATGGCCAAGCAGGAGGCGGCACCTCGTCGGCTGTCGAGCGAGTCGACGACGCCGGCGCCCCAGCGGGGGACACGTCGGGCGTCGACCTCGCGTCTGAGACGAAGAAGGGCGTCGTTTCCCCGCAACACGCCAACCCCAAGCGGACGGATGACGCCAGCATGCTCGTGAAGGACTTGCTAGGCGTTAGCCTCGTACCTGAGATAACGGTGCAGTCCGTCCCCGACGCGACTTCGTCACCATCCGTCGATCAAGAGGTACCGTCCGTTTTCCATCCTGTGCCTTTTAGATTCAGCTTCGACCCACCAAACGACCCCGCTTCGGTGGACGCTTTCATAAAGGCATACCCAAACCTTGCGGGGTACCATATGTGGTCAACCTAGGACCGACTGACGATCGTCTCGACCTACGGGCCCCCGGGTTCCGAGGAAGATGACGAGCCCGACTCTGGTTGGGATTTCTCCGGGCTCGGTAACCCCAGTGCCATGCGAGACTTCATGGCCGCATGTGACTACTGCCTCTCCGATTGCTCCGATGATGGCCACAACCTTGACGACGAGGACTGTGGCCCAAGTCGTGAATGTTTCCACATCGATCTAGGGGGGTCTCGACGAAGGCAACCATCTTGGTATGCCAGAGGACGACGATCCCCCTAGGCCTGCGCCTCACGTTGACATCCTTCGGGAGCTAGCTGTGGTCCCAGTCCCTGCGGGGGGTCAGGACACACAACTCGAGCAAATCCGCGAGATGCAGGCCAGACTCGATGAGGAAGCAGGACAACTTGTGCAGCTCCGACAGAACATCGGGCAGGAGTGGGCAGGCCAAGCTCCGGCCGGAGAAGTGCGTCATCTGGCCCAGGACGTCCAGCACCGCATCGCCGACGATGCCAGGGCAAGGCTGCCCCCGGCTTCCAGTGGGGTCGGTCAGAACCTGGCTGCAGCGGCAATACTACTCCGAGCGATGCCGGAACCATCCACCACCGAGGTGCGACGTATCCAGGGAGAGCTCAAGAATCTCCTGGAGGATGCCGCGGTCCGACGGGCCGAAAGCTCTGCCTCCCGAAGACAGGGGTACTGAAGCGTCCCGATCCTTTGGGACTCAAATGTGATATAATTACTAGTCCCAGGAGGCTAGTAACCACATTCATTACTTCAAATAGTTACAGAGTCTGAATAATGTCATTACAATACCGGGGGAATACAAGCTCGAGAGTGAGCCAAAAATCATAAAGCGCAGTGGAAGATAAAATAGCCCAGGCCACAGGCAGAACTGGGTGAAGACACAACCCCGTCAATCAAGCATAGCAGAAAAGAAGTCTTCAGCTGCTGAAAAACATAAATAAATCTGGGTGAATACACTAGGTATTCCGCAAGCCCACCCGGCTCCCGTAAAGAGAAAGTGACCTATAATGTACATGCTTTATATGGTGGAGTTGAAGTCACTCATACTTTTTCAGAGAAAGGCAGTACTCATTGTTGAAGGTTTTTCCCAAGACATTAGAAATAACACTTGCTTGACCACCACTGAGCTTCCCGCTCCCGTGGCACCACTTTCTTTCCAGAACATACACACACATTTCCCTGTTCCCGGTTGTAGTAGAAACACTAATTGTCATACCATACCAGACTCGTCCATACCAGTGGACACGGACTATTCGAATATGTTTACACTCTGCGCAGAGGGGTACACTTTACCCACTAGTCTGGCTCTGCGATCTCATGGCCAATGAGATCCGAATCTGAAACTCTTTCCTTCCTTGCACGTCCTAACCTTAACGGTTATACCGGAAGGAGTCAGGCCACCGCCATGTCCAAACCGGACAAAACTTTCCCCCTCCTTATCCTCCCGGTGCTCCCCAGCCTTCATAACCCTGGGGTTGGATCGTACGAGTTCAGATCGAGTGGCTGCCCACACAGCCTCGAGTGGTTGTACTTTTTGTGAGTACAAATAATGAAAGATGACAAACCGGTCCTTATACGAGAGGACAATCCTTCTGCTCATGCCTAAACCAGCTGAGCCAACACCTTAGGCCCTCCCCTAAACCAGGGAGTCCCTAATCATCCTGCTCACCAGGTGATGAGGGTGAATACCCTTCATCGCACACTTTTGGAAAACATGTCACTTGTACCCTTTTTACTTGCCCCATATATTTTAATCAAAGTAATAGTTAATGCGGGCTCTCTCATGCTCACTATGCAATTCGATTCCCATCCCATAATCTAGGCTTAGGTAGTGGTAGAGAGAAATAGGTAAATAATGCATCAAGGGAAGGATGGACTTGCCTTCGTCGAAGCTTTCCTGGCACAAGAGGTTTATCTCGGAGGGGTCGGGTTCTTGCCCTTCTTCCGGAGCTATAAGTTCTGGAGGATCGGATTCCTCTTCCGCTAATCAAACACAGATAATAACAATACATCAAACATAGGGACTTTAGTGGGGTGTGCAAGTTCTTATACTTTATTTTTTTGTGCCCTATAATTCATTTAGACTATTTTTGGTGCATAAAATATTAGCATCTAAATATATATGTGAAAAATGGGAAGAAGAAAAGGGAAAAGAAAAAGAGAGAGGATTTTCCAGCTAGCCGGGCCGGGGGGGATTTCGGCCCACCAGGCGCGAGTGCGCGCGCGGGCGCGCTTGCGGCCCATCTAGCCCAACCGCGCGGGGCGACGGCGGGGGACGGCGCCGTGGCGCGGGCCCGCACGCTAGAGAGAGGGAGGGGCGGACGGCGTTAACGGCACGGAGGAAGGGGGCAGGGGGCTCGACCGGGGTCCGGCCGGCGGCGAGTCCCGCGGCGGTTCTCCGCCGTGGGTCCGGTTCTTTGGCGGGGAGGCGGTGGCGAAGCACGGGTGGGTGAAGGGGGTCACGGGGGTGGGGCGAATTTTGCCTGCGGGGGCCTATGGCGGCCGGTCCGCGGCACGGTGGCGGGTGCCCGCGGCGGTGATGTCGCCGGTGAGGTTGCCGGTCACAATAGAGGGGGAAAAGTGGCGCCCTGCGATCGTGAGAGTGTGGCGGAGCTTCGGGCATAGATTAATTGGATAGAGGATCGCTAGAGAGGGGGAAGGGAGCTCACCGGAGCGATGAAGGGAGCACGACGGCGCTAGCTCGAATGGCTCGGCGGAGAAGAAAGTGGAGGTGGCTGGAGCTGTGTGGTGAAGACGGGCTCGGGCGGGTGCTTTTATAGGCGCTCGGGGGAGGGAGGGGGATGGAGGAGACGGTGAGCACCGGCGAGCTCGCCATGATGGCGGGAATGGCGCTAACGCCGATTGCGATGGCTCGGGCAGGGGGGGTGAGGGGACGGCTCGAGCACAGTGGCGGGGTTGTCGCGGAGGCTAGGCGAGCATTAATGGCGAGGCGACGAGGCGAATGGGGGGCTCGACGACAGATGCACCGGTGAGGGATGGGCGAGAGGGACGAAGCTGACAGGCGGGCCCTGGCTGCCAGCGAGAGGAAGCGGCGCGAGAGGGAGGGGGACGAGGCGCTGACGGGCGGGGCCCGGATGTCAGCGAGAGAGAGCGGCGCGCGGAGCTGGGCCGCCTAGGCCGGGGAGAGAGGAGGGGAGCGCGGGCGCGCGGGGCTGGTTGGGCCGGATTCGGCCCAGCCGAGGGAGGGGGGAGTTTTCTTTTTCTTTTTCTTTTTCTTTTTCTAATTCTAATTCCTTTCTTTTCCTTTTTCTATTTTTGTTTCTTTTTGTTTCTTTTTCCTTTGAGACCAAAAATATTTTCTAAGTGATCTTGAGTGAGGAAATATAGTCTATGTGAGGTGCTCTAATTATTTCAAGTGTATGCACATGAGAAGGGGTTCTAAGGGTAGAGTTTAAGGGAGAAAAATAAAATAAGGGGGGGATTAGGAGGTTAGGGTTTCAAACCTTGGTTGGGATTTTGGGATGTTACAAACCTACCCCACTTAAAGGAATCTCGACCTCGAGATTTAGACTGGATTTGAGAAAAGATAAGGGTATTCCCTCCTCAAGGAGTCCTCACTCTCCCAGGTAGCTTCCTCCTCTCCTTCTCTGCTCCACTGAACTTTACAGAGCTTCACCTCTGAGGTGCGGGTCTTTCTGACTGCTGAATCAAGAATCTTCACTGGCTTCTCACGGTACTGAAGGTCTTTCTGAATCTGCACTGTCTCTTCTTCGAGGTGACTTTCTAGTGCTTGCAGGCATTTGCGGAGCTGGGATACGTGAAACACATTGTGGATGTCGGACATGGATTCCGGTAATTCCATATGGTATGCTGCGGGTCCTATCCTGTCAATGATGGGATAGGGACCTATGAATCGCGGGGCTAGCTTTCCTTTTACTTGGAACCTCCTGACACCACGCATTGGAGAAACCTTGAGGTAGACGAAGTCTCCTTCCTCAAATCTGAGTTCCCTCCACCTGTTGTCTGCATAACTCTTCTGCGGACTCTGAGCTTCGAGTAACCTTCTGCGGATCAGTGCAACCTTCTCTTCCGCCTCTTTGACAAAGGCAGGTCCTTCTAGTGCTTTTTTCCCTACGTTGGACCACTTGAGAGGGGTCTGGCATTTCCGTCCATACAGTGCTTCGAATGGCGACATCTTGATGCTGGCCTGATAGCTATTGTTGTATGAGAACTCTGCGTAGGGTAGACTGGATTCCCAACTTCTGTCAAATGCTAGCACACATGCTCTTAATAGATCCTCGAGGACTTTGTTGACTCTTTATGTCTGCCCATGTTGGCGAGGGGGGGCTCGGCGGCGGATGCGCCGATGAGGGATGGGCGAGAGGGACGAAGCTGACAGGCGGGCCCTGGCTGCCAGCGAGAGGAAGCGGCGCGAGAGGGAGGGGGACGAGGCGATGACGGGCGGGGCCCGGATGTCAGCGAGAGGGAGCGGCGCGCGGAGCTGGGCCGCCTGGGCCGGGGAGAGAGGAGGGGAGCGCGGGCGCGCGGGGCTGGTTGGGCCGGATTCAGCCCAGCCGAGGGAGGGGGGAAGTTTTCTTTTTCTTTTTCTAATTCTAATTCCTTTCTTTTCCTTTTTCTATTTTTGTTTCTTTTTGTTTCTTTTTCCTTTGAGACCAAAAATATTTTCTAAGTGATCTTGAGTGAGAAAATATAGTCTATGTGAGGTGCTCTAATTATTTCAAGTGTATGCACATGAGAAGGGGTTCTAAGGGTAGAGTTTAAGGGAGAAAAATAAAATAAGGGGGGATTAAGAGGTTAGGGTTTCAAACCTTGGTTGGGATTTTGGGATGTTACAGGTACCCCCCGGAGCATCGCGCCGCGACTTCCCGATTCATGCGAGAAGCCTCGATCCACACCGGGCGCACGCGGGACACAACGCCTGCAGCCCCGGGTCGCCTCAGCAATGAGCACCACCGCCGCAACCGTCGAGCCCACCTCAACGAGAAGGTGCACCGAGGCTACCACCCCAGGCGTGGGGGGCGCTACGACAGCGGGGAGGATCGGAGCCCTTCGCTCGAACCGCCCAGTCCGGAGGCTTTCAGCCGGGCCATACGACGGGCGCCGTTCCCGACCCGGTTCCGAACCCCGACTACCATCACCAAGTACTCGGGGGAGACAAGGCCGGAACTGTGGCTCGCGGACTACCGGCTGGCCTGCCAGCTAGGTGGAACGGACGATGACAACCTCATCATCCGCAACCTCCCCCTGTTCCTCTCCGACGCCGCCCGAGCCTGGCTGGAGCATCTGCCTCCTGCGCAGATCTCCAACTGGGACGATCTGGTCAAAGCCTTCGCCGACAACTTCCAGGGCACATACGTGCGCCCTGGGAACTCATGGGATCTCCGAAGCTGCCGCCAGCAGCCGGGAGAATCCCTGCGGGACTACATCCGGCGATTTTCGAAGCAGCGCACCGAGCTGCCCAACATCACCGACTCAGATGTCATCGGCGCGTTCCTCGCCGGAACCACTTGCCGCGACCTGGTGAGCAAGCTGGGTCGCAAGACTCCCACCAGGGCGAGCGAGCTGATGGACATCGCCACCAAGTTCGCCTCTGGTCAGGAGGCGGTCGAGGCCATCTTCCGGAAGGACAAGCAGCCTCAGGGGCGCCAGCCAGAAGACATCCCCGAGGCGTCCGCTCAGCGCGGCACCAAGAAGAAGGGCAAGAAGAAGTCGCAAGCGAAACGCGACACCGCCGACGTAGACCTTATCGCTGCCACCGAGCACAGGAACCCTCGGAAGCCTCCCAGAGGCGCCAAGCTGTTCGACAAGATGCTCAAGGAGTCGTGCCCCTATCATCAGGGTCCCGTCAAGCACACCCTTGAGGAGTGCGTCATGCTTCGGCGCTACTTCCACAAGGCCGGGCCCCTGGCGGAAGGTGGCAAAGCCCACGACAACGACAGGAAGGAGGGCCACAAGGCAGAGGAGTTCCCCGAGGTCCATGACTGCTTCATGATCTACGGTGGGCAAGTGGCGAACGCCTCGGCTGGGCACCGCAAGCAAGAGCGCCGGGAGGTCTGCTCGGTGAAGGTGGCGGCGCCAGTCTACCTAGACTGGTCTAACAAGCCCATCACCTTCGACCAAGGCGACCACCCCGACCGCGTGCCGATCCCGGGGAAGTACCCACTCGTTGTCGATCCCGTCATCGGCAATGTCAGGCTTACCAAGGTCCTCATGGACGGAGGCAGCAGCCTCAACATCATCTACGCCGAGACCCTCGGGCTCTTGCAGATCGATCTGTCCACGATCCGGGCCGGCGCGACGCCCTTTCACGGGATCATCCCCGGGAAGCGCGTCCAACCCCTTGGGCAACTCGATCTGCCCGTCTACTTCGGGACTCCCTCCAACTTCCGAAAGGAAACCCTCACGTTCGAGGTGGTCGGGTTCTAAGGAACCTACCACGCAGTGCTGGGGAGACCATGCTACGCCAAGTTCATGCCCGTCCCCAACTACACCTACCTCAAGCTCAAGATGCTGGGCCCCAATAGGGTCATCACCGTTGGATCCACATACCGACACGCGTACGAATGCGACGTGGAATGCGTGGAGTACGCTGAGGCCCTCGTCGAGTCCGAGGCCCTCATCGCCGACCTAGAGAACCTCTCCAAGGAGGTGCCAGATGCGAAGCGCCACGCCGGCAACTTCGAGCCAGCTGAGACGGTTAAGTCCGTCCCTATCGACCCCAGCAACGATGCCTCCAAGCAAGTCCGGATCGGCTCCGAGCTCGACCCCAAATAGGAAGCAGTGCTCGTCGACTTTCTCCGCGTGAACGCCGAGGTTTTTGCGTGGAGTCCCTCGGACATTCCTGGCATACCGAGGGATGTCGCCAAGCACTCGCTGGATATCCGAGCTAGACCCCGACCCGTGAAGCAGCCTCTGCGCCGATTCGACGAAGAAAAGCACAGAGCCATAGGCGAGGAGATCCACAAGCTGATGGCTGCAGGGTTCATCAAAGAGGTATTCCATCTAGAATGGCTAGCCAACCCTGTGCTTGTGAAAAATAAAGGTGGGAAATGGCGGATGTGTGTAGACTACACTGGTCTAAACAAAGCATGTCCGAAAGTTCCCTACCCTCTGCCTCGCATCGATCAAATCGTGGATTCCACTACTGGGTGCGAAACCCTGTCGTTCCTCGATGCCTACTCAGGGTATCACCAAATCAGGATGAAAGAGTCCGACCAGCTCGTGACTTCTTTCATCACATCTTTTGGCATGTACTGCTACATCACTATGCCATTTGGTTTGAGGAATGCAGGCGCGACATACCAAAGGTGCATGAACCACGTGTTCGGAGAGCACATTGGTCGAACGGTCGAGGCTTACGTTGATGACATCGTAGTCAAGACGAGGAAAGCCTCCGACCTCCTCACTGACCTTGAAACGACATTCAAGTGTCTCAAGGCGAAAGGCGTAAAACTCAATCTTGAGAAGTGTGTCTTCGGAGTCCCCCGAGGCATGCTCCTGGGGTTCATCGTCTTCGAGCGGGGCATCGAGGCCAACCCGGAGGAAATCGTGGCCATCACCAACATGGGGCCCATCAAGGACTTGAAAGGAGTACAGAGGGTCATGGGATGCCTTGCGGCTCTGAGCCACTTCATCTCGCGCCTCGGCGAAAGAGGCCTGCCTCTGTACCGCCTCTTAATGAAGACCGAGCGCTTCACTTGGACCTCCGAGGCCGAGGAAACCCTCGGGAACTTAAAGGCGCTCCTTACAAGCGCGCCCATCTTGGTGCCCCCTGCTGCGGGAGAAGCCCTCTTGATCTACGTAGCCACAACCACTCAGGTGGTCAGCGCCGCGATCGTAGTCGAGAGACGAGAAGAAGGGCATGCATTGCTCGTCCAGAGGCCGGTCTACTTCATCAGTGAGGTACTGTTCGAGACCAAAATCCGCTACCCGCAAATTCAGAAGCTATTGTACGCGGTGATTCTGACGCAGCGAAAGTTGCGACACTACTTCGAGTCTCATCCGGTGACTGTGGTGTCATCCTTCCCCCTGGGGGAGATCATCCAGTGCCAAGAGGCCTCAGATAGGATTGCAAAGTGGGCGGTGGAGATCATGGGCGAGACAATCTCGTTCGCTCCTCGGAAGGCCATCAAGTCCCAAGTCTTGGCGGACTTTGTGGCTGAATGGGTCGACACCCAGCTTCCAGCAGCTCCGATCCAACCGGAACTCTGGACCATGTTTTTCGACGGGTCGCTGATGAAAACAGGAGCGGGCGCGGGCCTGCTCTTCATATCACCCCTCGGGAAGCACCTCCGCTACGTGCTGCGCCTCCATTTCCCGGCGTCCAACAACGTGGCCGAGTACGAGGCTCTCGTTAACGGGTTGCGCATCGCCATCGAGCTAGGGGTTCGGCGCCTCGACGCTCGTGGCGACTCGTAGCTTGTCATCGACCAAGTCATGAAGAACTCACACTGCCGCGACCCGAAGATGGAAGCCTACTGCGACGAGGTTCGGCGCCTAGAAGACAAGTTCTACGGGCTCGAGCTCAACCACCTCGCCCGATGATACAACGAGACTGCGGACGAGCTGGCTAAAATAGCCTCGAGGCGGACAATGGTTCCCCCGGACGTCTTCTCCCGAGACCTACATCACCCCTCCGTCAAGACCAACGACACGCCCGAGTCCGAGAAGGCCTCGACCCTGCCCGAGGCGCCCTCGGCTCAGCCCGAGGCACCCTCGGCCACCGAGGGTGAGGCACTGCACGTCGAGGAAGAGCGGAATGGGGTCCCGCCTAATCGAAACTGGCAGACCCCGTACCTGCAATATCTCCACCGAGGAGAGCTACCCCTCGACAGAGCCGAGGCTCGGTGACTGGCGCAGCGCGCCAAGTCATTCGTCTTGCTGGGTGACAGAAAAGAGCTCTACCACCGTAGCCCCTCAGGCATCCCCCAGCGATGCATATCCATCGCCGAAGGTCAGGAGCTATTGCAAGAAATACACTCGGGGGCTTGCGGTCATCACGCAGCACCTCGAGCCCTCGTTTGGAACGCCTTCCGACAAGGTTTCTACTGGCCAACCGCGGTGGCCGACGCCACTAGAATTGTACGCACCTGCCAAGGGTGTCAATTCTACGCAAGGCAGACGCACCTGCCCGCTCAGGCCTTGCAAACAATACCCATCACCTGGCCGTTTTCTGTGTGGGGTCTGGACCTCGTCGATCCCTTGCAGAAGGCACCGGGGGGCTTCACGCACCTGCTGGTTGCTATCGACAAATTCTCCAAGTGGATTGAGGTCCGACCCCTAAAATAACATCAGGTCCGAACAGGCGGTGGCGTTCTTCACCAACATCATCCATCGCTTTGGGGTCCCGAACTCCATCATCACCAACAACGGCACCCAGTTCACTAGCAGGAAGTTCCTGGACTTCTGCAAGGACCACCACATCCGGGTGGACTGGGCCACCATAGCTCACCACATGAGGAATGGGCAGGTAGAGCGTGCCAACGACATGATTCTACAGGGACTCAAGCCGAGGATCTACAACGACCTCAACAAGTTTGGCAGGCGATGGATGAAGGAACTCCCCTCGGTGGTCTAGAGTTTGAGGATGACGCCAAGCCGAGCCACGGGCTTCACGCCGTTCTTTCTAGTCTATGGGACCGAGGCTATCTTGCCCACAGACTTAGAATACGGTTCCCCGAGGACGAGGTCGTATGACGACCGAAGCAACCGAACCAGCCGAGAAGACTCACTGGACCAGCTGGAGGAGGCTCGGAACATGGCCTTACTACACTCGGCAAGGTATCAGCAGTCCCTGCGACGCTACCACGCCCGAGGGGTTCGGTCCCGAGACCTCTAGGTGGGCGACTTGGTGCTTCGGCTACGGCAAGACGCCCGAGGGCGCCACAAGCTCACGCCTCCCTGGGAAGGGTCGTTCATCATCGCCAAGATTTTGTAGCCCGGAACATACAAGTTGGCCAACAGTCAAGGCGAGGTCTACAGCAACGCTTGGAACATCCGACAGCTACGTCGCTTTTACCCATAAGATGCTTACAAGTCGTTCATATACCTCTTTCTCTTTACATACACAAATAAAGTCTAACCATCAGGGAAGGGTCAGCCTAGCCTCGGCAAAGCCCGACCCTCCCTCGGGGGCTAGAAGGGGGAACACCCTCTGTGTCAAAATTTTCCTCGGAAAAAGTCTTTCTGTCAGAACGTCTTTCACGCTTTTCGGCTACTTCGATAGTGGGATCCTGAAAACGACGGAGTACACGTAAGCGGCAAGGCCGACCGAGCCGAGGGACTCCTATGCCTCCGGGATACGGATACCTCACTCATCACCTTCTGCGATAAGTAACTCACGCTCGGATAAGCGATTCCGCTGACCGAATAAGTCTTAACGCTCGAAAACTTTTCTGCCGAAACTATTTTTCGTGCCTTCTCGACTATATCGATAACAAAATCCTGCGGACGAGTAAGAGTACACGTAAGCGGCAAGGCCGACCGAGCCGAGGAACTCCTACGCCTCCGGGATACGGATACCTCACTCATCACCTTCCGTGAAAAGTAACTCTCGCTCGGATGAGCGATTCTGCTACCGACAAACAAGTCCTGATACTCGAAACAAGGGAAAAACGCAGCTTTACAACACGACGATGATATGTTTGGGCCTCGGCGGCCGCAAAAAACATACGCACACTACAGATAAACTGTTCCTGCAGGTTTAGACATCAGTGAGGGGAGCAGCAGCACCCTCGGCATCGACTCCACCTTCGGCGGAATCTGACCCGGCCTCGGACAGCAACATGGTCAGAGGATCTCCACCTCGAAGGAAGATGTCAGCACTACGCCTGAGCCATCGCCGCCAGGATCTCCTCCAGTAACCTGGCCCGAGTAGACGGCTGGACCGGCCGCTCCGTAGCCTCAGCCAGCTGTCCCCCGAGGACGCCAGCCCGGCTCATGGCCTCGGCAGCCCGACTCCAGGGTTGGTTCCGCCAGTGGACAACCCGGCCAGGCTCCGGCCGATAAAGCTTCTTTTCGAGCCAACTCCGCCTCTGTCCACGCTCACACCGCTGCCTCCGGCTCTGGCTCATCGCAGAGCGGCCGAGGGTTCTCTTTAACTGAGCAAGAGAAGCCTTGAGTGGCAAGGCCGACCGAGCCGAGGGACTCCTACGCCTCCGGGATACGGATACCTCACTCGTCACCTTCCACGCAGGGCAACTCACACTTGGTTAAGCGGTTCAGCTAGCCGACAGGCGAGACCTGGTGCTCAAAATGAGGAAGAAACACGGCTTTACGCCCAAATGCACAGATGTTCAGGCCTCGACAGCCGCAATGAACATACACCGGCACTCAAGGTGCCATTACAAATGGAACTTCGGTTCCAATCCCGCAGGTACGAATAACCCCCCACATTGGAGGGCCTGTGGGACCACAAAATTCCAGGTGGCCCGCCAGCCCGTACGGGAGGTAGAGCTCCGACTCAGCTCGCCCTCCGCCCCAGCAAGGATGATGAAGATCCTTGAAGCTGAGGGTGGGGCAGAGGCCGCAGCCCGGCTTGCTTCTCCCCACCATCGAACTGGTGGTCACCATCTCGGGTGACCATTGGTGAGGGGATGCAGCTGGGCTGCCTGATGAAAATCCTTGAAGCCGAGCGATGGATGAAAGGTACCAACCTCCACGAGGTTGCGCTCCTCCAACGACAGCAAGACGAAAGCAACGCGGGCGCTCCCCATCCGGGGGCTCGAAAGGCGGAAGGGAGCGATGCATGAGGAAAGGGCGAAGGCATGGCTACCACCCAGGAGGTCGATCCCTTTTTAAAGGCGACTCACCCCACTCGCGTCCTCAGGCGTCACGGACTAAGTCTTCACCAACGCGCTCAAAGGTCCTCCCCCTACGACACGGGGGCTGGGTCCCACACGTCGTGCAAGCTGGCCAGGACAGAAGAAGCCAAACCGCCACGCGCGGAGCGTGTAACCGCCCAGTGGTTACAAGCACTCCTCCACCTTCGCCTAATCCAGTGGGTGAAAGGGCGGACCACCATGCAGGCGGCATGCAACTGCACCACGGGGATGCACCCTTTCGACTCCAACGCACCCAGCATGGAGGCCCAGGCCCACACGTCATGTAACCGGCGCGCCGGTTACTACGTGCGAAAAACTGCACCGCCACTTACGCCAATACTGCGCCTTCTCGACTGCGGAACCGGTGCCGCGACTCAAGGCGACCCTGCGCATAGCCCAACAGTGCCAACCAGGCGCATCGGTCACGGATCAGTCAGCCGCGGGAGAAGGCGCGACGATCGATATGGCCAAAAGTGGGCCGACAGTAATGGCGGCAGCAGGCGAGCGGAAGCGGCGGTCAAATCGTCTGCAGGCTCACGTCCCCTCCTGGGGCAGCAGGAGAGCCCTCTCCCACGGCATGAAGACGACGCGCCCGTATTCCGTTCCTCGAACGGCTCTCGCAACGGCTGCCCCGCGAACCACTCGTCCCATCGCATTAATTTCGCGGCAGGGCAGGCGACACCTTTGGCAGGCGAAGCGGGCGACGCTTCACCTCCGCCATAATGATCGCGTCAAAAAAGGTGCGCCACATCATTCAATTTCGTATCCTTTTCCTCTTCCCCTTTCTCTCTCTTGCTACAGGGACCGGGAAAGGGGATACTCCGAAAGGGATCCTTCTCTGCGAAGGAAGCGGGCCCCGAGCCCTCCTACTGATCAGGGGTTCGAAGGCTGGCCCCTCGAAAGGGTTTGACAGCCGCCTCAGAGCACTCGGGCTCCGTGCCCACTACTGGTCAGAGGTTCAAAGGCTGGCCCCTCGGAAGGGTCAAAAGCCGCCTCAGGCCACTCGGGCTCTGCGCCCACTACTGATCAGGGGTTTGAAGGCTGGCCCCTCGAAGGGTTCGACAGCTGCCTCAGAACACACAGAGCTAGGGATGACTCTGGGTACGTCCGATACATGGCCGAGTCTCGGGCTACGCTCCCAAGGTACCCTAGGACATTTCCGAGACCAGCAGGAGCGATTCTGTAACGGAATCCCATCAGAGGGAGGCATCGAGCCCTCGGACCCTATCAAACGGGACCGGGTCCGGCAAATCACCTGCAGGTACTTTTGGAGCGTGCCTCTGGGCCACTAGCCGACCCTTATCGAACGGGGCACGGGTGTCCACTCGGATCACCCGTTAGCAACTCACTGGAGACACCATGTTTGGCGCCCTCCGAGGGCAACATGGCGCTTTCCCCCCTCCTCCTTGCGGAAAGGCGATGAAGGGGCATATGAAAAAAGCCGAGTCAGTCCTTGACCGTCCTCTCGCCCTGTGCAGAGGCTCGGGGGCTGCTCTCGCAAACCCGGCTCCGGCCAAACCGTTGACAGCATCAACATACCAGCCTGAGACCTCGGAACCTGACCATGCACCCGAACTACGATCAGATCGCATGAGGGAACAACCAGACCGGCCGAGGCGTCACGAAAGGCACTAAGACCTCGGAGGAGTCAAATCACTCCTCCGAGGCCTCGGGGGCTACACCCGGCGGGTGCGCTCGCGCGCACCCACCGGAACAAAGTGTAACCGAGAAAGGCCGGTCCCCTTGCAAAAAAGTGCGACAAAGCCTCCAAGCGAGTACCAACACTCCCTTTGAGGATCGGGGGCTACTGTCGGGGACCATAATTAGGGGTACCCCCAAGGCTCCTAAACTCGGCTGGTAACCACCATCAGCACAAAGCTGCAAAGGCCTGATGGGCGCAATTCAGGTCAAGGCTCCGTCCAAGGGACACGATCTCGCCTCGCCCGAGCCCAGCCTCGGGCAAGAACAGCAGACCCAGGTGGATTCACGTCTCGCCCGAGGGTCTCCTCATGCAACGGGCGCACCTTCGACTTGCCCGAGGCCCAGCTCGGGCAGGCTTCGCGGAGAAGCAACCTTGGCCAGATCGCCTCGCCAACCGATCGTATCGTAGGAGCATTCAATGCAAGGATCGTCTAACACCTTATCCTGACGCACGTTCCTCAGTCGACAGGGCCGAAGTGACCGCAGTCATTTCGCCCCTCCACTGACTGACCTGACAGGAAAATAGCGCCGCCTGCACTACTCCGACTGCTGTGCCACCCGCCAGGGTGAGGCTGACAGCCACCGAGTCCAACCTCAGGCGCCATAGGAAGCTCCGCCTCGCCTGACCCCAGGGCTCGGACTCCACCTCGACCTCGGAAGACGGTCTCTGCCTCGCCCGACCCCAGGCCTCAGACTCCACCTCGACCTCGAAAGACGGTCTCTGCCTCGCCCGACCCTAGGGCTCGGCCTCAACCTCGACCTCGGAAGACGGTCTCCGCCTCGCCTGACCCTAGGGCTCGGACTCAGCCTCGACCTCGGAGGAGTTACCGCCTCGCCCGACCTCGGGCTCGGACCGACCACGCCGCAGGGGGGTACATCATTACCCTACCCCTAGCTAGCTCAGGCTACAGGGAACAAGACCGGCGTCCCATCTGGCTCGCCCCGGTAAACAAGTAATGATGGCACCCCGCGTGCTCCATGACGACAGTGGTTCTCAGCCCTTTACGGAATCAAGGAGACGTCAGCAAGGACCTGACAGCCCCGACAGTTGTACTTCTACAGGGTTTAAGTGCTCCTCCGACGGCCACGACATCACATGAACAGGGCACCAACACCTCTCCAACAGCCACGTCGACATGTACATAGGGCTCTGGCTCCTCTCTGCTAGACACGTTAGCACATTGCTACACCCCCCATTGTACACCTAGGCCCTCTCCTTACATCTATAAAAGAAAGGTCCAGGGCCCTCGTACGAAAAAGGTGGCCGCGCGGGAGAACGGGCTGACAGACAGGCCCTCACTCTCTCCCTCGCAAACGCTTGTAACCCCCTACTGCAAGCGCATTCGCCCTGGGCGCAGGACAACACGAGCCGCGGTTCCCCTTATTGTTCCCCCTTGTGTTCCGTCTCGCGCCGACCCATCTGGGCTGGGACACGCAGCGACAATTTACTCGTCGGTCCAGGGACCCCCCGGGGTCGAAACGCCGATAGACTGTCTCATGAAGCCTAAACCAACAGGCAGTGAAAACGATACAAATCCTTAATGCCAGTTAACTGATCAGGATTATAGTATTGTGGCCTTGATTCACCCTGAGTAAAGCAGGAGGAAGAGAAGCCATAGATATGTATTTCAGTTAAACACCTGTATAGCAACAAAGTATAATAATTAATCTCAAGAAGTAAGGTCTGTTTTCAGTAACGGCCTATCATCATAATAGCAAGTGTTCCAATGCAAAAATTCATTTCTTCCTTCAAGATCATGTATCATGTATTAAATAAAATAAACCTGAAAGAATAGTAAAGAGATCCATACACCGTGGTCTCCTCCCCCTCCCCCTGCCCTGTGTTCCGGTGATGATGAAGAACCCGGCGCCCTTCCCAGCGAGCTTCTGCGCCTCCCAGAGCGAGCCGGTGGAGTCGAAGAAGGCCTTCATTTGCGCAGCCATGGCGTCGTACCTCGTCAGGAAGCCAAACAACACTCCGTCAGACTCCTACAGCTCCGCGGCCGACGCGATCACGAGGATTGCAGGGTCCTTGACCGACGCCTGCATCTTCTCCAGCACCTCTGGCAGATGGTGGGCGAGCGCGGCGGATGTTCCTTGCCAGCGTGATGTTTGCGGGGACCGATGGCGTGCGGGGATGGGGATGAGGATGCGAACCAAGGCAGACGGCGGATTCGGCGGAGGGAAGATGGCGTGCGGGGATGGGGCAGGTACTGGCGTGACGTTGTAGCCGTGATAGAAGGGGTTGCGGGGCACCGTTGGAGCGGGTGGTGTAGAGGTCGTTGGTGGCGAGCGGATCGTAAGGGAGCGGGGGCATGGTTGTGCCTGGTCTACACTATCATCTTAAGGGATAGTAGAGATGGGAATTCAGATGGGTTAAGTTATGTGAGAGAGACTACAAAGAGGTGTCTATTCCAGTTCACTAGCCCTTGATTTTGTTAATGTTCTCCATTGATCTTGCGTTTGTCCTTCTCTCCAGGATCAGTGACATGGATGGGTGAGATCATCCTTCGCTTCTCAACTCTCCCTCTTTATTAAATCCATCAATGAAAGTCATGTGTTTTTATTCCTATTATGACTCATATCGTCTTATGAAAAACCGTGTCAGAAAAATAAAAACGATGTGGAATACATTTATATTGATATTGCCTCATTAAAACTCTATGTGACAAAAACTCTCCATGAGCTAAAACCACAAAAGAAAAGAGTATAACATGATGTAACCACTGAGAGATACTCCTCGTGAATCTTACATGGCTTTAAATTGTCTCATACATATACCTTAAACATATTTTGAAAATGAGGAGTAAGATACCCAACGAGGTTATCACATGATTTAGTTTGCAATGTATTTATATTCATGTGGACAATTTTGGAGCTATATGTTCAATGGTATTGCTCTTAATATAACCAACTTTCATCTGGACAACACGAGCTGGTAATTCTAGAGAACCTATACCATAAGATTGTAGTATATGATTAATCATTTGTGAATCCATACACATTCTTTAGAAGCTTCATATAAAGTAATTATTTCAGAATGATTTGGGAGTGTAGCCACTAAAGTTTGTTTAATTGATTTCCAAGAAATAGTTGTTCCACATTGTAAATAGACAAAGCCTGTTGTGAGGTTATATCATTATGGGGATATAAAAGATAGCTAGCATCTATATATCCAATCAAAAGTTGGGTCCTTTTTGGTACTCTAAGTCTCCCCCTAATATTGAGAAATGTTCCTCGTTAAAGATTGAATCAACAAATCGGGTTGTAAAAAGATCTCTATTTGAGTTTCTAAGTACTTAATAATTGATGTTGAGTTTCTAAGTACTTAAAAATTTATGGAGATTGATAACCCACATAAATCCACATGAATCCCTATTTTTTTGCGGGGGGCTATAACGGTTCGTTGAGGTGGTGATATTGGTATGTACATTGCACAATCAAATTTACACAAGTCAAAATTTCTCAATGGATCACCTTGTACTACATGTATGGGAGAATAATCATGATGTGCAGTTGGCCTTGGTTGAATTAGGTCAATGGTGCATAAGACCACATGACCCCAATAGGACGAAGACAAAGAGCAATTCATCAGTAATGGTGGACAATAAGCTTGATTCTTTTAATCAATGATTCAGCCAAACCATTTTGAGTATAGACATATGGAACTAAATGTTGCACTTGAATTTCTAAAGCATTGCAATAATAAGTGAAAGTATGCGAGAAAAAAACAGCGACATTATCCATTCATATTGATTTAATCCGATATCTAGGGTAATTTTCCTTCAATTTAATAATTTGAGACATTATTTTTTTGCAAAGACATGGTTTTGTATGGATAGTAAGCACACATGTGACCATCCTGTAGATGTGTCAATCAAAACTATGAAATACCTAAATGGTCTAGAACCAGGTTCGATTGGTCCACAAATATCACCTTCAATTTTTTTTCAAGGAAGTGAAATGGTTCGGTATGATTTTAAGATGTGATGGTTTTAAAACTAATTTTCCTATAGCGCAGGTAGTGCATACATAATCTAAAGATTAGAGAAATTTGGCTTTATCCAAATCATGACCGATTGGATTGGATATAATTTTCCCATCTTCTATATACTAGGATGTTGAAGTCGATCATGGAAAGTTTTGAAGGCATCAATGTTCTAAAAAGTACTTTATATGCAACATGTTTTATGGATTTAATGTATATATAGTACAATCTAGAATCTAAAGGTATAATTTTTAGCATATTTGTTTACCCTATAAGTTTAGTAAGTACAAGAAATTCATTTCCTACGTGTGTTTTCACATGAATACCATTCTTACAAATGTCTCTATAAATCAACAAGGTTCGCATTAAATCGAGATATAATAACAAATCCCCAATCACAATATGTGTTCCCATTGGGAGAGTGATAAAGGCTCGACCAAAACCAATTACCAAAGTATCTCTCTATCAGCTATTGTCAAGACATTCCTTTTTTTCTGTTAAGAGTTTGGAAATACTTTATTTCTGTGAGTATAGTGTCAGTGGTGCGACTATCTAGAAGTCATGATTCCTTCTCCGATGGATTGGCTTTAGTTGACGTCTCTTTGTTATTGTTTCGTTGATTGTCGTGGAATTCAGTTTTGGAGCGTGCTGATAATGTGTTGAAATCGCGGTTGTTTAAGATGATGATTTTGGTGTTAAGAAAACAATGTTAACTTTTTATTGATGGATGGTGTACGTATTTGTACAGGGGAACAGACTGGCAATGGCTTTCCTTGGGGAGTTTACATGTGCAAGAGAGATTGGGAATAGGCGTCTATTACTGTTCACTAATAGTCCTTGATTTTTATTTAATGTCTTCCATTGATCTTTTGTTTGTGATTCTCTTCAGGATTAGTGATGTGGATGGGTGAGATCACGCTTGATCCTTCGCTTCTCAACGGTTGTCATCCAGACATCCACCGCAGCAAGGCTACAACAGACAGGGCAGAGCGGCTCCAGCTGTCTGAATTTTTACTGCCCGTATGCTGCTCCCTGCGTCCTGTTATCGAGCCACGTGTCCGTCCGACCGTCCGTCCCTGCGCAGCTGCGCTGCGCTGCATGCTGTTTTCGCATCACGTCAGCTCGCGAGTATACTCCGTTACGTAGGGGGCGCTCTTTGCATTTAGTAAAAAAAAATCAGCCAACTAGTGAATTTCTTCGCATCACGTCAGCATGCTGTTATCACTTAACGGCCAACTAGTAATGTCATTATCTCTGTCTAGCTGTTTTGTTGCACTGAGCCAAAAGCTTCGTGCAGGCTGCAGGCACATGGCCTCGTGCTCGTGCTGCTCGCTTGTCATTCGGATACACACCGTGGCATGTGCATGTTAAACCAACCACTGCTAGCTTTGCAACCGAGCGTCGACAGAAAGAATGCTTGCTCTGCTGTCCTGCTCTCTGCTTGCCTTGCCTCCCGTAGTGATTGCATCATCATCTCTAATCCCGGCGAGTGCCATGCTACTCTCGACGTGTGTGCCGCCTGCCGCGTGCACCACTGCATGTGCACCCCCTCGAGTTCACATCTCAGGGAGTGTTTGGGAACAAAGTTTTTCTGCAGTATTTAAGTAATACTATAGTATTGAGCAATACTGTGGTATTATATACTTTGAGGTGTTTGGCAACTCATCTGAAATCTCTGTATACTAAACTGTAGTATTGTAAATACTGCACTTGTTTTGCAGTTTTGGAAACTTTGGTCTCAGCTAAAGTTTTTCTCTGTAAAGAGAGCGCCAGCTGGGTCCCGCTCTGGCTGATTGGTCTCAACCAAAGTTTATCCCAAACACCTTGATGTATTAGATACTGTTGTATTCGAAAACTGAAGCATTGTAAACTGCAGTAATGTTATGACTAAAGTATACTTTAGTATTTGAAAAACTGCAGTTTTAGTATTTAAAAAACTGCAGTTTGGAAAAACTGTGTTTCAAACAGGGTCTCAGTAGCAGCGCTCTGTATTTTCTGTTCACCTTTTTCCGACTAGCTTTAGATCCTGAGGGTCAGCCAAGGCAGGCAACCGTCAGCGCTTCGGTGGAGTGGAACCAAGGACCAGATTATGACTATCCTTTGTTTAGTCCAAGGGAATGGAACTTGGACCAGATCGAGGAACTGCCGACCATAAGCAGGGGGTACCTGTGCCACTAATGTTAATCAACTGCTGAAGCGCAAATGAGCTCGGAAAGAAGCCCTTGCAAAGTTGCAACTTGAGCACAGAAGATCCTCACCAGGCATGTACATGTACTACCAAGTACAAAGTGCCAAGTCAACGTTATACGAGAAAAAAGGCGGAACAATGATGATCCCACAGGATGTTCCTTTCATCCAATCTTTTCGGCGACCTCATTTCCACACGTCTAAACCAGTACGTAAAAAAAGAAAAGAAAGGATGACCCAGATTCACATCTGATGCTTGGTCGGGGTCTGCTTAACGACCAACGCAGGACGACCCTACGCGCCAAAAGAAAAGGTTCCACCACCAGAGTTCCCAGCAAGTTACCAACCAAGGTGAGCGAAATTCAGTAGCGCCATCACGCTACAAGACAGCTGACAGCACATACCGATATGGTTTAGTACACACCAAACATATTGAAACCTACGTTAATCGAGTCAACAGATTTCAAAGTAGCAAACACAGAGAAAAACCGTATCTACCGGCAGTCCAGCACCAGACATATATGAATTATATATTTAAACTTCCAGTGTGGGAGCACAAAGAAGCTACAGATCCTATTTGTCAGGCATGACTCCTCTATAATGTTACTGTAAGTTTATTTGTCCCCTCTATTTTGTAGCATCAGGGGGGGAAATAGGAAGCCGTCACAAAAATCGACCAAAAAAGAGGTGATAATCTCAGTTCCTGTCAGCAAATAGTTGTGGACTCGGTCCTTGGATCTTAAGATGAACACTTTGGTTCACAAAGGACGGTGAGCAATGTTTCCATCATAACGCACCGAAAATAACCAGGACTAACAGTGGATATGGTAATATGTACACGATTCACCACCAATCATTATCCCCACCAGTCTGGAATTTTCAGTCTTCTGTTCCTGTGAATAGCAAGGTTAACTGCGGGGATCTTGTGCCTCACCTGCCTCCATATCATGTTCACCGCGTCGCCCTTCCTGGGGGGATACTGGAATTCATAATGATGGGAGACATTCTTAAGCTTCAACCACATATCAACCCACTTCCTTTTGGGGACCTGTCTGAGCTCGTTCAGCAAGTAATCAGGTCTTAGAGCCTCTTCAACGGAGAAGAAAAGGGAGAACTCACTGTAATCAATCTCATCTTCAAAAGGGAGCTCGATTCGACTGCTGACTATCACAGGAACACAATGACTGACTATGGCATCAAACAGGCGGCATGAGGAAGGAGTGTCCCCAGCAGGGTGGAGACAAAACTTTGATGACCGCATACCTTCTGTAGACTGTTAGGATCAACCAGATTTGTAAATTTCATGCTCTATTGTAAAGAAGCCTTAATAAAAGGGCAGACCCAATGCCGGAGGCTCCCACATGAGTGAGGTCTGGCTGCTTCAAACCATGGCCTAATGACTCCATGAGATAATTCTCACCACTGCATCGGGTCTACCCTTCTATAAAAAAAACTTAACAGAAAAATGTTAATATCACTAAGAAAAAGAGTATAAATGGGAAAAATGACTTACTATGTTAATGCCGTCGCCCGTGGCAATGCTATCCTCAAAGCGCACCCCTTCCTTGCCTTTTAATATCTTCTCAAGTTTTGACCGGATTTTCCCTTCCTGAAAAAAATTAAATGAACGCTATAAATAAATTTAACCTTAAAGTTGTTTAATGCCTAGTCAAATTCCGCCAAGGAGAAAAAAGAGTGAACTAAAAAGGGCAAACCCCACATGAGTAGGGTCTAGGAAAAGAATAAATTGAGGCAAGTCTTTCTTCCACAAATGTAGAAAGGCTGCCTCCAACTCGTGACCCGATGATTCAGTGAGATAGCTCTCTCACCACTGCATCAAGCCTGCCCTTTAGAAAAAAGAGTGAACTAGACTAACAAATTAAGATAGATCATAGAGAAG